>NW_026571207.1:35178461-35190961 GCF_026225935.1 Boleophthalmus pectinirostris
ACACACACACACACACACACCAGTGTACACAAACACTGGAGGCAAGGAGGGTTAAGTGTTTGGCCCGAGGGCACAACAGCAGCATTCATCTGTGGTTCTGAGCTCTCAAGCGATGATTTATACATCCTGGTTTAGTCCTGGTTTAGTCCTGGTTTGGACTTGGTTTAGTTCTGGTTTAGTCAAAGTTGAACCCTGGTTTAGTCCTGGTTTGACTGACGTTTAGTCCTGATGTAGACTTGGTTTGGTTCTGTTCTAGTCCAGTAGTCCTGGTTTAGTTGAAGTCTAGCCTGGTTTAGCCCTGGCCTAGTCCTGGTTTAGTTCTGGTTTGGTTCTGGTTTGGTCCCAGTTTAGTCCTGGTTTAGTCCTGGTTTAGTCCATGTTTAGTCCTGGTTGGATCCTGGTTTAGTCCCGGGTTTGCCCTGGTTTAGTCCTGGTTTAGTCCAGGTTTAGTCCTGGTTTAGTCCTGGTTTAGTCCTGGTTTAGTCCTGGTTTAGTCCTGGTTTAGATCAGGTTTAGTCCTGGTTTAGTCATGGTTTAGTCCTGGTTTAGATCAGGTTCAGTCCTGGTTTTGTCCTGGTTTAGTCCAGGTTTAGTCCTGGTTTAGTCCTGGTTTAGTCCTGGTTTAGATCAGGTTCAGTCCTGGTTTAGTCCAGGTTTAGTCCTGGTTTAGTCCAGGTTTAGTCCTGGTTTAGTCCTGGTTTAGTCCTGGTTTAGTCCTGGTTTAGATCAGGTTCAGTCCTGGTTTAGTCCAGGTTTAGTCGTGGTTTAGTTGTGGTTTAGTCCTGGTTTAGTCCAGGTTTAGATCAGGTTCAGTCCTGGTTTAGTCCTGTTTTAGTCCTGGTTTAGTTGTGGTTTAGTCGTGGTTAAGTCCTGGTTTAGTTCTGGTTTGATCCAGGTTTAGTCCTGGTTTAGTCCTGGTTGTGATTAGTCCTGAGTGATGTGCGAGCGTGTGCAGCGGCGTTGCTCTTTTGCCTCGTGTCCGGTCTGATCTCCGCGGGGTTTTAAAGTGTCGTTATTAAAGAGGCTCTTACAGGGATAACTGGTGATGAGGATGATGGGTAAAGGAAGCGTTGCCGTGGCAGCGTTAATGTGGGGGAGGAGCCAGATGTGAGGTCGTTCAGAGGACGAAGAGGACGAAGAGGAGAGAGAGAGAGCAGAGTCAGCACATGTCCCTGACACAGGCTCAAAGTACAGGGCAGTATGAGCCGAGGGACACAGAGACTCACTGTGCACTTTAGAACATCTCACTGCTGCTACACATCAACATCACACATATGTTCATTTATTTTAATTAATTAATTAAATACATTTTTAAAATTTAGTGTAATGTATTGTTGTTTCTTTCCCCCCAAAAGCTCGTTTGTTTCTCATACTGATCCGACAGAGTGAGGCTTCATTCACTGGTATAATTGTGCGTTTATATTAAAGTAATTGTTGTCAGACGTTACAAATATTGTAAATGAAAATGGCAATTTTATAAATTTTCATAAGTAATGCACTGTGTTTATTGCCTGACAAATTGAGAATGGCATCTGTCAGTATTTTTAAACAGATTTCAGTCTGGTCCTCACACCCTCCACCGCACCTCCGGCTCAGACATGATCCCGTAATCTGATTGGTTTATTCCAGTGGATGGTGGAAACTGAATGAGATCATTCATTTATTCATTTTTCAAAATAAGAAAACAAAAAAACAACTATTTTCATCATTATTTTTCTCCAAAACCAAAATGAAAAAACAGATAATGATTCGTTTTTTCAGTTTTTGATTTTGTGTTTAAATGAATAATGGAAAAAAATGATAACGGCCATTTCCTGTTTCCATGACTTAAACTGTGATGCCGGACTTTTGCACCGCATACAGACTGAACCAGGACTTAACCAGGACTAAACCAGGTCTAAACCAGGTCTAAACCAGGTCTAAACCAGGTCTAAACCAGGACTAAACCAGGACTAAACCAGGACTAAACCAGGACTAAACAAATCCTGGTTTAGTCTGCAGGGTGTCTGCCAAGTGCGATCGGGCGACGGCTTAGCCCCATGGGGTGCAGAGCTCTGAGCCAATCCTTTTGGCTGTGGTCACCTGACAGCCTACATGGGTTCACTCTGGTTCAGTCCTGGTTCAGTCCTGGTTCAGTCCTGGTTCACTCTGGTTCAGTCCTGGTTCAGTCCTGGTTCAGTCCGCAGAAGTCCGGCATCACAGTTTAAGTCCATTTTCCATTATTCATTTAAACACAAAATCGAAAACTGAAAAAAAAACAAATCATTATCCGTTTTTTGTTTAAAAAAATTTTTTTTGATCACTTATCATTGACAAACAAAATCAAATCTCAGTGATCTCTTCTCAGATTAACAGAGTTTGGTTTGGTTTATTCTGCAGAAATCTGTGATGTTTATTCATTATTTGATTCCTACATGAGTGTCCCTGATTGGCTAATCCACCTGTCAATCACACTCATTTGAATCACACTCATTCACTGGTGACCACCCTCCCATGTCTTTAAAGTATTGGAGAAGTGTGTATTTTGGATCTCACTCATGTTTCTCCACTACAGATAAACTGCACTGCTCAAGAAACAGGCTTACATTGGTATTTCTATTTAAAACCCTTTTTCCACAAACAACATTTTTATCCAAGAGACTTTGGTCACATTTTGGTCACATCTCCAAATGAGCAGGCCTGTTTTATTTACTCCTGAATCTTCTTTCCACGTTAATGGATATTCATAAAGCACGTGTGTAATCTATATATGCAAAACAGGCCTGCACTGTCAG
Organism: Boleophthalmus pectinirostris; assembly: GCF_026225935.1. Lineage (NCBI taxonomy): Eukaryota > Metazoa > Chordata > Actinopteri > Gobiiformes > Gobiidae > Boleophthalmus > Boleophthalmus pectinirostris. The sequence continues at coordinate 35,181,236 of NW_026571207.1, forward strand.
AATACTGAGCACAGGCCTTATCTCCTCACAGCGCCTGCATGTTGAGCGGGTACTTCTCTGTGTTTATGTGTGTACTTTCTGTGTGTACTTTTGTGTGTAGTAGTAGTAGTAGTTTGTGTGTATAGTTAAAGTGGGACGTGTCATGTGATCAAGGACAAGCGTCAGTGCAGAGGTCAGCAGCAGAATGCCTCCAGTGTCAAAGTCAAGAGGCGGAGACATGTTTAGATCTGGTTTAGTCCTGGTTTAAACTTGGTTTAGTCCTGATTTAGTCCTGGATTAGACTTGGTTTGGTTTTGCTTAACCCCTTATTTAGTTCTGGTTTAGTCCTGGTTTAATTATGGTTTAGTCCTGAGTTAATCCTGGTTTGGTCCTTATTTAGTCCTGCTTTAGTCCTGGTATAGTCCTGGTTTCATCCTGGTATAGTCCTGGTTTAGTTCTGGTTTAGTCCTGATTTAGTCCTGGTTTAGTCTTGGTTTAAACTTGGTTTAGTCCTGATTTAGTCCTGGATTAGACTTGGTTTGGTTTTGCTTAACTCCTTATTTAGTTTTGGTTTAGTCCTGGTTCAGTCCTGCTTTAGTCATGATTCACTCATGATTTAGTCCTGGTTTAGTCCTGAGTTAATCCTGGTTTAATCCTGGTTTGACCCTGATTTAGTCCTGCTTTAGCCATGATTTAGTTCTGGTTTAGTCCTGGTATGGTCCTGCTGTAGTCCTGGTACAGTCCTGGTTTCATCCTGGTATAGTCCTGGTATAGTCCTGGATTGGTCCTGGATTGGTCCTTGTTTAGTCCTGGTATAGTCCTGGTTTCATCCTGGTATAGTCCTGGTGTAGTTCTGGCATAGTCCTGGTTTAGTTCTGGTTTAGTCCTGGTTTAGTTCTGGTTTAGTCCTGGTTTGGTCCTGGTTTGATCCTGGTTTGATCCTGAAATGTGACTTGCTAAACTAATTCAAGAATCTCATGCTTTTCAGAACATGTTTGTAGAGTTCAGTGTTAGAAGATTTTGTAATAATTCTAGCATGGTTTTAAGCACACAAGAATCCATTTTGTGTAATATAGATGAAGATATTTATTTTCAACATTTTCAGAAACAAAGAAAAAGCTTAAAAATTAACACATGAGGATTTAAAAAAATATTTTCTAATCTCTGCTCTTTGCGGATGTTGTCCTGATGTCTTAATCAAACTAGGACCTCCAACATGGAACCTGGAACCTGACGGACGGATCATCATATATAGACGGATTTCTTCATACATTTAAGTGAATCGTTGGGAGTATATTTGAAGAGTTTACGAAGGTCTGAGTGTGTGAGACTCTGGTGTTTCCCATTACAGTGTATTGATCTGTGGAGAGAGCCGCACGTGACCTGAGTCCATCCAAACACACACGACTCAGAGACTCCATTATCACAACCTTTACTTAACCGCAAATCAGACTCTATTATCACGACCTTTGACCTTTATTTAACCAGGACTCACACTCCATTATCATCATTTTTATTCAAACCCAACTCAAGACTCCATTATTATGACCCTTGACGCAACTTTTATTTAACCAAGACTCAGACTCCATTATCATGACCTTGGTGTTTAACCACAAATCAGACTCTATTATCATGATCTTTAACCTTTATTTAACCAGGACTGAGACTCTGTCACAACTGTGGAACAACTTGAAAACAGAATAAAACTTTTAATTTTAATTTTAATAATAAAAAAACTTTTTCAAATATGCATGTATTCAAAAGGGCAGTTAAAAAATTGATTATTTCAAAATACTGTGCTGAAGAAATGAGTGCTTAGTGTATATGTGTGTATGTATGTGTATGTGTATGTATATGGGTTTATATGTATATGGGCCCAGTCAAGCAGAAGTAAACAGCAAGGCCAAAAATTCAAGTTAATGCATCTGATAAAAAAAAATGTATTGAACAGATACATATGTACTCTAGTTTATGAAACTGTTGACCTTTTTTCTGTACCATTTTTGGTTCTAAAGTTCCATATGTTTTAAACAGACCATGTATGAAACATGGAACAGAAATTATTTCCCAAATTTCAAAGACCTGCAAATTATGTCAATAAATGGATGTATTTCATCATATCTTGTGTTATTCCATCTTTGAACTGTTGATGAAGGTACAGGATTATTTATTTTTTTTTTTATGTATTTGAAATGATAAAAATTAGCTTGGAAGGACTGACATATCTTATAGAAATAGTTTCCTTTCATTTTGAAGAAATATTAAAGTATTCAGAAGAAAAAAGCGACAAATGATGTAAAATCTTGCACCTTCTACTTGTTTGAACAATTTTCCCTCTGTTACTTTTCCCTCTGTTACCATGACCTTTCTTCATAAAAAATCTCATGACTCAAAATCATGTAAGTAAGTAAGAGGTTTTTCAACCTAATCTTGTACCATATGGTAGAAAACTATATGAAGCAAATATTCAAACCAGTTTGTTAAGGATATGTAAGTGAGAACCACTAGTTATCACTGTTTGGATTTATTGACCAAAAAGTGCTGCATATTTCATTCCCTCCGTTACCGACATGAGTTTTTACATTTTTTTTCAACAACTTGAAAGAATATCACAGGTTTAACTTGACCCTGTTGGAGTGTAACTCTTTCCTACATTCTGATACTTTACTTATTTCAATAGTCCCTCTAGTTTCTGAATAAGAGACATTTGAATGTCAAAAATCTGCCCCTGTTTCCCTCCGTTACTGCTTGACCAGACCCATAAATATATAGGTATACATGGGTATGTATATGTGTATAAATGTGTATGTAGTATGTATATATTATATCTGTGTATATGATGTGTACTATATCTGTGTACATAATACACATATATTTGTTGTTGTTGTTAGATTTGTAATGAAATGCAGGTACTGTGCAATTATTGTTTATATTGTACAGGGAATGAGAAGTCTGTATATGTTCTTTGTTCATTTGGAACGGTAGAAAAAAGGGGTGAGGTTAAATAAGTATTTATTTCCTCCCACTCCTTTTTTGGACACAAGGAAAATTCAGCGTGACATTTATTTTGTCTGTTATTATAGAATGTATTTATGTTTTTTATTTATGTTCTATGTATTACTTTCTGAATAAACATTCATTCATTCATAAATTTTATTAAAACACAACTCAAGACTCCATTATTATGACCTTTGACCCAACTTTAATTCAACCAGGACTCAGACTCCATCATCATGACCTTGATGTTTAACCACAAATTAGACTCTTATCACGACCTTTGACCTTTATTTAACCGGGACTGAGACTCCATTATCGCAATTTTTATTTAAACACAACTTAAGATTCCATTATCACAACTTTTATTTAACTACGAATCAGACTCTATTACCATGACCTTTATTTAACCAGGACTCAGTCTCCATTATCATGACCTTTGACCTCTATTTAACTCAGATTGAGACTCTATTATCAATCTCAGACTCTGTTAACACGATCTTTAAACACGCTGAGGAGAGGAGCCTGTTCTACAAAATCTGCCTGAAGTTTTGACTCATTTTCAGATTCTTCGCTGTTCGAACAAACGTGTGTGTAACTCCGTGTGAGGAACCGGCAGCTGTGACACTGAACAATACAACAATACAACCGAATCAAACGGTTTGGGGCAGAAGTGAGGATGGGTAGAAGTGAGCGAGGGAGAGGAGGAGAAGGGCAGGGAGAGAGAGAGAAGTGAGGGAGAATAGAGTGAGGAAGGGCGAGGTAAGGAAAACTAATCAGGTCCTTTATGATCAGATCAGCAAAATGATTCAAATGGATGGACATGGTTAAAAGAATGAGCTTTAGGTGAAGGTGAAGGTGAAGAAGTGACTACGGTTAGGATCAGTCTCCAGGACATGCACGTGCAGTAAATCAATGGTGGCATTTGCATGATGTTTTTTAACACTGAATTAATTGTTCTGAATTAAATAGTTTGGAATTAAAATTAGGGGTGTCAAATTATCGCGTTAATTGTGATTAATTAATTACAGTCAGGTAAAAACACATTTGTGTCTTGAAAATTCTTCTCCTGACGTGAGATATAAAAGAAAATAACAAATATAAAATCGCCTACAACTTAAATGTCAAACAGGAGCTACTGGCACTGGTGAAAACAACCTGCATAGACTCATGAAATCTTTTTATTGTCTTTAAGTAGACAAAAGTTCTTATGTTCAGATTTCCTCGTCTTTGCTACTTTACAGCAAACAGTTTCTTATTCATGGAGACTTGGGCTCAACAACCAAATTGAAGAGAACAAACAAGAACAACATTTGCAGGATGCAGTTGCTACATTCATGTAGTTTTAAAAAGCATGACAATATCAAGTAATCCAAAGTATTCACATTACGTTACTCACTTTAAGTAATTTAATGGATTCTGTTACAAACTACATTTTGGGATATGTAATCTGTAATCTGTAGGGGATTACATTTTAAAACTCACCTTCCCAACACTGCAGATTAGTAATAGTAATAATAATGATGATACTGTGGAATGTAAGCGACTGCATCTGTTAAAGTTTGTTAAACAATAAACGACTTTATAAAGTCACTTTTTTTGTTCTATATCAGTCTTTTGATCTGCCACAATAATGTAATAATTAATTTAAATGAAAATACCTCAAATTGAAGGCTTTTCTCAGCAATTTTTAGGTGAGATTAAAAAGAGATTATATATATTAATTAATTTCAGATCATAATTAATTAATCTCTCAATTTTTTTTTATCGCACTAATTAAATATTCTCCTTGGAGTGTACATTTACATTGTCTTTATTTAATTTGTTTCACCGTGGGTTGGGGAAGTGTTCTGATTGGACAGAGACACAAACGTATTTACGTCGACCAGAAGAAAACACACACTTCAGCTGCTACCGGCTTTTCTGTCATCTCAGTTTGTCGTTACGCCACGGACACAAACACGATCCAAACTTTTTCCGCGGTGGTTCTGATGATAACTGTGCAGCAGCTGGAGAATTGTCTCATCACGCTTTACGTAAAGTCTGTCAGCTGAGGAGGAGAAGGGAAGAGTGTCGGAGAAGGAGGAAGAAGACAAACTGAGTGTGAGGCTGCTCTACCTCAGAACCCACTCCCGCATCCCGCTCACAAATCCAAAGAGATGTGAATGAAAGTCCAAAGACAGAACTGGTGGAGCCGAATCGTCCGGATCACGTCAGAAGGACGACACAACGAGCATGTGCTGAACGACCAGAATTGTTTTTAAGAAGAATAAACGTTTACATGATCCAGGAATAAATTAATTTGGCTTTAAAATCGGAATAAACCCCCCACTTACTTTAAGAATTAAAGGTTGTATGGAGGATTTTTTGTTTTTGTCAGTGAAAGTTTAAAATACCACTACAGAGATGTAGGAGCCTTGTAATTATGATGACCAAAAAAAAAAAAAAGAATAAAAATGTATCAACTGTGGACGTAGTGAGGCCAGATAAACATCAGCCAATAGAAAACGAGGCTGCCTCATTTTCTATTGGCTGTTAGGTTGTCAATCAAACTCCCTAGTGTAACTGACTTGCTGGCGCGCTGGGATTACGTGGTTTATGCAGTGTCGCTTCCTCGCAATTCGCACCAAGTTTGTTGAGATGGCAAATAGGGATGGGCATGATTAGTCGATTAATCGATAATTGATCATTAAGAATTTCATCGATTACATTTAATTTTAATTGACAAACCGAATGTAGGTTGCTGTGCGTAGTGTGACCAAACAGGTGTGTACATGTGTCTCTGCATCAGAAGGAGCGAGACACAAACAGTGGGTCAGTCTGCAAAGTACCGAAGCACAAATGTGGATTTAACAATGATTTGTACAAGAAATTCCACACTTTCCGTTGCGTTCGGGACAAGTGTGAGTCCATGTGCACAGTGTATCAAGCAGCACATATGTTTCAGTGTCCAGTGGGAAAAAGTTTTGTCAGGTGAGAGTCGCGCAATGTCGATGACGAGTCCCCACCTCCCTCCCCCCGTACGGTGTCCTGGTTTTGACAAACGCAAATCTGGTCACACTAACCTGTATTCACCTGAGTCATGTCTTTTAATCCAACAGAAGTTGAACCACATCAGCGACACAAGAGCTGTAGTTTTATCTTCACTTAGTTTATGCAAATTAGCGATGCAGTTTTAAGTTTTGTTTCTGTGAGAGTTGCACAAAACTGAATTAAACTCATTATAATGTCAAATGGGCTGATGTGGCTCTAGAGTGGTTACGGTTTATATGTCGTAAAGTTGAATTTATTTATGCAGATTAGTAGTGCAGATAGTAATAATAATGATGATCATTTTAATATAAAAACGTTAATGATTAATCGATAATCGATCGTTAATTCTTCCGACGATCGATTAAGAAAATTTCATTGAATGCCCATCCCTAATGGCGGACGAGAATCCATGACCAGTTCACCGCAAAAGAAAGTCAGTTTTTGAGGTCGCTGAAAGAAGAAGAGAAGGGGAAACGGAGCGAAGCCAAACTGAGGTGATTCTTGGAGATTCCTTCCAGCGATGGCGCGACCGAAGCAGAAGAAGGGTCTAAAAACTGACGCGTCGGTCGCTGAATTATTTCTAGACAGGTGACTTCAACAGTAAGTCTGAACGCACACTGGATGTAAACAAACGTGATTTCTAGAGTAAAGAGGCGGGAGGAAGATGTTTCTACTTGTGGAGCTGTGGAGGAGGAAGGTGGTGTCACGCATGCACAACATTTGAAAAAGGACTGTCGCTGTATTTCACTTCCCTTAAAAAATCCTCTATACAACCTTTAAGTTTAATTCTGAATAATCATTTTCATTAGGAATTAAGTGTTTACATGGTCTTTTTAAAGCAGAATTCATTTTTATTCAGAATAATTATTTTTTTACTCGGAATTAAAGCTCTCATGTTAACGTGGCAAATGTAATGTCCCTGCAAAGTAAGGAAAGAGAGAATGAGCTGGAGCTGGAGATGGAGAGGAAGAGGGACAGTGGAAGAGGGAGAGAGGAGTAATAAGACTCCCTCTTCCAGGCGGGACAAGGCCGATTCAAGGCCACTCGCCCCCTGAGCGCGCGGTCGTCTCTGGATCAATGCGCTCACGTGAGGAGGAGGAGGAGAGGGAGAGGAGGAAGAGGAAAAGAGAGAAAGGAGGATAAAAGAAAAAAAAGAGGAGAAATGGAGTGAGAGGAGGAGAGAGAGGAGAGGAATTGGAGACGAGAGAGAAAAATTGAGCAACAGAAAGACAGAGATAGAGACAGAAAGAGGGAGGGACGGAGAGGTCCATTTGATTTGATTTGATTTGATCATGTAATGGGATGTATAAGTCTTTGCAAGATCTGCAACTCTAGAAACAAAACTTAAAACTGCATCGCTAATTTGCATAAACTGAAGTCAGCTCATGCATGCGGACTGACATGACTCATACAGTGTGCAGATTTTGACACACACATGACCTGTTTGGTCACGCTACATACAGCAACCTACATTCGGTTTGTCGATAAAAATTAACGTAATCGATGAAATTCTTAATGATCAATTATCGATTAATCGATTAATCATGCCCATCCCTAATACATACTGTGATTCCTTTTAATATCAAAATGCACCTGTCAAGAGACACGATTACAACGTCCACTTTAAACTCAAGGCGTTTATAAAGTGAAAGTGTGAGCTGCGTGGGAGCAGTGGATGAGAGAAGGAGAACACACATTCACCAAGACAGAGAGACAGCGCCGAGCCACTTATGCCACGATCTGCCAACGGATCGTGGACGCCTGGGCTAAGGATCAGTATCAACTGTGGTCCGAGCTTTCACCAAGACCAGAATCATCACTGAACTGCCAGGGAACAGTAACCACACTGACTCAGATAATGACGAGAGGGATGTGGACGTGCTGGACGCCGGAATCACACAACTGTTTGAACAATTATGACTTACTGTGAATACTCTAACAATTTAGCATGTCAGACAGTATTTTTTTACGTGTTACAATTGAATAAAGTTGAGAGTTATTGTGAACGAGTTAAATAAAGTTTGACTGAAAAGTTCCAAAATAGACCAATGCTAGTGCGCCTTATAATCCAGAGCCCCTATAGGTGAGTTTGAGCTGACGTCATTGTTATTAAAAGCCCGCGTTGCATGCTGGGAAATATTTTGGTCGGAGGCAAGAAACAGGATAGCGTCAAACACAGTGCGTAACCTCGCGTATTTCTCCCCGATAATGGTAAATTCCTGCTGCATTATCGGATGCACAAATAGAAGCACGGAAGAAGGAAAATGTCTTTTTCGTATTCTGAGTGAAAAGAACCACTAACGGTGAATTAAATGACTTTCAAACATCCGCAGAGCAAAGGTAGAAGATCCTAACAAACTGTGGACTCCAACAAGTTCAACAACACATCGAGACTCTTGGAGGTTTTCATCTTTTCTGCTGTGAATGGCCCAGGAGTTTCCACCAAGTCATTGTGGATATCACCATAGTGAATATTTGTCCAGGTAGTTGGAGATTCTGACCAGAAATTTGGTTTGGTTTAGGCTCTGTCAGGGTTGAAAAGGGTGATTTGTCGTCCGTCGATGCTTATGACCAATTTCTGGTCAAATGGTCTTGGGTCCTCTGTCGTTAGAGTGGATAAATAACCGGGATCAATACCCTTTACGTGCTTTCTCGCTCCGTCCGTCATGTTGAATTAGTGTTTCTTGCCGCCGACCAAAATAATTCCCAGCATGCAACACGCGCTTTTGTCAACAATGAAACTCGCCTATAGTGCGCAAAATACAGTACACAGTGATGGGGTATAATGTCTTTAAGTGACGCCTTCATTTATTTGTCTTCATGCTGTCCACTGCTAACATTTTTAGACACAGTAAACTAGTGTTGTAGTCAAGAGCACAGTAATCGAGACCAAGACCAGTCCCAGACCACAGGGTCCAGAGACCAGGACGAGACCAGGACGAGATCAGGACGAGACCAGGACGAGACCAGGACTTTTATAGATCAAGACCAAAACTGGTAGACTGAAATCACAGCCCATCAAGACCAAATCGAGACCATCTTTGTCATTTTCAACATGTATTTGTTATTTTGGCACATATATATATCAATGTTTACTGAGTGTGTTGTGTGTACAGTGAGTGTGTTGTGTGTATAGTGAGTGTGTTGTGTGTATAGTGAGTGTGTTGTGTGTGTAGTGTGTGTGTTGTGTGTATAGTGAGTGTGTTGTGTGTGTATAGTGTGTGTGTTGTGTGTAGTGTGTATGTTGTGTGTGTATAGTGAGTGTGTTGTGTGTATAGTGTGTGTGTTGTTGTGTGTAGTAGTGAGTGTGTTGTGTGTTATAGTGAGTGTGTGTGTGTATAGTGAGTGTGTTGTGTGTATAGTGAGTGTGTTGTGTGTATAGTGTGTGTTGTGTGTTGTGTGTATAGTGAGTGTGTGTGTGTATAGTGTGTGTGTGTGTATAGTGAGTGTGTTGTGTGTATAGTGAGTGTGTTGTGTGTAGTAGTGTGTGTGTTGTGTGTGTATAGTGAGTGTGTTGTGTGTAGTGAGTGAGTGTGTGTGTGTGTGTGTGTATAGTGAGTGTGTTGTGTGTATAGTGAGTGTGTGTGTGTGTGTAGTGAGTGTGTGTGTGTGTATAGTGAGTGTGTTGTGTGTGTGTGTGTTGTGTGTATAGTGAGTGTGTTGTGTGTATAGTGAGTGTGTGTTGTGTGTGTATAGTGAGTGTGTTGTGTGTGTATAGTG
>NW_026571207.1:35195961-35595961 GCF_026225935.1 Boleophthalmus pectinirostris
AAGTGATCCAGAATCCAGGATTTCTTCCGGATCACCCCCAAAATGAAATCAGTTCTTCCTTTTCACATTTCCAACAAATCCTGAAAATTTCATCAAAATCGGTCCATAACTTTTTGAGTTATGTTGCTAACAGATAAACAAACAAACAAACAAACAAACAAACAGACAAACGCTGCAAAAACATAACCTCCTTGGCGGAGGTAATAAATTGTCCTCATTCTGTTTGAATGAGGTTTGAATGAGGACAAAACAGAATGCATTGTGTTCAGAACATCCAACCTGCCCAGTATCTCAACTCCTGGTCTTGTTGCTTTGGGCCCCCCACTTTAACCATGTTGTCAAAAAATTTGGGGGTGAAATTGGATAGCAGTCTTAAAATTGATAAACAAATAGATTCTGTGGTCAGAGCAAGCTTCTTTCAGCTCCACCTCCTGGCCAAAGTTCAGCCCTTCTTGAGCCGTGGTGACCTGGAGAAAGCTGTCCATGCCTTTGGGCCCGGTCAAGCAGAAGTAAACAGCAAGGCCAAAAATTCAAGTTAATGCATCTGATATTAAAATGTATTCAACAGATTCATATGTACTCTAGTTTATGAAACTGTTGACCTTTTTCTGGACCATTTTTTACGGTGGCCGACGGGGGCCAAACACACTGCAACAGCTCAATGCGTCTCATTTAGAGAAAACAACTTCAAGTACAGAAACGATGCAAATTCACATGGTCAAACACAAGTTTAAACGAGGTACAAACAAAAAGAAAAAAGAAAAAAAAAACGCGCTGCAAGAAACAAAGACAAATGCATCATCATCAAATGCGCTGCAAATAGAGAAACAACGCAAAGGGTGAAACGACGAAAACCAAGAAAACACCTGCAAAAGAAAAACGCTGCATAAAGAGTCGCCACAACGGAAGTGCTCCAAACCTGCAGGGGGCGCTCAGTGTAACAGCTCAATGGAGAGACACACCGGCTGGACAGAGAGAAAGGATCTGCCTTTGAGAGACAGAAAACAGCTGACTGACGATACACTACAGCGGGGACTAATGATTGTTAAGGTAATGTGGCTTTTATTTGATTATATTCATCTACTGTGTTACGGTCATAACCCACAAAACTGTCAAATAAGTTTGTTTTTAACTGTGTTAACTGTGTGAACCTCGGAGCTTTGAGCTAAAAGTTTAGCTACTAATTTGGAGCTAACGCGATGAAAAGTCCACTCAAACTTTCATATTTGAACAGAAAGCGTTGTTGCCCTGCAAATAAGTGTCATTTCTGGATCTTTGCCTGGAACGATGGACCAGGCTGAGAGAGACTTTAGTGCAGCGGTTTTTAATAGTTGAGGCTCGCCTCCCCTGGGAAGTGCCAAAGAGCCACTGGGAAGGCGTGACACACGCGGACTAAGGCTCGGACTAGACCAGGACTGATCCCAGGACCAAACTAGGACTAAACCAGAACTGAATCAGGACTGAGTGTGGGTGACCGCGGGCGAAAGGACTGGTGCACAGCTCCACGCCCCACGGCGCTAAAGCAGCTGTCGCCTGATTGTTTGCAGACACCTCCATGGGCTCGCGGTTTCTCTCTCTCACTCTCAAATCCAAGATTAGTCCTGGTCTAGTCCTGGGTCTAGAGTCTTAGTCCTGGTCTAAAGTCCTCTAGTCCTTTAAGTCCTGGTCTAGTCCTGGTCCTGGTCTAGTCCTGGTCTAGTCTAGTCCTTAGTCCTGGGTCTAGTCCTGGTCTAGTCCTGGTCTAGTCTGGTCTAGTCCTAGTCTAGTCCTCTAGTCTAGTCCTGGTCTAGTCCTGGTCTAGTCCTGGTCTAGTCCTTGTCTAGTCCTGGTCTAGTCCTGGTCTAGTCCTGGTCTAGTCCTGGTCTAGTCCTGGGCTAGTCCTGGTCTTCACAGTCAATAATTAGTGAAATATTTTTGGCAAATAATAATATCAGAGGTAGTTGACGTGTTGTGAAGGGATCCTTGATTGGTGACTGTAAGATTTTTTTTTTGACTATTACTTGAACACAATACATCCAAGCAAGTACAGTAGTAAACTACTACTAACAGAGAAAACTGTAAAGAGAAAACTGAAATGTTTTATATTCATGTTCTTTTCTCATCTGCAGCTTCCTGTATGAGAACACAACACACTGCTGGGGCCACAGAAATGTTGGCTGATGAGACGCTCATGATTCATGAAATGGGTCAAATGCAGATGACAAAGTAAAGCCCACACTGAGCTGGAGGTGCTGACCCAGACTTCTGCCTCTGTTTAGGTCTGGGACATGTTACATTGAAAACTCCAATAATAATAAGGACTGCAAATGAATCATACTCATGTTGAAATCATTATTTAACTCTTTCCCCCATGAAGACGACATTTGACGACGCTCCCTTGTTTCCTTAATGACATCTTTTGACACCTCTGCTGTATCACTAAAGACGTGATATGACGACCATTACAAATGGCTCGGTTTTTCATATGTAATCAGAGGCTGTGATTGGTGGGGGCCACTACAACCCAGACATACTACTATATGTATGAGTTGTTCCATGTAGGCGTCCAAGGGGGAAAGAGTTAAAGAGTAAAAATATGCATTTCTCAAATGTGTGGGATTCTTCTATTAGTTTAGCTGTTTCAATTTATATATTTTCCATTTTCCTGTAATAATTTTGTAGTTTTCCTAATGTGTGTGTCATTACTGGTTTTCACTCTGCAGGACCTGACTTTGAACCTATCAGACATAAGGCCCATTCTGCTCTTCCTCCTCCAGAAGACGAGAGATACATCAGACTGAGTGGCCCAAGTACATTGGTTCATGTCTTCAGTGTCCATGTCCAGACTCACTGAGGAGGAGGTCGTCCAGACTGCAGCAGATCTGTGGGGCCTCTGGTTGCATCAGGCCTCCCTCCTGCTGTCTCTAATGTGTGTTAATAGTGATGTGTCCTTAAAGTTTAACTTCTAATTTCTTGCACAAGTAAAACAGTAAAATGGTGGTTTCTGTTCGTCTTAGCTGAGGAGCACCTAAACAACTTCATCACTGAGGCAGTGTACCATGATAAATGTGGCCTTATATGATATTACCAAGTGTGTGAGACAAAACTGAAAACATATCATTTGCTCATAAGTTTATCTGAATGTTTTTCGTCTATACTGACATTTGTTTCATGGTGAAAATGTGCCGTTTATTTGGTGTCTCTTTTGGTAGTAACTGATTACATGCACTATAAGAATTTACTATTGTACTGCAGTTATTGCAGTGATATTGGAGGTTTCTAGTACTGTATACGTGTACTGGGACACTTCATCCACTTCACTCCGATTAGAGAGTAGAAACAAACACAGGAATGTATTTTTTTGAGCTTTAATGTCTTGTCTTCAATCTTTTCAGCTGATTGTTTGATTTTGTCTGGTTCTCTCTATCACAGACACAGACTTTGATTGGTTAAGGGAAATGACCTGAAGCCAGAGCAGTCTAGTAGTCTAGTCTCCAGTAACAGTGTCACTTTGCAAAGATAATTTGTCCATTTTGAACTGTCACCTGGTTCAGTAAAAAGGTAACAGTTTGAGAGTACACTGACATACAGTTGTTTGTACAAACCTATTAATGCACTTGTGTGTGTAATGGGATTAATGTTTGACTATTCACATTATGACAAACTGTTTCCAGAAGTTCCTATGATTGTTTAATAAATCATCTTTTCTCAAAGGAGAGATCTTTTTTTTTTTTTTATAAACTGACGTAAATGCATTCCCGGTATAAATGTAATCCCTTATCAATAGAAACATACTTCATAATGCAGATCCCATCACAGTTTTTGAAACTTTAAGGTCATTTAGTCTATTTTAGATGTATCCCAGAAATAAAGCCGTTTTGTTTTTGCAAAAGTTAAACATAAGTTTTCGCTTTCAGCCATAAGATTTGGATGAGAATTATTAGAATAACTTGGTCTCCTACAGTCTGAGTACCATGCGTAATGTTTTTACTGATTCGTGTACATAATTTGTGTGGTGCCTGATGTTAGCATTAGCGTTAGCATCTAATAAAATAACTACACCTGTCTCATTTCGACACGGCCTTTCCGGTCCGCGGACACTGCTACTGAGCGCCCCCTGCAGGTTTGGAGCACTTCCGTTGAGGCAACTCTTTATGCAGGTGTTTTCTTGGTTTTCATCGTTTCGCGCTTTGCGTTTTTTCTCTATTTGCAGCGCATTTGATGATGATGCATTTGTCTTTGTTTCTTGCAGCACTTTTTTTTCATTTGCACCACTTTTTTTGTTTGTACCTCGTTTAAACTTGTTTTTGACCCTGTGAATTTGCATCGTTTCTGCACTTGAAGTTGTTTTCTCTAACTGAGACGCATTGAGCTGTTGCAGTGTGTTTGGCCCCCGTCGGCCACCGTAATTTTTGGTTCTAAAGTTCCATATGTTTTAAACAGACCATGTATGAAACATGGAACAAAAAATATTTCCCAAATTTCAAAGACCTGCAAATCATGTAAATAAATGGATGTATTTCATTGTAAAAAAAAAAAAAAAAGATTTAAAGTGATAAAAATTAGCTTGGAAGGACTGACATATTTTACAGAAATAGTTTCCTTTCATTTTTAAGTAATATTAAAGTATTCGGAAGAAAAAAGTTGACAAATTATGCAAAATCATGCACCTTCTACTTGCATGTCCCTTCATCAACAGTTCAAAGATGGAATAACACAAGATATGATGAAATACATCCATTTATTTACATGATTTGCAGGTCTTTGAAATTTGGGAAATAACTTTTGTTCCATGTTTCATACATGGTCTGTTTAAAACGCATGGAACTTTAGAACCAAAAATGGTACAGAAAAAAGTTTCATAAACTAGAGTACATATGTATCTGTTTAATACATTTTTATATCAGATGCATTAACTTGAATTTTTGGTCTTGCTGTTTACTTCTGCTTGACCGGGCCCTTTTATTCAATTACAGGTATTTTTTTAGCTCAAAAATACCTAGAAAAACAGATATTCTGACTGTGAGTGGGGTCGCTTCTCCACAGATCTGACCTGTAACTTGGTCTGGTTTGGTCTCCATGAAGATAGAAAGGTTTAATGCCATACTGTGGAACATTCCAGACGACGCAATAACATCTCCATGGAGAAAAGCGTTTGACGGAGCCTCCACCATAAAAGTTCCACAATGTACTTTTCATTTCAAGTGTTTTTTTTTACAAACACTGTCCTCTCTTGACATGCTGGAGTGTGCACGTGGGATCTAGGAGCGTGCACGTGCGTGTGAGCGTGCACGTGCGTGTGAGCGTGCACGTGCGTGTGAGCGTGCCCGTGGAGCCCAGAGGAAAACTACCAGACACACTCGCTCGGGGATTTGCGGTGATTCATGTTTTGGGAATGACAACGTGTGACGCAATCATGGAAAGTTACTCCTGTCAGATAACGGACGCCGACGAGTAGAAGTAGAAGAAGAAAGAGTGAAAGGGAAACAAATACAAAACCGCTAGTATCAATGCTGAAGATAATACTTCATAGAAAAGCATGATTCTTTTCTCTTTTTTTCCAATTTTGAAAATGACAGGAAGTAGCTCTGGAATGTGATCAGTAAAATGTATTCCCCTACAGATTACAGATTACACACCCCAAAATGTAGTTTGTAACAGAATCCATTAAATTACTTAAAGTGAGTAATGTAATCTGAATACTTTGGATTACTTGATTTGCTGTAGAGAAGCAAAGACGAGGAAATCTTCACATAAGATGTTTTATCTGCTAAAAGAAAATAAAAAGCCCAGACTTTACTGAACCAAATTAAAAATATTATTGATAGAAGACGAGGAGACACGTCCACACAGCATGGTTTAGTCCTGTTAAATCCTGTTTGAGTCTTAGTTTAGACCTGGTTTTAGTCCTGGTTTTAGTCCTGGTTTAGTCCTGGATTAGTCCTGGTTTTAGTCCTGGTTTCAGTCCTTGTTTAGTCCTAGTTTAGACCTGGTTTAGACCTGGTTTGGAAGTAGTTTTAGTCCTGGTTTTAGACCTGGTTTTAGACCTGGTTTGGACCTAGTTTTAGTCCTGGTTTAGTGTCCAGCAATGAGTGGAATTACCGAAGAAAAAAAGAAAAGGGAATAGCCCAAAATGTGAAAACAGGAAAATACTTCTGTGTAATCCATTTATTTCAACCAAGTAACTGTAATCCAATTACCACTCACTGAAATAGTAACTGTAACTGAATACAGTTACTCATAATTTGTACTCTGATTACATAACTCTGGTACATGTAATCTGTTACTCCCCAACACTGAATGTGATCCCTCCTGATGTCAACAATAAACTCAATTCCGTTCAAAATACAGTGACAGTTTACACATAAAGAACATGTTTTTTCTAACAATTTAAAGGTGCACTCTAACTTTTTGGCAGAGGGTCTGTCAGATGCTTTTCTCTGTGCAGAAGTGTAGGAAAAGTACAATTTTAGTACAACGTTTTTGTACTTTTGAGCTTGAAATGAGAAAAAGAATTTGTTTTCCGATTTCTGACCCAGTCGCTGGAGAGAAATGAAATTGAGTGGAGACACGAGGATTCTCCAGACTGACTACACCTGGACTAAACCAGGACTACACCAGGACTACACCTGGACTAAACCAGGACTACACCAGGACTACACCTGGACTAAACCAGGACTACACCAGGACTACACCAGGACTACACCAGGACTAAACCAGGACTACACCTGGACTAAACCAGGACTACACCTGGACTAAACCAGGACTAAACCAGGACTACACCAGGACTACACCTGGACTAAACCAGGACTACACCTGGACTAAACCAGGACTACACCAGGACTACACCTGGACTACCTGGACTAAACCAGGACTACACCAGGACTACACCTGGACTAAACCAGGACTACACCTGGACTAAACCAGGACTACACCTGGACTACACCAGGACTAAACCAGGACTACACCAGGACTAAAGCAGTACTAAACCAGGATCCCTTATGGGATCAATAAAGATTTCTGAATCTGAATCTGAGAGACTTGTTTAACAGCACAAATCATCTCACGTGTTGTACTTCCAACTAAACCAGCTCTTTCAGGACAGACTGTGTTAAAACAAAGCTCAGATTACAGTCTCACAAACCTCAGATCGAGCAGTGCTTACAGTTAGCATCACACCCCCAGGGAAAGTTGAGGACAAAGTATCAATAGCGCAGCAGGCCCCGTTCGCACATGTGCAGTTCATATTTTGTCCGGGTTAATGGTCCTGAGTCTGATTTACATACAAATTGGAGGGACAGCGCTGGGGGCTGTGTACGGCCTTGTACCGACCTCATTAAGAACACAGTAAAACACAGACTTCACATTGTGTTACACTTGAAGTACTGCCCTAAAGTACACAGAGGTCACATACAGGTCAGCAGGAGGTGTAGAAATAGGAGGGACTGGGCCTTCTCTGTGACCGGCCGCCAAACTCTGGAATGTTCTGCCCCCCCACGTCCCAACAAACCCCAGAGTAGAATGTTTTAAGTCTCAGCTTTTTTCTCTGGCTTTTAACGCCGCCTGAGTCGTGTGTTCCTTTGTGTCTTTACTGTACAGATCTGAGCCAGAGAAAAGGATTGGTTTGAGAGGAGGGTTAAAGAAGCTATTTTTGTTGGGAAAAATACTCAGACATCATCTGTGTCCTATTTGCTACTCCATCTTCAGACCTAAAACAAAGAGAACAACAGGGGTAGACAAGTCAGGTCCAGAGGTGTGAAAAACCTTTGTTAAGTTGGCCCCCATCTATACAAAAACTCTCGTTTGTGCTCCGTTTGTGCTGTTTTGTGCTGCAAAACATTTTGTCTGTGGCCATTATTTTACAGGTCACATTAGGGTCAGCCAGCCCCAGGAAGCTTCAAAATGCTCTAAAACCACCCAGAGTGGTGTCAACGTTTTGTGCTGTTTTGTGCTGCAAACAGTTTTGTTTGTGTGATTAAGGTTCTTAATATATTAGCACTTTTATTTTTGACCGATGACGTCATCCAGCCCCTAAAAAGTTAGACATCCACAAAACAGGCAGAAAATTATACAAAATGTTTGTATTTCTCTTGCAAAGCTCTTGATTTACCGGTCAGTCTACATTCCTCCTCTGGGTAATGACTGAAAGGACGACATCGTGGATACAAGCGGGCGAAATGAGTTTCCTCCGCAGGGTGGCAGAGGAAACTCATAAGTGCTCACTTAGAGACAGGGTGAGGAGCCCAGTCACACGGGAGGAGCTCGGAGTAGAGCCGCTGCTCCTCCACATGGAGAGGAGCAGCTGAGGCTCAGGCATCTGTTCTGATGCCTCCTGGACGCCTCCCTCAGGAGGTGTTCTGGGCATGTCCCACTGGAAGGAGGCTCTGGGGAAGACCCAGGACACACTGGAGGGACTATGTCTCTGGGCTGGTCTGGGAACAAGTAAATAAGTCTTTATTTATATAGTGCTTTTCACAGACATTTTCTGTCCCCAAAGATGCTTTACAGAGCATTATTCAGCATTATTCATTCACTCTATACCCTGGTGATGGTAGCCACAGCTGCCCTGGGGCAGACTGACAGAAGCGTGGCTGCCATGCCAATCGGCGCCATTGGTCCCTCCGACCCCTACCATCACTCACAAACACACCACTGTCATACTAAGCAATGTGGGTGAAGTGTCTTGCCTAAGGACACAATGATTGAATTGATTGTATTTAACTGACCTTGACTATCTACTGTACTGGAGACTTGCAGCATGTTTTGTGTTGATGGGGGAAACCGGAGCACCTGGAGGAAACCATCCAGACACAGGAAGAAACATGCAAACGAACACAGAAAGGCCCAGGCGACCCGGGGATCAAACCCAGAACCTTCTTGCTGTGAGGCATGAGTGCTAGCCACTCAGCCTCCGTGCCGCCTTGGAACACCTCAGGGTCCCCTCAGAGGAGCTGGAGGAAATGTCTGGGGTGAAGGAAGTCTGGGAGTCCCTGCTTAGACTGCTGCCCCCGCGACCTGGCCCCGGATAAGCAGAAGAAAACTGATAAATGGATGGACGTTTGTATTTCGTTTGTGCTATTTTGTGCTGTGACCATTTTCATTTGAATATATTTCTAAAATTATTTATTATTGAAATGAACAAGAAACTTTAAATAAAATGGAGGAAAAAAAGAAAAAGGAAGAGGAGGAGGACAAATAAAGAAGGAAACTCAAAAGGTAAGTAAAGTGTGCCTATAAACTACGTTTCGACTGGTGTTCCACTCTTCTTCAGGTCAAGGCACACTAAAATGGTCTTTCTGCTTTCTTGTAGGAGGAGAGATGTGTCTCACAAAGTCCAGCACTAAGAAATGAGGAGTAGAAGGCTGTGCACAGCTTTTAAATGAGCAGGAGGTGGAGGAGGAGCAGGAGGAGGAGTGTGAGGAGGAGTCCCGGGACTCCAGGGCCAATCAAATTACCCCACTGTCAAACTAAGCAACCACCTCAGTCATGGTTCCCCTTTTAATGTTCCTGCACAGGTGATGGAGGTTAGTCCCTGTGATTGCTCCTGTTTCTCAACATTAAAGGAGATTGGCCAATCATAGTGCTTCCATGTTACCTTTGTCAGAGGGATTGACCCCAGACTAAGGTCACAACACTTACCTTCAGTGTGATGATGTCAAGGTGATAAATCATGTTGGTGGGTATGGATATATTACATTTTTCATCTAATTGTCTTTTTGATGTGTTCAATTAGGCAAATTATATGAAGGTAAGTAATTTTAATGTGTTCATTAGGTAATTTATATAAAAGTAAGTAATTAACTACACCTGTAAAATTAGGGTTAGAGTGAGGTAGGGTTAGGGTTAGGTAAGAGGGCTAGGGTTGGTGGGGTCAAGGTTAAGTCTATAATGTGTATACTTCTAATTAAGTCCTCTGGGATGTTTCGTATCCAATAGGAACAGCCACCTGCTCCATGTCTCCTGTCTTTCTGCTGCTGTCCAAAAGATGTTGCTCTGGAGTCCAGCTATCCTAACCGAATGCAGACCATGGGATGCAAAATGAGAAATCAAATGGGAATTCAAAAGGGAGGATGTCTCTCTCAAAGAAGGAGTATTCATGTGTGACGTAATGTTTTTTTTGTGTCGAAGCATACAAATCGCGAGCAAATTTTTTGTAGCTCCCACGTACTGTGATCCGCATCGTGAACAAAAAATTAAGTAGACTCAATTGTATGTGTGAGAGGTAAAGAATTGATGGATTTTGAATATTGTCCGTGACGTTTTGTTTTGTATATACTGTTTTTGGACTAAAACTCCTAATAAATTGGGTCTGGGTACCTGGTGGGGGGATTTAAGTTTAGCCCTCACCAAGAAGTCCTTGAGATGTTTGCCTCTTCTGTAGGCTGAGATCACCCTGTGGTGAGGCAAAAGGCCCTGTTCAAAGATAAGGGCTTTGTAATTCTGTTTTAGAGTGTGGTGTATTTTTGTGGCCATTGTGGAAAAGCCAGGCCAGGTGTGCAGAGGGAACTGAGGAGCTCCGCATCTGAAAGTGGGCCCATGTCACTGTCTGCCAGGGTCTCAAATTGGGAGTGAATAGGCTCATGGACCTCTGCAGTGGTCTCATGTTGAGCCACCGGACCTGAGCTGGTGTGGGGCACCTGAATGTGCGCCAAAACTGGAGATGTGTTGTGTGCATGCAATGATTCCTCCTCTACCAGCTGTATAGGCGTACGGGGAGGAGAAGGAGTAGGAGGGCGAGGCCGAGGAACTCGAGGACTAGGAGACGGGGCAACCTCATTTGTTTCTGGTAAGTGCACAATCTCACAGTCAAAGTGTTCTGCAGGGACAACTACGGGATTACGGAAGCGGGCCCTACGTGGAGGTCTTTGTTCTAGTGGAGGCAACTGGGGAGTCGAGTGCTCCTGAGGTCATGTGAGTTGATGTGGTGTCTCTAGGTAGGGACGGGAGGCGCAGAAAACACAGGGGGCTCATGTGGATCCACCCGTGTCCTCTGTACATGTGTTTGTGCGACCGTGTCATCCCCAGGTAATGTATGGGGTTCATATACAGTTGCTTGTGTGACTTTGTCGTGTGATTGTGTGACCATGTCTTCCCCAGATGCACCCTGTCTCTCAGAGACAACACAGGACGCGACGAGAGCCTCCGCTTGACCAATCACCTCTTGTGTGATACGAGGTACATTTTTTCTCGCCCACCTAGTTGCTATGACAAAGGCGTGTGACCAGTCTGAGGGCGGAGTCTGTGTGAGTTCCGCCATTATACTGTCCACGTGCATTTGGTAATGCTCCCTTAGAATGAAGAGGGAGCGTTGTGTAGCCTCAGTTTTTCGCGTTTCCCACAATCAGAGCCAACGTGTGAGAAGTGGGCAGCGCTGGCCTGATCATGGAGCAGAGATGGTCCACCGTGCGTGTGATCGTGACAGGTTCGTCATTTCCCGTGTCACACGAGACTTGTTGCAGATGGTGCAGAGTTTTAAGAAGGGAGTGCAATTTGCGGATCAATAATCCTAATTCCCTATCTGCAGGTTGGTAGAGGTTGTGGACAAAAGGTTCCCGCGGTGGGAACCTTTTATTATTATTGTCTTAATTTGTCAGAACTTTGGAAACTGTCGTGTTTATAAAATGTGCTGTAGAAATAAATAAATCTGCGTTTCAGACAATCTTCAAACTTTAACAGGTGGAGAACAACGATGAGAAGATGAAAACGAGTGGAGTGGAGCTCGGTTTGCGGGAGGGGGGCTGGTCCGGCGGTCTTGTGGTGAGGGGGTAGAGTTTAGATGCGGTCGGTGTGTGAAGGTCAGGCCTGGAGAGTGCGATGGGCTCATGTGATACAGACAGGAATAGAAAGAGGAGGAAGAGAGGGGGCGACAGAGAGCGGGTCCCCGGAGAGAACGAGAGATGAGAGGACGAGAGGGGGAGAGGAATGTCCAGCTGCGGCGACGGACGGACGACGATACGGAAAAGATTTACGAGATTTGAAATTGTAAAAGAGGTTCGCTGCTACGGAAACCCTGAGCGGCAAAAAGAAAAAAGAAAAAAAATGGCACATTATTTGGGTTCCACTGGGAGAGAGGAAAGGAAGAGAGAGAGGGGAGAGTGGAAAAAGAGAGGGGAGAGAGGGGAAGAGAGAGAGGGGAGAGTGGAAGGGGAGAGAGGAGGAAGAAGGGAGAGAAAACGAAAGAGTGGAGAAAGAGAGGGGAGAAAGAGGAGAGAGTGAGATAGGGGAGAGAGTGGGGGAGGAGAGAGAGAGAGAGGGGAGAGTAAGGGGTGATAGCGGGGAGAAAAGGGAAAGAGGGAAGAGAGAGCGGGGGAGAGTGGAAAAGGAAGGAAAGGAGGGGGAGAGAGGAGAGAGAAGGGAGAAAACGAGAGACTGGAGGGGAGAGTGAGATGGGGGAGAGAGTGGGGGAGGAGAGAGAAGAAAGAGGGAAGGGGGGAGGGGGGAGAAAGAGAGGGGAGAGTAAGGGGTGAGAGGGGAGAAAAAGGGAAAGAGAGAGGAGAAAGAGGGAAGAGAGAGTGGGGGAGAGTGGAGAAAGAGAGAAAGGGGAGAGAAAATGAGAGAGTGGGGTAAGAGAGGGGAGAGTGAGGGGTAAGAAAGGCGAGAAAGAGGAAGAGGAGAGAGAAGGGAGAGAAAACAAGAGAGTGGAGAAAGAGGGGAGAGTTGGGGGTGAGAGGAGAAAAAGGGAAGGCGGGGGGAGTGGAGAAAGGAGGGGGAGAGAGGAGAGAGAAGGGAGAGAAAACAAGGGAGTGGAGAAAGAGAGGGAAGAGTGAGACAGGGGAGAGAGTGGGGGAAAGAGAGAGAGAGTGGTGAGAGGGGAGAAAGATAGAAGAGGGGAGAGTGGAGAAAGAGAGGGGAGAGTAAGGGGTGAGAGAGGGAAGAAAGAGGGAAGAGAGCGGGGGAGAGTGGAGAAAGGGGAGAGAGGAGGGAGAAGAGAGAGAAAACAAGAGAGGGAGAGAGAGTGAGATGGGGAAAGAGTGGTGAGAGAGAGGAGAGGGAAGAGAGAGATAGGGGGAGAGAGAGAAAGTGGTGAGAGAGGGGAGAGAGAGGAGAAGGATGGAAGGAGGGGTTGGGGAAAGAGAGGGGAAGAGAGAGAGGAAGGGGAGAAAAAGGGAAGAGAGAGCAGGGGAGAGTGGAAAAAGAGAGGAGAGAAAAGGGAGAGAAAACAAGAGTGGGGGGAGAGAGCGCAGAAAGAGGGGAGAAAAAAGGAATGAGGGGGAAGAGAGTGGAGAAAGAAGGGAGACAGAGGGGAGAAAGAGGTGGAGAGAGAGTGGAAAGACAAAAAAGACACAAAAAAAACATTTTTGAGTTGTTGCAAAATAAATAAATAAATATAAATTAAAAAATAATAAAATAAAATAAAATTTATATATATATATATATATATATATATAAATAAAAATTAAATACAAAAATTAAATTAATTTTAAATAAATACAATACATAAAAATAAATAAATAAATACGATACATTAAAATAAATAAATAAAGACAATAAAAACATTTTTTTTAAAAGAAAGAAATAGTAGAAATGCCTCTTTTTTTTTTCTTTCTTTTTTTTTTTTTTCTCTTGCCTCTCAACATTTTTCCTGATGTATTTGAACAAAATCTGCCTTGGCCCAGTACAGATATAGTGTAAAAGCAGTTCTTAGGCATGTGTGTAACGTCCATGGCTAATTATAAAGCATTTTTATTGTCCGAGAATCAGGACGTGTGAGTTAGCATGCTAGTTGTTGTTCTGTTTTTTTTCTCTCACCTCTGACCGTGAGTAAAAACCAAAAGGACATGATGGCGGATACAAGGACGTCAGAACGAGTTTCCGCCGCAAGACGAGGAGCTGAATGACGGGGGGAGGAGCTCGGAGTAGAGACGCTGCTCCTTCACGTCAGGAGGAGCGAGCTGAGGAGGCTTGGACGTCTGAATAAAAAAAAATAAAAAAAATGCTTTGGGGTTTCCCTGGTGGAGCTGGGGTTTGTGATGACTTAAATATTTTACAACGAAATGCAGAGGACACAGTGATCTGATTCTGTCACAAAGTACTGCAAATACTCACACACTTAACCAGAGAAATGTTGCGTAATGCAGCTTTAATGTCCCTTTTCCCCAGTCCTCCCTGAGTCCATCCTGAGTAAAACAGAGCTTCTCTCTGGACTCACACAGATGCACACACACGTTCTCCCCCAAGAAACATCCATTATTGAACACTGTCAATTTAGACACAAGGTCAGAGCGTCAACAACTGCTGCGCCTGTCTGCTCCTGTCTGCTCCTGTCTGCTCCTGTCTGCTCCTGTCCGCTCCTGTTTACTCTCACTGCTCCTGTCGCTCCTGTCTGCTCCTGTCCTGCTCCTGTCCGCTCCTGTCTACTCTCACTGCTCCTGTCTTCTCCTGTCTTCTCCTGTCTGCTCCTGTCCGCTCCTGTCTACTCTCACTGCTCCTGTCTTCTCCTGTCTTCTCCTGTCTGCTCCTGTCCGCTCCTGTCTACTCTCACTGCTCCTGTCTTCTCCTGTCTTCTCCTGTCTGCTCCTGCCTGCTCCTGCTTGCTCCTGTCCGCTCCTGTTTACTCTCAC
Source organism: Boleophthalmus pectinirostris (assembly GCF_026225935.1). Taxonomy (NCBI): domain Eukaryota; kingdom Metazoa; phylum Chordata; class Actinopteri; order Gobiiformes; family Gobiidae; genus Boleophthalmus; species Boleophthalmus pectinirostris. The sequence continues at coordinate 35,210,502 of NW_026571207.1, forward strand.
TGCTCCTGTCCTGCTCCTGCCTGCTCCTGTCAGCTCCTGTCCGCTCCTGTCTACTCTCACTGCTCCTGTCCACTCCTGTCCGCTCCTGTCTACTCTCACTGCTCCTGTCTGCTCTCACTGCTCCTGTCTGCTCCTGCCTGCTCCTGTCTGCTCCTGCCTGCTCCTGTCTTCTCTCACTGCTCCTGTCTGCTCCTGCCTGCTCCTGTCCGCTCCTGTCTACTCTCACTGCTCCTGTCTACTCTCACTGCTCCTGTCTGCTCTCACTGCTCCTGTCTGCTCCTGTCTACTCTCACTGCTCCTGCCTGCTCCTGTCTGCTCCTGCCTGCTCCTGCCTGCTCCTGTCTGCTCCTGCCTGCTCCTGCCTGCTCCTGCCTGCTCCTGCCTGCTCCTGTCTTCTCTCACTGCTCCTGTCTGCTCCTGCCTGCTCCTGTCTGCTCCTGCCTGCTCCTGTCCTGTATAAAGTGATCAGGAGGAAACAGGTGTAAATAAAAATAAATAAATACAAGTGTTGTTGTGCACTCGTCTCTCCTCAGATCCTGTTCTGTGCCGGACAAAGACGTGACTCTGTTTTATAACTCGTGTTCTCACAGGTTTAACCCCAGAGGCTCCGGAAGACCCACGACCCGGCCCGGAAAAAAGAAAAGACCAAGAAAAAGGAAGGATGAAAGGATGGAAGGATGGATGGCATAGAAAGATTGGTTCAATGCTCAGGGACAATTTTCTTTTTTTTAGTTTCATGGTTCGGGACGTCCCAACATGCCACTCTGCTTCCTCTTCTTCACCTCCTCTCTTCCTCTGTATCCTCCTCTCTTCCTCTGTATCCTCCTCTCTTCCTCTTATGTCCCTGTGTGACTGTACATGTGACAGAGGTGCGTGCTCAGCTCTCCTCCTCTCCTCTCTCCTCCTCTCACTTCTCCTGTGTTCCATGTGACAGAGATGCATGCTCCTCTCTCCTCTTCCCTCTCTCCCTGTCTCCTCCTCTTCCTCTCTCTCCCTCCTCCCTCTCCCTCTTCCCTCTCTCCCTTTCTCCTCAGCTCCCTCGTTCCCGTCCCTGTGCACATGTGACAGAGGTGCATGCTCCTCTCTCCTCCTCTCCTCCTCTCCACTCCCTCTCTCCTACTTTTCCTCTTCCCTTTCTCCCTTTCTCCTCCTCTTCCTCCCTCTCGTCCTCTACATTCCCTCTCTCTTCCTCCTCTCCCTCTCTTCTCTCTCCCTCTCTTCATCCTCTCTCTCCTCTTCCTCTCTCTTTCCTCCCTTCCTCTCTCCTCCTCCTCTCCCTCTCTCCTCCTCCTCGCCCTCACTCCTCCTCCTCTCTCTCTCTCTCTCTCTCTCTCTCTCTCCTCTCTCTCCTCTCTCTCTCCTCTCTCCTCTCTCTCTCTCCTCTCTCTCCTCTCTCTCTCTCTCTCTCTCCTCTCTCCTCCTCTCTCTCTCTCCTCCTCCTCTCTCCTCTCTCTCCTCTCTCTCTCTCTCTCTCCTCTCTCCTCCTCTCTCCTCTCCTCTCTCTCTCCTCTCTCTCTCTCTCTCTCTCTCTCCTCTCTCTCCCTCTCTCTCTCTCTCCTCTCTCCTCTCTCTCTCTCCTCTCTCTCTCTCTCCCTCTCCTCCTCTCTCCTCCTCTCTCCTCCCTCCCTCGTTCCCTCGTTCCCTCTCTCGTGTCCCGGTGCACATGTGACAGAGGTGCGTGCTCAGCTCTTCTCACAGGAGGACACACAAGGACACAGGACACACGAGGGTCTGTCCTCACAGCTGGAGGGTTCCTCTGGCATTTCATTACACGAGAGAAAGAGAGAAAGAAAAAGGAGAGAGGATGGGAAACCGAGAGACACGAAGAGAAAACTGTGATGTCATTTGAAACTTTCATGAGTGAAATTAATGAAGTGATTATGGATCAATGCATGAACAACATTTGTGCAGAAAGTCTTGGTCAGATCATTTCTTTTTTGCTTTGGAGCAGAGTACACAGTTTATCTCTCGTCTTATTTATCCACAAAAACCTAATCCACCGCCGTTTGGAGAGTGTGTTTTTATACCAGAGGTGCTTAAAGTGTTTTTCTCAACCGACCAAAATGAAAGTGTATGAGCAGGTCAAGGGCCAAAGCTGACTGCAGAAAAATACTGCGAGGAAATGGACGGCAGGAGCTCAGCTGGTGGAGCGTTGGTCCACTGACCCGCAGGTTGGTGGTACAATTCCAACTCCCACAGATGAATGCTGTTGTTGTGTTCTTGGGCAAGAGACTTAACCCACCTTGCCTCCAGTGTCTGTGTGCACTGGTGTGTGATTGTGTGAGTGGTTCCTTGATGTGCTTTGAGTACGTTTAAGGTGGAAGATGTATAAAAATGTGACCATTTACCAAATGTACGATTCAGTTAAATGGAAATGAATTATCTCTTGGAGGGTCAAGTTTATCCAGCGAGCCTCACTGTGGGCAGCCTGTTATATACTATACTTGTTTTTCGTGATAATATCATGTCATAAGACCTCGATATTTTAACTCCTGATCCACATAACGACACTTACAAATGTTTATAGAACAAAATATTACAGAATATACAAAACAAACTTTATTTCAACATCTGCAAAAGCACTGGTTTACAAATATAGAGACATCCATCCATTTTCTTCTGCTTATCTGGGGCCAGGTCGCAGGCGCAGCAGTCTAAGCAGGGACTCCCAGACTTCCTTCACCCCAGACACTTCCTCCAGCTCCTCTGGGGGAACCCCAAGGTGTTCCCAGGCCAGCCCAGAGACATAGTCCCTCCAGTGTGTTCTGGATCTTCCCTGAGGCCTCGTCCTGGTGGGACATGCCCGGAACACCTCCTGAGGAAGGCGTCCAGGAGGCATCAGAATAGATGCCTGAGTCTCAGCTGCTCCTCTCAACGTGGAGGAGCAGCGGCTCTGCTCCGAGTTCCTCCCGTGTGACTGAGCTCCTCACCCTATCTCTAAGGGAGCACCCAGCCACCCTGTGGAAGAAACTCATTTCGGTCACTTGTATCCGTGATCTCGTCCTTTCAGTCATTACCCAGAGCTCATGACCAGAGGTGAGGGTGGGAATGTAGACTGACCGGTAAATCGAGAGCTTTGCCTTTGGGCTCAGCTCCTCTTCACCTCAACGGTTCGATACAGCGACCGCATCACTGCAGACGCAGCACCGATCCTCCTGTCAATCTCACGCTCCGTCCTCCCCTCACTCGAGAACAAGACCCCGAGACACTTGAACTCCTCCACTTGAGGCAGGGACTCTCCACCCACCCGGAGAGGACAAGACGCCTTTATCCAGTCGAGAACCACGGCCTCGGAAATACAGATCCATGCAGTATGAGAGTATGGAGTATTTTATGTGACAGACGTGTTCCAGACCTGAGTTCAAATCCTGTTCTGGCTCATTATAATAAGACAGAACCTGCGATAGAAACACAGAGTCACACGTCTTTAAAAGTTTTCCTAAAGATGCAGATTTGAACTGAATTCAAACTTTGTCAGAGTGAACAAAAGTGTGAGCGGTGCAGGTCTGACAAATGCCTGAGCCGTTGACTGTACAAACGGAGCTCATTACACTGTAACGTCGTTAAGCGTGTGTGTTATTGATGCGCCGCTGTTCCCTCCTTTAATTATCTTCTGCTAAATCTGTAAGTGCGCTGATGAGCTCCACACACTCATCCGTCTCACAAACACAATCTACGCCCAAAAAACACCACTGCAAATGGAGTTACGAGCGAGGGAGGAGGTCAGAGGAGGAGCGTCCGGGGACCACCGGAGAGAGAGAGAGAGAAGAGGAGGAGAGAAGAGGGATGAGAGTTCAGGGAGGGAGAGAGGAAAGGAGAGAACAGGGACCACTAGAGAGAAAGAGAGAGGGAGAACGGAAAGACAGACAGAGAAGAGGAGGAGAAGTGTGCAAGGACCAGAGAGAAAAAGAGAGAGAAAGAGAGAGAAAGAGAGAGAGAAGGAGTGTGCAGGGAAGGAGAGAGGGGAGGAGAGAACAGGGACCACAGAGAGAGAGGGGGGTTAGAGAGAGAGAGAAAGGAGGGAAGGAGAAGGAGGTTAAAGGAGAAGTGTGCAGGGACCAACGGAGAGAGAGCAGGATGAGGGATGAGCGTGCAGGGAAGGAGAGAGGGGAGGAGAGAACAGGGACCACTAAAGAGAAAGATAGAGAAAGAGAGACAAAGAGAGAAAGAAAGCGAAAGAGAGAGAGAAAGAGAGAGAGGGGAGGAGAGAACAGGGACCACCAGAGAGAGAGAGAGAGAGAGAGGGAGAGAGGAGAGACAGACAGAGGAGGAGGGATAGGTTGAAATAGAGAGAGAGATGGAAAGAGACGAAGAGAGATGAAGACTGAAGGAGAGAGGGAGTAAGAGAGGGTGATGAAGAGAAAAGTGTGATGTAATGTGAAAGTTTTTGGAGTGAAATGAATGAAGTGATTATGGATGAGTGCATTAAACAAACTCTACAGGGAAAAAAATAAAATAAATAAACAGGAAAAGTGAAAGTTTCATAAAAATCCAAATGAGAAAGCTTGATTATAAAGTGAATAAAACCTGAGGCCGATCAGATACTTTTTAGTCAATGCTATTAAGAGAAACATAACAGATTTTAAAGGGCGGTTTCAGAGGGACCAAAGCAATTACTGGTATTTCAGAGTGAACGTGTAGAATGTTTTTAAAAGCAAATTAAAGTGGAATTCAGGAACATGTCCCAGGACACCGAGTCAGGAGTGAAATAATCAGATAGAGCTGGACTGGTGAGTGTTAGCGATCATTAACTTTCAATCTTCTGGCCACAGTGAATTTGAAAAGGTTTAACGTTTAACGTTACTGAAATGGAATCAGTATCACAAAGTCTTAAAGGCCATTCACACCAAAGCATTAAAAAAAAACGCCTTGACGCCTCTATTTGGACGCCTTTGCCTTTGAATTTAGACGCCCCCGACGCGTGACTTTGACGCCGTGGACGAACGGGAGAAAAATACTGGACGCGCGTCCGTTGCCCTGGAAACAAGAGCCCGGTCCCGCTCTTTTACCGAAACAATGTCAGACCAGAGTGAGAGAGACTTTAGTGTTTTTATCACATAAAATATCAGCGGAGGAGATCAGGTCGACGACTGCAGTTTATATATATTTATACTCCACTAATGACACTGGATCAGTCCTGGTTTAGTCTCGGTCTAGTCCTGGTTTAGTCCTGGTCCGGTCCTGGTTTAGTCCTCGCGATCGTCTCAGTGATTGTGGCTCATGTTTGTGACTCTCACTCTGGTTCTCGGGTCTTTCTTCCTAATAATAACTTCGCTGCATCACTGGATACTCGTCCCTGATTGGTTGACACTAGGGATGGGCATTCGATGAAATTTTCTTAATCAATCGTCGGAAGAATTAACGATCGATTAATCATTAACGTTTTCATATTAAAATGATCATCATTATTATTACTATCTGCACTACTAATCTGCATAAATAAATTCAACTTTACAACATATAAACCGTAAAGACTCTAAAGCCACATCAGCCCGTTTGACATTATAATGTGTTTAATTCAGTTTTGTTCAACTCTCACAGAAACAAAACTTAAAACCGCATCGCTAATTTGCATAAACTAAGTGAAGATAAAACTACGGCTCTTGTGTCGCTGATGCGGTTCAATTTCTGTTGGATTAAAAGACACGACTCAGGTGAATACAGGTTAGTGTGACCAGATTTTTGTTTGTCAAAACCAGGACACTGTACGGGGGGAGGGAGGTGGGGACTCGTCATCGACATTGAGCGACTCTCACCTGGTAAAACTTTTTTCCCACTGGACACAGAAACATATGTGCTGCTTTATACACTGTGCACATGGACTCACACTTGTCCCGAACGCAACGGAAAGTGTGGAATTTCTTGTATAAGTCATCGTTAAATCCACATTTGTGTTTCGGTACGTTGCAGACTGACCCACTGTTTGTGTCTCGCTCCTTCTGATGCAGAGACACATGTACACACCTGTTTGGTCACGACACACACAGCAACCTACATTTTGTTTGTCGATTAAAATTAATGTAATCAATGAAATTCTTGATGATCAATTATCGATTAATCATGCCCATCCCTAGTTGACACGGTGCATCTGACGCAAAAAGTTCAACATTTTCAACTTCTGACGCTGACGCCTTGGATGCGCGTCGATGCCAAAAAGCTCAAGATGCGCCGCGTCGACGCCAGATTCACGCCGCGCTGCCGCAAAAACGCAGGACTCCCTAGACGCGCGTCCACATAGACTTTACATAGAAACTCGACGCTTTGACGCTCTGGTCTGAACACCCCTTTAGGCTGCAGTTGTGTCCTTTGGCAAGACACATACCGCTGTAAGTGCTGTGGTGGGTCCGCACACGTTCCTTTCAACGGACTGTCCCCAAAACACCACGGCCAAAAACCTCGTCCTTCTTCTCAATCTCCTCCTTAAAACAAATAAGTTCTACATGTTCTGGCTCCGGTACGAGAGGAACTCTAAAATCGCCAGATCACATACATGTCGCATTTAATTGGAAATGTGAACGACCTCGCAAAAACATCGGATTTCACAAAAAAAAATCTGAATTGAGAGTTAAGCCCTGCAGTCTGAACGTAGCCTCAGTCACTCCCCCTTCAGAGCACTATCACAACACAATCACCGTGCGCCCCTCTAATAAAACTACTGCATTTTGTATCAGATTTGAGAAGTTGTTATGTGCAGTTTTGTATGTTTTTGTATATTTTTGTGGTAGCGTGGATGACGTGCGGGCGGAGCCTTGTACAGAATCTTACCTCTAACCGTAAAGAGGGTTCATATAGGAGGAGGAGATCACTACATTACACAAACATGCAACATATAAAACCTTTTCAGGCACATTTTTGATGAGGGAACAACGTTACAATACGGTAGAATTGATTGATTTTGTATAATCAGTGTTGGGAAGGTGACTTTTAAAATGTATCCCCCTACAGATTACAGATTACATACAACAAAATGTAGTTTGTAACGTAATCCATTCAATTACTTAAAGTGAGTAACATAATCTGAATACTTTGGATTACTTGGTTTGCTGTGGAGAAACAAAGACTAGGATGGTTTAGTCCTGGTTTAGTCCTGGTTTAGACCTGGTTTAGACCTGATTTAGACCTGGTTTAGATCTAGTTTAGACCGAGTTTAGACTGAGTTTTAGTCCTGGTTTAGACCTGGTTTTAGTCCTGGTTTAGATCTGGTTTAGATCCATTTTAGTCCTGGTTTAGACCTGGTTTAGACCTGGTTTAGACTTGGTTTAGATCTAGTTTAAATCTAGTTTAGTTTCCGGCAAAGATTGGAATTACCGAAAAAAAAAGAAAGAAAAAAAAAGGGGAATAGCCCGAAATATGAAAACAGGAAAATCCCGCCGTGTAATCCATTTATTTCAGCAAAGTAACTGTAATCCAATTACCACTCACTGAAACAGTAACTGTAACTGAATACAGTTACTCATAATTTGTACTCTGATTACGTAACTGTGGTACATGTAATCTGTTACTCCCCAACACTGTGTATAATCCTCCCTCTTCAAATGTCACACTGTGGACTTATCATTTCCATGGAGTTATGTTATAATTTGGTGTTTTGATTCTCAAGAAGATCCAATCAGAAAGCAGAATGAATCCTCACTACCTAAACCCCAGCATGGACTTCTGGAGGTTCTGAGGTTCGTTCACATGAGGCCTGTCCGTAAACTGAGAAACACCACTGATTGTTCTTACACCGGCCAGTTTAAAATCCAATTATCTTTATTACTGAGATGTATTACAAACACATTTTCAAAGCCATTTAACAAAACCGCAGAGAGATTTCTGAGATGCCAAGAAAATAATGAGTCATGTTTCACAGTGGTCTCATAATCCCATTCAAATGCATCGGATTCGCTTTGGTTTGGTGTAAATCCTCTGGCGGCTCTGGACCTTTTCTCCTCAGCTGGGGTCTGCGCTCACGAATTCAAAACATGATGTATTTTAGCACCTTTCAGAACAAAAACAAAGCCTTCCCCGGCAGATTTTAATTCTCACATTTACAACTGTTACAAATTGTTCTTGAACGCAATTATATTCTGTCTGCGGCCCACGAAAGATTAACTTGTAACTCAGATTGGATTCAGTGATTTAGTCTTTCTTTGACTTTGTTTTGTAAGTTTTATATTAAAGGTGCACTGTGTAGCTTTTCTGGAGGAGGGTCCGCTACCTGCTTGAGCCTTTCTGAGGTTTGGGAGGATGGTGCAGACTGTCAGACACAACAGCTGTGGTAGAAGTGTAGATGATCACAACCCAGTGCGGCTGTAGACTGCATGAATAATCCTTTGTGGTTTGAATATCTTGGATGTCGGCTCTCTGCTCAGATCAGTGCACACTGTTGTTATCTTAACAACCTTAACCAAAAATAAGAAAATTAAAAAACAACTATTTTCTTCATTATTTGTCTCTAAAACCAAAATTTAAAAAAATGAAAAAAACTGCCTTTTCCGGTTTCCGTGACTTAAACTGCGATGCTAGACTAAACCAGGACTAAAACAGGACTAAACCAGGTCTAAACCAGGACTAAAACAGGACTAAACCAGGACTGAACCAGGACTGAACCAGGACTGAACCAGGACTGAACCAGGACTAAACCAGGACTGAACCAGGACTAAAACAGGACTAAACCAGGACTAAACCAGGACTGAACCAGGACTGAACCAGGACTAAAACAGGACTGAACCAGGACTAAAACAGGACTAAACCAGGACTGAACCAGGACTAAAACAGGACTAAACCAGGTCTAAACCAGGACTAAAACAGGACTAAACCAGGTCTAAACCAGGACTAAAACAGGACTAAACCAGGTCTAAACCAGGACTAAAACAGAACTAAACCAGGACTGAACCAGGACTAAAACAGGACTAAACCAGGTCTAAACCAGGACTAAAACAGAACTAAACCAGGTCTAAACCAGGACTGAACCAGGACTAAAACAGGACTAAACCAGGACTGAACCAGGACTAAACCAGGACTAAACCAGGTCTAAACCAGGACTGAACCAGGACTAAAACAGGACTAAACCAGGACTGAACCGGGACTAAACAGGTCTCTGTCCCAGTCTCAGTCTTGGTTTGGTCCTGGTCTCGGTTCCGGTATGATCTCGGTCCTGGTCCTGCTCTCAGTCCTGGTCCTGGTCCTGGTCTCTGTCTGGTCCCGGTCTCAGTCCTGTTTTAGTCCTGGTTTAGACCTGTTATAGACCTGTTTTAGTCCTGTTTTAGTCCTGGTTTAGACCTGGTTTAGTCCTGGTTTAGTCCTGTTTTAGTCCTGGTTTAGTCCTGTTTTAATCCTGGTTTAGACTTGGTTTAGTCCTGGTTTAGACCTGGTTTAGTCCTGGTTTAGACCTGTTTTAGTCCTGTTTTAGTCCTGGTTTAGTCCTGGTTTAGTCCTGTTTTAATCCTGGTTTAGACCTGGTTTAGACCTGGTTTAGTCCTGGTTTAGTCCTGTTTTAGTCCTGGTTTAGACCTGTTTTAGTCCTGGTTTAGTCCTGTTTTAGTCCTGGTTTAGTCCTGTTTTAATTCTGTTTTAATCCTGGTTTAGACTTGGTTTTGTCCTGTTTTAGTCCTGGTTTAGACCTGTTTTAGTCCTGGTTTAGACCTGGTTCAGTCCAGCGTCACCGTTTAAGTCATAGAAACAGGAACTGGCCGTTTTCAGTTTTTTCCATTATTTATTTAAACACAAAACTGAAAAAAACGAACCCTTATCTGTTTTTTTCATTTTGGTTTTTGAGACAAATAGTGAAGAAAATACTTGTTTTTTGTTTTCTTATGTTTGGTTTTATATTAAAAAACAAATGAACAAATGATACACTGAGTATTATTATTATTATTATTATTATTATTATATGTAGAGAGAGAAAAACTGAAAATCTGAATCCTTCTGAACACTGTGTAAAATCCACCTTTAGCCCCGTCGTTTTACCCGTTTGCTCTCATGTTTTAACACAGGAACTCCACAGTCAGTATCGGACATCCATAATACCCATACTTGACCTCTGCACCGATACGTTCACGACTCTAAACGCCCCTGTGTCTGCGGCTCACGGCCCGGACCGGCACACAGGAGGGCGCAGATCGTATCGACGCTGGGGCCACCGCCATCGATTCAGCTGGAAAATGGGCCAGAGTACAGCACCCGTTCATTACTGTGTGTGTGCGTGTGCGTGTGTGTGTGTGCATTAGTGTGTGACGTCAGGTGTTTACGTTTGCATGTGGTGTACAGTAAAGACAGAAGCTCCGCCCACATCAGTAAGAGTGTGTTTAGAGACAAATACAGTGAAATGAAGCAAAACAGGAAAAGGCCACGAGGGACGAGAGACAGAGGAACAAATTCAGATTATAAACCTGTGTACTTAACCCAGGAGTACTATATATATATTCATATCTGGAGTACTGTGTATTCAAATCAGGAGTACTATTATGTATTCAAACAGGAGTACTATGTATTCAAAGTACTATCACGAGTACTGTGTATTCAAATCAAAAGTACACTGTATTCAAGTCAGGGGTACTATTATGTATTCAAACAGGAGTACTATGTATTCAAACAGGAGTACTATGTATTCAAATCAAAAGTACATTGTTTTCAAGTCAGGAGTACTATTATGTATTCATACAGGAGTACTACGCATTCAAACCAGGAGTACTATTATGTATTCATACAGGAGTACTACGTATTCAGATCAAGAGCACTATGTATTCAAACCAGAAGTACTATAAGACCCCAGTACGATTGTTTCATTTTCTATAGTTAGACTGATGTGTGTATAAATGATATAGAATTACACTAACTTGTTTATGTTATTTTGTATTAAAGCCTATTTTGGAATCTTGGTGTTTTCATGCCTCTTGTCTCTACAGAGATGTTTTCACTTGCCTGAAATGTTCTGCATATTGGCATTAAACTTATCCATCTATGACTATTTGAAGTGAAGGTTTAAGAGGAAACTTTTACGCTGGATAATCCACTGGAAGCAATAAACAAACACCCGGTGTTACTGGTTCAAATACTGTGAGCGCAACGTCGCTGTAAAAAACAGGATTCACTGTAAAAACTTTACAATGAAGTTTTTAAGGTGCATTGTGTAACTTCATGGAGGTGTTATTGCTTTGACTGGAATGTTTCACAGTATGGCATTAAAATCCTTTCTATCTTCATGAAGACCACACCAGACCAAGATACAGGCCAGATCTGTGGAGAGGCGACCCTGTTCACAGTCAAAATGTCTGTTTTTCGAGGTATTTGAGCTATAAAACCACCTGAAGCTGAATTAAAGTAATGTAGAGCTGTTTAAAGTCATACTGTGGAACATTCCAGGCAAAGCAATGGCATATCCATAGCAACAGCCGGGTGATGGACCCTCAACCCCCCAAAAAACGTTACATAGTGCACTTTTAAAATGTGAGAGAAGGGCATTTTGTAAAGGTCTAAACTACAGGTACAACACTATTTTTTTTGTTTTGTTTTGTAAAATACAGGATCTTTTATCTCTGTTTAGTTCTATCATCTAAATAATTGGACTGAAATGCCCTCTGCTCCTGTTTACCCTTTGTCTCCTGTCCTTACATGTTCCTCTGGGTGTGTGTGTGTGTGTGTGTGTGTGAGGAGGTAATAGACTCTAACACAGGTTTAACAGGAGCAGAGCTGAGACTGCTGTTATCTCTGTGCAGGGTTCGCAGCCTCCTAGTGGTCAGGGAGGGAATAATATCAAACATGTCAGCCTTTTTTAATGAATTGAAACTGCCCAAATAAAAGCCCTTTGTCTCCTGAGTCATTAAATTACACAAGTCTCTGACCTGACATAGCACAAGGGCACTTTAAACTTGCTTAACAGTTATTACGTGTCAATATTTGACTTCTATGGGGTATTAAGTGTGTAGTACTCGAGAAAAGTCTTGTACGGAACCACGGGACTCTATTTTCCGATGGACCGATCAAGCGGGAAGTGAAGAAGAAGAACTACAACGTGAAAAGTAAAGGAACAGAGAAGTTTGAAACGCAAGTAAAAGTCATTTATTAATTTATCATTATTCGTTTCACATTGTAGTTCTTCTTCTTCACTTGCCGCTTGATCGGTCCGTCGGAAAATAGAGTCCCACGGTCACTTCCGTTGTGGCTTTTTAATGTGTTGTGGCTTTTTAATGTGTTACGGCATGTGCGTTTGTGTTGTGGTGTTTGTATTTGTTGCGCCATTTGTATTAAAATACAGTCCCGCGGTCATTTCTGTTGTGGCTTTTTTTTGTTTTTTTGGTGGCTTTTTGTTGTGTTGTTGCATCTGTATTTGTGGCAGTGTTTGCGTTTGTTGTGAAACCTCTCGGCTTCTGTAGGCTTGGGCTAGAGATCGGCCTCAAGACTGTTTTATTACGCCATTTGGACTCGGTCGTCTCGGTCTTGAAGGCACTTGGACTGGGTTTCGGTCACTCATCCATTGTGATCATATTTCATTAAGGCTGCTGCTGTCGGCAATAAACTTCTTACTGTGACATGTGGCTGAAGTTTGCTTAATAAAAGTGCACAAAAGCAGCTGTATTTGTCTTGATGAGCTAAATGTGCAGAGGCTGATAAATCCCACTGCAAAACTTGTAAAAGAATGTAACTCCAGTTAGAAACTTGAAAAAACAGGTTTAAAAATCCTCTTTTTTTCTCCCACTTTCTTCACAGTTTTGGCCCCATCCACACTAGTGTGTAATCCGATTGAAAAGGGTTCCAGAGATGGAACGATCTGGTGCCTCCAGCTCCCACGAATTCATCTGAGTGCACATCTGATCCGGCACCGTGTGGATGCCTGAAAACACTGATACTCTGATGTCGGTCTGTGCACCGCCAAGTAATTCACTGTCAAAACACTAAGAGGCTAGAATATATGTCCATTCATATAAACGTGTGTCTGTGTGTACGACCTGCAGATGTATAATCTCTGAAAAGTTTAACATGAACCATCTCCAACACGACAGAAACACAGAACAGACTCACCATCAGCAGAACACCCCTCTGTCACAGAAAGAACACTCATATTCCACTGAGTCATGTCTTTTCGTCCAACAGAAGCTAAACCGCATCAGTTTATGCAAATTAACCATGCAGTTTTAAGTTTGTTTCTGTTAAACATAAACAAATTTGCTCAAAGCTGTGTGAACAGGGAAGACTTGCAAACACACAAACGATGTGTCTGGACGCAGATCATTTCCGATACGGTGATTCGTTTCAGTGTAAACGTAGCCTTTGTGTAAAGTGCCAGTGGAAGTTCTCTTAAAGAAGAGGTTCTCAAACTCCAATGAGATTCATTTGGTCTTCCGATATTTTATGTTATTAGGTTCTTTTTTCAGACCTAGAGTTTTGTTTCATACCTGACAGTTTCGACTGCTCACTAGCGCTCTTCTTCAGAGTCATGTGATGTTGCTGTGATGTGTCTGGTCAGCTGATTTAAACAGGTTTTGGCGCAGCCATCCCATAGGCAGGACGACAGCGCCATCTGCAGTTCGACTTCCTCAGGACAGTATCCCAGATGTGAAAACACTATTTACCTGTGAGGCTCCATGTTCAGATTTGCCGCAAACTAATGAAAACCAGCCTCTTACCTTTTCTAGAGACTGAAGCAGAGTGTTTCCTCTGTCCACTGTCCCACTGGTTCTGTCTCCAAAAGTCTATTGTCCAATATGAAGAGATGAAACTGGTCCAAATCCTGGTCCAGTCTGGTCCGTGGCATGAGGTCCAAGAGTCGAATGTAAGAGTGGTTGTAAAATTTGTCTTAATCCCATTTCCCACTTAAATCTGAAAATTACGGCCAGTCCATATCAGCACCAGGACATCAGGTAGAATTATGTCCTCTGCGCTCTGCTCAGGTCAAACTTTTACACCCAGAAACGAGTGGGCAAAGGCGGATAGAGCAGCAAGCGACTGCCCTGGGCCCGGCGGCTGCAGCGAGAGCCCCAGCCCGGCGGTGGGTCTGTCAGTGTGTCGCTCTTTGACTCTCTCCTCGCCATTTCCTGTGTGGAGCTTTAGGCTAAAGTAGCAGCTGCCACTAATCGTGAAACCGTTACGAGTTGACGCAGCAGGTTGACGTGAGTGACAGAACAGTTGTCCAATCAGACTACACTAAATAAACAGAGACTGTGATGTCATTGGTCTGGGCACTAAAGTTTGTGCCCTCAGCCCGAAGTGAAATGCTGACACCATCTGTACGGAGTTTAGGGAGACGGGCCAGTCCTAGATCACGATGGGCCCTCAAAGTTCCGTGGGCCCCGGTGCATCGCCCCGCCTGCACTGCAGAATGCTACGCGTCTGCCGTTTTGTATCATGTCTTTGTGTATTTATGGAGAGTTATCTTGTGGGCGCAAGGTGGGCGTCGGCTTGTGGGCGGAGCCTTGTACAGAATTTTACAGAAAGGAGGGTTCATATAGGGCCTGAAAGAGATCGCTAGATTACTCAAACATGCATAGATGACAGCTAAAACATCTTCATGCGCGGTTTCGATGAGAGACAAAGTTATAATGTGTTAGAACGCTCCAAAAATGTCAGTTTTGCATAATACCCCGTCTTCAAGAAACTGTTTGGTGTTTTAGTGATTTTTTTATCTAATGATCAGATGTTGTCGGTATGAAAGCAGCCGGACACTTTTAAATTTCCTTTGGGATTAATAAAGTTTCTATTTCAAATGAAGTGTTCTTTTTATCGTGCTGTCCTTTAATTTCTCCCCGTGGGTCTAACCTTTGTTTTAGACCTGATGTAATCTTTAATGCGCTCGGTTTTATGACTGTCTGGTTTCTGCTGAAGGGTCTGTCACCTGCCTTTTGGCCCAAAATATGGAGACGAGCAGGTGCACGTAACCAGGTCAAGTTACGGGTCAGGACTGTGGAAAGGCGCCCCCAGTCACAGTAAGAATGCATACTTTTTAAACTGTACGCTGCACACTTGGTTAGTCCTGGTTTAGTCTTTGTTTAGTTCTGATGACTTGTTGTTGTAGTTTTGTTATGCGGTTGTTGTTGTTATATTAGGTTGGTTGCCATAGTAACTGACACTAAAACAAAAAATGCTCAAAAGTCCTCAAAATGGCTTCCATTACACTGAATGAAATGAATGATCCCTTGTCTGGATTTGGTTTAGTCCTTGATGTTTTATAACATCATCTCAACTATATTTGTCCCGTTTTAGTCCTAATTTAGTTACTTTTAGATTTTTCCTGTGGTCCTGATTTAGTCCTAGTTTAGTTCTTGTTTAGTCCTAGTTTAGTCATAGTTTAGTCCTGGTTTAATTCTTGTTTAGTCCTGGTTTAGTCCTAGTATATCCAGACGGAAATAAGAGCCCAGTGAGTTGTTTCTGTGCGTATCCGTGGAGACGTGTGTGTTGTTGTTGTAGAGCAGTAGAGGAAGTGCTTGTGCGAGTTGATGAGACACAGCAGAGGCATCTGAGCTATGAGGCTTTCCTCTGTGCACCAAATCAAACCACATATTTTAGAGTCTACACTGACACTGTTCATGCCACGGACCTAAACACATACTTTTCTAACGCGGTCACATGGAAACTACAAAATATCATGTCGATTCAAGGCACATTTGTTGGTTTTTGGTCCGTTATCGCCCCCTATGTAAGTTTATTTTTAAGTTAAAGGGACAGTTTGGAATTTTGGACATAGGGTCTCATTTCCTAGTGAGTCAGAGTGTTGGAGACGTGTGGAGACACTTTTTGAAATATTCTATCCAGTCCTTGTATTTGCAGAGGTCACTGGTGTTAGACTAGTGCATGTCAATGGCCATAGTTCTCCTGCCACTAAAAACAGTCTTACCCACTCCACAAAACACCTGTAACAAATCTATTATTACACCAGACTGTCCATGTTTTTGTTTGTTTTTATTTAGATCCCCATTAGCTACTGAAAAACAGCAACTATTCTTCCTGGAGTCAGAAACATTCTATAAATGCATCTCCCACAGGAAAACAGGATGTACATGCACCACATTCACACAAACAATGAAAAATAACAAAAATATACAAATAATCATAATAATTGATGCAGATAGAGAGAGAGAGAGAGAGAGAGAGAGAGAGAGAGAAGAGAGAGAGAGAGAGAGAGAGAGAGAGAGAGAGAGAGAGAGAGAGAGAGAGAGAGAGAGAGAGAGAGAGAGAGAGAGAGAGAGAGAGAGAGAGAGAGAGAGGGCTGAAGGACACACAGAGGCACTGATCCTGGCTGCTCAGGAGCAGGCCCTGGGCACTCGAGCAATAGAGGCCCAGATCTACCACACCAGACAAGACCCACGGTGTAGACTGTGCAAAGAGGCTCCTGAGACAGTCCAGCACATAACTGCGGGGTGTAAGATGCTGCAGGGAAACAAACATGGAGCGACAGAACCAAGTGGCGGGCATAGTGTAAACATCTGTGCAGAGTACGGGCTGGAAACCCCAGGATCAAGGTGGGGAACGACCGAGCCAAGATTCTGTGGGACTTCCAGATACAGACGGACAGGATGGTGATGGACCAACCAGACATAGTGGTGGTGGAGAAGAAACAGAGCAGAGCCGTGGTGGTTGACATCGCAATACCAAGCGATGGTAATATCAGGAAAAAGAAACACGAGAAACTAGAGAAATACCAGGGGCTCAAGGAGGAGCTGGAGAGAGTCTGGAAAGTGAAGGCATCAGTGGTGCCTGTGGTGATCGGACACTCGGGGCTGTAACTTCCAAACTGGAAGAGTGGCTACAACAGATACTGAGAAAACAATGGACATCTCAGTCCAGAAAAGTGCAGAACTGGGAACAGCAAAGATACTGCGCAGAACTCTCAAGCTCCCAGACCTCTACCAGAGGACCCGAACTGAATGAGGGTGAGAGACCAACCACCGTGGAAGGTGAGAAACACACACACACACACATATATACACACACATATATATATATATATTATATATATAATATATATATCATCCATGTGAATGTCTGTGTTGATAGAATCATTTAAAAAGTAAAATGAACCTTGCATTTGAAGGATTTATGTCTGAGCAGCAGCAGTGAGTTGTACTTCCTGATAGAAAGTTCGGCAGCGGCGGACTGATATATGAGAAAATAGTCCCTCAACATGCGACGATTCAAGAAAACTTATTTAATCTCACCCCTACTGTTCATAATCACAGATTACACAATGAGCTATCTTTTGTGTTTTTCAGACATTTTGCATTAAACTATATGAACTATTTACAAGTGCACAGAAAGAGTCACTGTTACAGTTCGGCAGTGTAACATAATCACACCAACAATGGTAAAGTTAAGGATTCAGGCGATGGTAAGAAACAACAAATACAAGTCATGTAACAGACAGCACATACCAGCAATGGTAAGAAACAACAAACATTAAACCTACACTTCCTCAAGATCCATCCATCTTCCTCCACTCTACTGATCGTTTACTCATTACCCCCGGCACCAGAAACCAAAGTATTGCACATACACAAGTATTGCACAAAGTATTGCACATACTCCAAATTAGACGTTCATGCTTGGTTTAAATAAAATGTCTTATCTTGAATATCTCAAATGCTAGATCGAAGGGATCGAAAGATGAGTTATGCAACAGTTTAGTTGTATAGATTAAAGTTATATATTGTGTTTGTCTTTTATTGTTATGTAACACAAAAAGATTGTGAAAAGCTCTGTGTACATGAAGTTCATTTACTTACAACAGAGCCTTTTTTAATCTTGATGCTTAAAGGCTGAGCTGAGTCCATCTTCCCACCTGGTCTCATTGCATCACATCACATTATTCCACGTGTGCGTTTGTGTGTTTGTGCGTTTGTGACAGTCCTGCTTCACCGGCAACTCTCATATTTTGCCCCAAGACACATTTTACTGTTCCCTAGCTTCATTTTCACAAACTCTACTGCAAAGAGACAGACAAGCTTTTCACAAAACACAAAAACAAAACATGCACCATGAGAGAAAAGCTCCAGCTAAGGAATCCTGACCAAGACTCGTGTACTCCTGGTTTAGTCCTGGTTTAGTCCTGGTTCAGTCCTGTTTTAGTCCTGGTGGTTTAGTCTTGGCTTAGTCCTGGTTCAGTTCTGGTTTAGTCTTGGTTTAGTTCTGGTTTAGTCTTGGTGTAGTCCTGGTGTAGTCCTGGTTTAGTACTAGTTTAGTCCTGGTTTATTCCTGGGAAATCCTCCAGCTAAGGTAGACCTGACCAAAACTGAAGTAGTCGTGATTTAGCTCTGGTTTAGTCCTGCTTTAGTCTTTTTGGACCACTGACTTGGAACTTGACTTGGACTTGACTTGTGGACTTTAGTCTCACAGAAGCTAAACCGCATCAGAGCACAATAGCGAGTTGTTTTTGAGCATTTAGTTTATGCAAATTATCCATTTAAGTTTTGTTTCTGTAAAATGTATATATATATGCTCAAAGTTCTGTGGACAGGGAAGATTGCGGACACAGAAACGACGTGTCTGGCTGCAGATCGTTTCTGATACGGTGAAACGGTGATTCGTTTCAGTGTAAACGTAGCCTAAATCTATCACAAACTATTGAGGTCACGGTGAAGGTGAATCGTCGGACCACTTCCAGAAATCTAAACTGTGCACGTGGACAGAGTGATCTCGTGATTAATGAGCTGCTAATCACAACGTCTTCACTTCATTAGCGCGAACCGACCACCAGCAGAACCGGAGCCGCGGGAGGGGACGCCCTGTGGGCTCTCTGAAGCTCTGAGCGCATGTAACCCACTCATTTTGGCACAGTTTGGCCTGGCACGGCTCCAGACGCAGTGTTTACATTTCAGCGACTCGTTATAGACATGAGCTGGAGGAGGAGGGCGAACTCAGAGCCAAACACACAGGCCCGATCAGGGCAGGGCTCCTCACCGATGATGATGATGATGCAATAAATCTGGGTCTGACTTGTCCTCATGGTGACATCGCGCTGGGGGTGTTCTACTCACATCTCTATAGGCAGTTGTTCGGCAGTTACCATGGTGACACAATGCACAGTACCATACAAAATGGATTTAAAGAGCACATTTTCAGGAGCCTGTGATCAGCACGAGCCTTCATGGTCCTGTCTAGATGGGGGTTTTTTTTGGCAATTTTGCTTCAGTGTATATTGTGTCACTATGGTAACTGCTAAGCATTTCTCCAATAGAGATACATGTAAGACACCCCCAGCATGTCACTGTAAAGCAGAGGTGGGACTAAGTCGTTGTTTTGCAAGTCTCAAGTTTTTGACCTCAAGTCTGAATGAAGTCTCAAGTCAAATACGAGCAAGTCCAAGTCGAGTCTCGAGTCACTGGCCCATAAGTCCAAGTCAAGTCCAAGTCGAGTCTCGAGTCACTGGCCCATAAGTCCAAGTCAAGTCCAAGTCATCTGCTTTGAGCTTCAAGTCATTTCAAGTCTTCAAACCACAGCACCAAATATAGCTTCGATTTTTTGGAATTTATATGAATTTAAAGATAAATTGTACTTAAAAAAATTATAGTATATTTTTATAGGAGTATTTATAGAGTATGTAAGAGTTGTAAAAATGCTAATTTTTTCTTTTTAGATATACAAGACGCACCTTTTTTCACTGGCTTTTAATAAGTGACATGTATATTTCTTGTTCAGTATAGTAGTTTTTCTATGTTTTTAGTAGCTGTATTGTATGTGTACCATATATTTCCTTCTACTGCGATTATCATTGTCTGTCCTGTGTTTGTGTGCAGCACTTTGGCGTACTCTAAAGTTTTTAAAGTGCTTTATAAATAATGTTGGTAAGGTATGGTATGGTACAAGACATTAGTGTGAATCATTACAGTCAGAATAGAAATAATTCAGGTTTAAACGTGCTTCTCAAGTCTTTTCAAGTCACAGGCCTCAAGTCCGAGTCAAGTCCCAAGTCATTGTCTTTCAAGTCCAAGTCAAGTCCCAAGTCTTACTCCATTTTATCAAGTCTCAAGTCCTAAAAATAGTGACTCAAGTCTGATTCAAATCCAAATCTTGCAAGTCCCCACCTCTGCTGCAAAATAATAATAATAATAATAATAATAATAATAATAATAATAATAATAATAATAATAATAATTAGTGCTGTCATGCGATTAAAAAAATTGAGAGATTCATTAATTATGATCTGTAATTAATTAATCTAATTAATCTAATTTTAATCTCACCTAAAAATTGCTGAGAAAAGCTTCAATTTGAGGTATTTTCATTTAAATTCATTATTACATTATTGTGGCAGATCAAAAGACGAAGATATAGAACAAAAAAAGTGACTTTATAAAGTCATTTATTGTTTAACAAATCTCTCCAATTTGGCTGTTGAGCCCAAGTCTCCATGAATAAGAAACTGTTTGCTGTAAAGTAGCAAAGACGAGGAAATCTGAACATAATAACTTTTGTCTACTTAAAGACAATAAAAAGTCCAGTCTTTCCTTAACCATATTAAAAATATTATTAATAGAGTAATATATATGAGATCACTGGTTTTAGTCCTGGTTTAGACCTACTTTAGCCCTAGTTTAGTCCTGGAATGGATTAATCCTGGTTTTAGTCCTGGTGGTAGTTCTGGTTTAGTCCTGGTTTAGACCTGGTTTAGTCCTGGTGTTAGTCCTGGTTTAGTCCTGGTTTAGACCTGGTTTAGACCTGATTTTAGTTCTGGTTTTAGTTCTGGTTTAGTCCTGGACTGGGTTAGTCCTGGTTTTAGTCTTGGTGTTAGTTCTGGTTAAGACCTGGTTTAGTCCTGGACTGGATTAGTCCTGGTTTTAGTCTTGGTGTTAGTTCTGGTTTAGAGGCGCACAGGAGGAAGCGCGGTTTACGCCGCGTACGCGAGAAAACACGATCCACACGCGGTGCACGGGAGCACGTCGGTGTCCGCGCATTAACTACGGAAGGAAACGTGGTCCGCGCGTTCTGAGGTTAATGACGATGATGAAGTTGTGTGTGTGTGTTGTGTTGTGTGTGTTTGTGTGTGTGTGTGTTGTGTGTGTGTTTGTGTGTGTGTGTGTGTGTGTGTTTGTGTGTGTTTGTGTGCGTGTCCCCTCATGTGGCAGGTCACTATAGGACAGTAGTGCAGACATCATGAGTCTATGCAGGTTGTTTTCACCAGTGACATTTAAGTTGTAGGCGATATTATATTTGTTATTTTCTTTTATATTTCACGTCGGGAGAATAATTGCCAAGACACGAATGTGTTTTTACCTGTGCACTGCTGACTCTGTTCTACTGGCTCTTCCACCTCGTCCATTGTGCGACTGACGCCACCAACGTGAACATGACGTTTACATCGCTGTTACTGCGCACGTTTTGTGCGGGTTTCCGGCAATGAGTGGAATTACCGAAATAAAAAAATTTATAAATGTGTTTTGTGTGTGTGTGTGTGTGTGTTGTTGTCCCAACAACACATAAAAACAGGTTTATAATAAGCAACTAAAGCAACTCGCATACAGAAACAGTAAAGTTAGAGATTAAAAATGAGATTAACGCGATAAAAAAACATAACGCGCTAAATATGACTGTAATTAATTAATCGCAATTAACGCGATAATTTGACACCCCTAATAATAATAATAAAAAGTACAATATAATAAAAATACAATAGACAATACTATTGCTCTGCCTGGAATGTTCCACAGTGTGACATTACACAGATCTACTTTACATCAATTAGAGGTGATTTTACAGCTCAAAAATACCTACAAAAACAGGCATTCTGACTGTAAGCGGGGTCGCCTCTCCACAGATCTGGCCTGGAACTTGGTCTTGGCCTGGACAGAAAGGTTTAATACCAAACAGCGAAACATTCAAGGCAAACCAGTAACATCTCATGGAGAAAAGCATTTGACATTAGAAAAGTTACACAATGCACCTTTAAACTTGAACATTTAAACTGTAAATAGTACAGTTTTATTTCATCATAGGAAGCTTTCACAGTTGCTACGGACTTAAAATACCTGGGTACATGTATGTGAAGCTCTAATGTTTATATCAATACATAATTGTTGTAAGCCAGGATTCCCTTTGGCCTTTCCATCTGAGCTCCACTGACCTGACTCGTCCTCATGTGTCTATTATGGCCTCTGTAATGTATCTGTGTGTACTTGCGCGTGCACTTCCTGCTCCACTCCTCCATCATATATTATGTTTCTCCACAGTGACCTCAGACGACCGGCGGAGCTGCTGCACTACAAAAATCTATTCCTGAAAATATGTTAAAAAGACTGAGGATTTTGGACTGTAGGCAGGATGTGACTGCTTATTCTCCTGATTCATAGTTCATAATAAAAAGATGAAGTTTCAAACCTGTCACAAACATATTATTATTCAAAAGATCCAAGTCCTTCATTAATATTTCCCCATTAAAGGGACAGTTCGGAATTTTGGACATAGGACCTCATTTCCTAGTGAGCCAGAGTGTTGGAGACGTGTGGAGACACTTTTTGAAATCCAGGCACTCCAAAGAAGTAAAAATAGCACGATGAAAAATATAGCCCTGATGAAGAGTTAGGTCGAAACATGTTGGCTTTGGTCCTCTAAATAAAGACCTTTTAACTATATTTTTCCTTGTGTGATTTTGACTTCTTTGGAATGCCTGGATTCCGTTCAGTTTTGATCCTTTTTCCAAGCGCACCCTCTACCTGCTCCCACTGATTGGAACACCTGCAGCAAACAGCCACATTTTTGTTTTTTTCTGTACACCTTTTGAAATATTCCATCCAGTCCTTGTATTTGCAGAGGTCGCTGGTGTTAGACTAGTGCATGTCAATGGTCATAGTTCTCCTGCCACTAAAAACCCACTCTTACCCACTCCACAAAACACTCAAAACAAATCTATTATTACACCAGACTGTCCATGTGAATGTCTGTGTTGATAAAATCATTTTAGAAGTAAAACCAACCTTGTATTTGAAGGATTTATGTCTGAGCAGCAGCAGAGAGTTGTAATTCCTGATAGAAAGCTCGGCAGCAGTGGACTGATATACGAGAAAATAGTCCGTGTTACAGCCCCAGGCCTGCAGTAGTAATTTGTTTTGTGTGTTTTAAAATATTTTGCTGGCACGCCTTGATTCCTGCTGTGGGAGCCCTGGCTCATGATTGGTGGGGCAGGTCGACGCCCACCTCACTTGCAACCACTGCCTCTATTTAAGAAGATTACCAGCACCTGATCAGAGCTGCTGGCTTTGGTGGCCACTATGCCATTTTGTGTTTGTGTGTAGTAGTGATGGGCAAATGAAGCTTCAAGACGCATTGAAGCCTTTCATCCAATTGGTTCACTCTAGCGCGAAGCTTCTTGAAGCTTCATTTGCTCTAGCAGGACGTCTACTGGACACAAAAATATCAGTTGACATGAATTTGAAGTGTGTGACATTTTGCAGAAAGCCTGTGAATAGAACTGTCAGCAAAATAAAGAAGTATGCAAAACATGTATATTGTAGTGATGGCAGTGTACTGTGTATCTATGTACTGGCAGTATGGAAAATGATTATTTGAAAATGATGAAAATGGAAATCGCAGCAAAATCCGAACCATTTCCTGAATCAGTCACGTGGTACAGCCGGGCAGCGAGGCTTCGGACGTCATCATTTTCAGCTCCTCCCCTAAATGAAGCGAGCCTCGATACGCGCATCACGGAAACGCCCCCTCCCTACTCGACACACGCTTCGAAGCCTCGACACGGAACGTCACATCACTAGTGTGTAGGGTAGTTCTGTTTTGTGCCTTTTTTAATCTAGTCACTGGACTCTGTTTGTGGGTTTATGTGGTTTAATTTGGGGAACTTGTGGTTTTAGTTTAGTGTGTGTCCCTTTGTTAACCACTCGTTTTGTGTAAGCCTGTGTCCCCTTTCGTGGCACAAAACTCAGTTTATTCTGTTGTTCTGTTTCTTAGTTTAGGTTATTTTCTGTATATATTTTTGTTTGTTTTGTTGATTTACCTTTACATTCCTGTTAATTAAACATTACCTCATCCATCTTGGTTGTTTTTGTTACTTCCCTCAGCCCAAACGAGCCGGATCCTAACAGCTCAACATGCGACGATTCATGCGATGCGAGGTTAGTTTTATTTTATTTATGGACAGTCTGGTGTAATAATAGATTTGTTTTGGGTGTTTTGTGGAGTGGGTAAGACTGTTTTTAGTGGCACGAGAACTATGATCATTGACATGCACTAGCCTAGCACCAGCGACCTCTGCAAATACAAGGACTGGATGGAATATTTTTAAAAGTGTCTCCACACGTCTCCAAGACTCTGGCTCACTAGGAAATTAGGTCCTATGTCCAAAATTCTGAACTGTCCCTTTTAATAGTTCTCCACCCACTTTTGCTTTTTAGCGGCGTTCTGGCGTTGGGTGAATGAAAATGAGATTACCGTCATATCCGTGCATATTCACACCTAATTGTAAAACATCAAAAAGCCGTCAGGGGCTGTGTGCAGTCGACTCAAACTCTCTACCAGCAGTTTTTAATGTTCATCAGTCTATAACTACTCAGTATGCTGTTTGAGTTATCTCCGTGACATTTAGGGCTGGATTCAGGACAACAGCTTAGATTTTGGGACTGTCTGAATGTCTGGTCACCTTAAATGGTACTGAACCTTTCTGTCTTCACGGAGACCAAACCAAACCAAGATACAAGTCACAAGGTCAGATCTGTGGAGAGGCGACCCCGCTCACAGTCAGAATGTCTGTTTTTCTTGGTATTTTTGAGCTATAAAACCACCTGTAATTGAATAAATGTAAAGTAGAGCTGTTTAAATGTTCCATACTGTGGAACATTTCATCCAGAGAAGTGGCATTTCCATAAAATATTTCCATGGGATCCAGCAGGTGATTTGCAACCTCCAGAAAGTGTACTGTTCTTTTACGTCCATTAAAGCTGATTACATATTGTATGTTTTAGAGCTCATTAAAGATGATTTTGTAAAGTAATAATAACCAATAGAAGTTTTGCACCGTCACATGTCCCCTATAGCAACGGCCGCCATGACACCGGGCACACTATGTCACTGACTTCAGCAGCATCAGAGAAACATGGGCAGGTTTTGTTGTGTATTTGGTTGTTCTAGACGCTCTGAAAGGAATAAAATGATTCATTTCTTCACTGTTCCTCTGGAAATGACTCATCAGGAGCTCAAACTATGGAATTATCAAAACAAGACGCGGATTATGGCTCGAGAACATAAACCATGAAGAGATTTCCAATGGTACCATCAAGACACCCGGCGTTTCATCAAGGTATTTGCCATTTAAATTGTTTCATTATTTAATGAAAGAAGCACATTTACTGAACTAAAATTTCATTAATTTATCCAGGAAAACCCGCACTAGTTTACGATTCAACGAACCCACACTGGGCTCCTGTGATCAACATGGTGCACGAGTCGAAGAGTCTGTGAGCCGAACCTCGAAAGAATCGACCATGAAAAGATCCTCGCCAACATTACAAAGATCCACTCACAAAAAGTGATAAATTCTAGAAGACATAGTTGTGGATAAACAAGACAATAAAGAAAACATGGGTCCTACAATGAGTGACATGTTTATATGTGTGTTGGAAGATACAGTTTCTACTGCCACTCACACTGCAAATGTTTTCTTTTTACATTTTAGTTCAGTAAATGTGCTTCTCTCATTAAATAATCTATGAAACATTGAAATAGCAAATACCTTGATGAAAGTGACGTGAGTGTGTCTTGATGGTACCATTGGAAATCTCTTCGTGGTTTATGTTCTCTAGACATAATCCACGTCTTTTTTTTTTTTTTTTTTTGATAATTCCCTTTTTTGAGCTCCTGATGAGTCATTTCCAGAGGAACAGTGAAGAAACGATTCGTTTTATCCCTTTCAGAGCGTCTAGAACAACCAAATACACAACAAAACCTGCCCATGTTTCTCCGATGCTGCTGAAGTCAGTGACATAGTGTGTCCGGTGTCATGGTGGCGTAGTTACTGTTGCCATGTTGGACACGTGACGGTGCAAAGCCTCTATAGTTTATCTATAGAAATGATCTATATATATTCAAAATGACATGAATAAAGATGAATACTGTGGATTCCAATGACTATAACGGTTCGTGTACCATTCGTTCTTTTGAATTTCAATTAAGAATGAACAATAATAAACTGGGAAAACACTTTGTTATTTCACTTTAGTGTCAAAAAAAAAATAATAAAATCTCTCAATCTCTATTTTCAATATTTAAATTACATTTTCTCTCAAATAACACCAATCAAAAAACAGTCTCGGTGTTTATTTTAATGTTGATATTTCTTTATCTCTGGTTTATTTGCTTTGGACTTTCTGCTGCTTCCTGTTTCTCATCAGAGAGTTCAACAATGACGCAAAAGTGCGTCGCTGTAAAAGAAGACGACATGTTTGCCCACGAAATTGCAATAATTTTTCAGGCAAAGTCCTTCCAGCAGCAGAACTTCCAGGCAAATAAACCCGAGAGAAAAAAAAATATCCAAATTGAAATAGGCACTGAGACTGTTTTTTGATTAGTGTTTGAAACAAACTTTACATGAAATATTGGAAACAGAGGTTGAAATCTGTTTTTTCTTTGACACTAAAACAACAAACTGTTTTTCGTTCTTAATTGAAATTCCAAACAACAAATGCTACACGGACCTGTAACTGACCTCGTGGTTTTCTCTTTTTACAGTGTACTATGTTTGGCAGTATTCCCGGTCGGCCCAATCCTGGATCATATATTTCGTCCCTTCACGTTGACCTCAGATGGCCGGGCGAGCTGGCATGATCCCGCTCCGTCGTAAATCTCCTCCTCCTCCTCCTCGTCTGTCTTTATCTCCGTTTCAATCAATGTATGTGCTCGCCGCTAATGTACGAGCCGGCCGCTAATGCACATGCCGATGTATATGCGGTTTGGACTGGCACGAGGCCACTGGGGCATGAGTCTGATCCAGGGCAACAGACTGGGCCCTACACTCAAGAGTCTAGTGTGGATTAAACGGTTTACGACGTATCAAAGTAATCTGAGTATCATTCGTTCATTCGTTTTTCAATATAAAACCAAAAATAAGAAAACAAAAAAACAACTATTTTCTTCATTATTTGTCTCCAAAACCAAAATGAAAAAACGGATAATGATTTGTTTTTTCAGTTTTCGATTTTGTGTTTAAATGAAAAATGGAAAAAACAGATAACAGCCATTTCATGTTTACGTGACTTCCGTGACTGCGATGTCGGACTGAGCCAGGACTGATCCAGGTCCGGGACCAGACCGAGACCAGACCGGGACTGAGATCAGACCGGGACCAGAGCGAACTCCGAGCTTTGACTCCAAGCCTCAGCTTCGAGCTCCGGCCCTGCCATGGGCAGAGCCTCCAGTCTGGTCCCGGCCTGGTCTCGGTTTGGTCCCGCTCTGGTCTCAGTCTCGGTCTGGTCCCAGTCTGGTCCCGGCCTGGTTTCGGTCTGGTCTTGGTTTGGTCTCACTCTGGTCCTGCTCTGGTCTCGGTCTGGTCCCGGTCTGGTCCTGCTCTGGTCTCAGTCTCGGTCTGGTCCCGGCCTGGCTTCGGTCTGGTCCCAGTCTGGTCCCGCTCTGGTCCCGGCCTGGTCTTGGTTTGGTCTCACTCTGGTCCTGCTCTGGTCTCGGTCTGGTCCCGGTCTGGTCCTGGCCTGGTCTCGGTCTGGTCCTGCTCTGGTCTCAGTCTCGGTTTGGTCCTGGTCTGGTCCCGGCCTGGTTTCGGTCTGGTCCCGCTCTGGTCCCGGCCTGGTCTTGGTTTGGTCTCACTCTGGTCCTGCTCTGGTCTCGGTCTGGTCTCAGCCTGGTCCTGGTTTGGTCTCGGTCTGGTCTGGTCTGGTCTCAGTCTCGGTCTGGTCCCGCTCTGGTCTCAGTCTCGGCCTGGTCCCGGCCTGGCCCCGGTCTCAATCCTGCTCTGGTTCCAGTCTGGTTCCAGCCTGGGCCCAGACCTGAATCAGTCCTGATTCAGTCCGACATCGCAGTCATGGAAGTCACGTCAACGGGAAATGGCCGTTATCAGTTTCTTCCATTCTTTATTTACACACAAAATCGAAAACTGAAAAAAACAAATCATTATCTGTTTTTTCCATTTTGGTTTTGGAGACAAATAATGAAGAAAATAGTTGTTTTATCCTTTTCTTATTTTTGGTTTTATATTGAAAAACAAATGAATAAATGATACACGGATTCTGTCTGTAAGTGAAGTGAGAACAGATATGCGCTCAGATACTCCGAGGAGATATGTGACGGGCGACGTAACGTGTGCACGGGACGGTAACAGGCAAAAAATATTTATAACATCAATCATTTGGCAAGGAGGTACTTTAAAGATCAGAAAATACAATGTTCTTTTCTGATCTGTTATCATGTAGTTTCCTCATCATAAACAAATCCATGTCTCATTTGTTCATTTGTTTTTCAAAATAAAACCTAAAATTTGACTTAAAAAAACAACAACAATTTTCTTCATTATTTGTCTCCAAAGCCAAAAAAAACAAAAAAAAAAAAAAAACAGGTAACAGTTTGTTTTTTCAGTTTTCAGTTTTGTGTTTAAATGAGTAATGGAAAAAAACTGATCACTTTTCGGGTTTTCATGACTTAAACTGCGATGCCGGACTTTTGCACTGCGTACAGACTAAACCAGGACTAAACCAGGACTAAACCAGGACTAAACCAGGATTAAACCAGGACTAAACCAGGATTGAGTGTCAGGACGGGCCCAGAGGTGTGCCTGTATAGACCATTGATTTTAGTCCTGGTTTAATTCTGGTTCAGTTCTGGTTTAGACCTGGTTTAGTCTTGTTTTAATCCTGGTTTAGTCCTGGTTCAGTTCTGGTTTAGTCCTGGTTTTGTCTTGTTTTAGTCCTGGTTCAGCCCTGGTTTAATCCTGGTTTAGTCCTGGTTTAGTCCAAGTTCAGTCCTGGTTTAGTCCTGGTTCAGTTCTGGTTTAGACCTGGTCTTGTCTTGTTTCAGTCCTGGTTCAGTCTCCTGCTTTAACATCAGGTCTAGAGCTCCATCCATGAGTTTGTGCTTCCAAATATACTGCATGCATGGTGTCATTTGAAGGACTCACACTGCACTAAATGAGTGACAAGTGAAGTGTCTTGCCCAAGGACACAACAACAGCATACCACTCGAGACGCCGCCGTCCCGCTGGGGCTCCTGGTATTCCTGGCGGTCTCCCGTCCCAGTCCTAACCAGGCCCTGCCCTGCTTACATTTCCAGAGCAGATGAGATGGGGCTTCCTCGTGACTCTACGCCAGTGTTGTGTTTGTGATTGTCTGTTAATAGATCGATTTTTCCCTGCTGATAAAACCAATCATCAAACTATTCTGTTTCTATAGTAATTCAAGAAGAAATGTTCAACTTTTACATACATTATTCTAAAACTGAATTAAATCAATGTAAAATTCATCAGTGAGAAATGTAAAGCAAAAGAATTGCACAGTGAAAGTTCTTTCACTTAGTGCGTCGCTCTGTGTAATAACAATACATGCATCAAGAATTTCGGACTTCTGGTCATTGCGCAATGCATTCTGGGAAGGATTTTCTGAAAAAGTGAGCATCAAACCTCCATGTTTGTTTTCCCAGTGGGATGTGACTATTGACAAAGTCGATCTTTTCAAGTCTTTTGAACCATATCACTTTTGTTTCTGGTTCTGATATTGTCATTTTAGTTTTGGGATTCAGACATCGTTAATTGTGTCGTTGTTGGATCCTAACAGCGGAAAACGGCTTGAGAAATTTGTTTGTGAACAAAAGGGAATCAGATGTGTGAAACAGTTTGAACAGAGGTTTGCAGTTACATGTGGGTGGGTAGTGATTACACACGGGCAGGTCAGGTGAATCAAATGAAAGATAAACGAGAGAAAAATACTTGACGTGTGTTCAGGACGTCTGTTGCCCGGGAAACAAGAGCCATTTCTCCTGTCTTTTCCCGGAACGATGGACCAGGTTGAGAGAGACTTTAGTGTATTTATTACATAAAACCATCAGTGCAGGTGATTGACTCGCCGACTGCGCTCCTGGTTTAGACCTGGTTAAGTTCTGGTTTAGATCCGGTGTAATGCAGGTGTAATCCTGGTTCAGTCCCGGTTTAGTCCTGCTTCAGTCTTGGTGTAGTCCTGGTGTAGTCTTGGTTTAGACCTGGTGTGGTCCTGGTTTAGTCCTGCTTCAGTCTTGGTGTAGTCCTGGTGTAGTCCTGGTTTAATCCTGGTGTAGTCCTGGTTTAGACCTGCTTCAGACCTGCTTCAGTCCTGGTGTAGTCCTGGTTTAATCCTGGTTTAGTCCTGGTTTAGACCTTCTTCAGACCTGCTTCAGTCTTGGTGTAGTTCTGGTGTAGTCCTGGTTTAGACCTGCTTCAGACCTGCTTCAGTCCTGGTGTAGTCCTGGTTTAATCCTGGTTTAGTCCTGGTTTAGACCTGCTTCAGTCCTGGTGTAGTCCTGGTTTAATCCTGGTTTAGTCCTGGTTTAGACCTGCTGCAGTCCTGGTGTAGTCTTGGTGATCAGCTCTGTGGTTGTGGCGTGTACATATTTATAATCCTCTAATGACACAGTGTAGGTTTAGTCCTGGTTTAGTCCTGGACTATTGGGCTGACCCAGATTTATCACAGACATGGGCACGTAATGGGTGGAATGTTAACCGGTCCAGGCGGATGTGGATTTAACTTTGATACAATCTTAATTACGGGTTAACGGGCAGGTGTGGTGTTGTACTGTGCAGGTGCAGGCGGGTGCACGTCTCCAAAAACTTTCTCACAGTTTGCAGTGTTTGACTTTGGCTAATTCCCCATTGGAGCGAATGTACGGAACTGTGCTTGTCATAGTTTTTACTCTCTTAAATCAGGTTTAATGTTGTAATTTCTTTGACTTTTACTTCCCGTTGTACTGTTTGCCCCGCCCTAAAGTGTCACCTGTGTGCATATGTACCCTGTGATCTCCTCTGCCCTTTGTTGGTTTTTGTCATTGTCTGTGTCATCTTCTGTTAGTTTCTATTTTTTGAAGCCCCTTCTGTAAAGCTCCTGGTTTAGTCTCGGTTTAGACCTGGTTCAGTCCTGGTGTAGTCCTGGTGTAGTCCTAGTGTAGTCCAAGTGTAGTCCAGGTGTAGTCCTGGTTCAGTCCAGGTGTAGTCCTGGTTCAGTCCAGGTGTAGTCCTGGTTCAGTCCTGGTGTAGTCCTGGTTCAGTCCTGGTGTAGTCCTAGTGTAGTCCAAGTGTAGTCCAGGTGTAGTCCTGGTTCAGTCCTGGTTCAGTCCTGGTGTAGTCCTGGTTCAGTCCTGGTCCAGTCCTGGTTCAGTCCTGGTTCAGTCCTGGTTCAGTCCTGGTGTAGTCCTGGTTCAGTCCGGGTGTAGTCCTGGTGTAGTCCTGGTTCAGTCCAGGTGTAGTCCAGGTGTAGTCCAGGTGTAGTCCTGGTCCAGTCCTGGTCCAGTCCTGGTCCAGTCCTGGTCCAGTCCTGGTTCAGTCCTGGTGTAGTCCTGGTGTAGTCCTGGTGTAGTCCTGGTTCAGTCCTGGTGTAGTCCTGGTTCAGTCCTGGTGTAGTCTTGGTGATCAGCTCTGTGGTTGTGGCGTGTATATATTTATAATCCAGTGTAGGTTTAGTCCTGGTTTGGTCCTGGACTATTGGGCTGTTGGACTAATGGGCTGACCCAGATTTATCACAGACATGGGCACATAATGTAATGAGTGGAATGTTAACCTGTCCGGGCGGATGCGGATTTAACTTTGATATTTTCACATTTTTCCTAGATTTGTCAGACTTACTACCGCGAACTGAACCCGCCAGAACTTCTTCCTGGTTTATGACATAACGTGAATAAAGCCCCGTCTGTTTAACACTGGAAGGGTCTACTCCTTCACTCTCCAGTGCGCCTTCCGCTGGCAGTTTATTTTTTGGTGAGAAATCTCAAATGATGCACACAACACAAAAGCTAAGGCGCACAGTATTCTTTTATCTTTTCATATTTTAACTGGCCTTACCATTTTACAAACATCGTGTAAAGTCATTTTGGTTCCCACAGACTTGAGCAGTGTGAACATTTCCTCTCTTTGTCTTTCTTCCTGTGTCTCTGCAGCTCGTATGGCCTCTCACTGAATGCTAATGTCCCATCACTTTTTATTACAGGTTGTGACTTCACATCAGAACATAATAACAGAGGAGGAGTGGAGCTGGAGAGTTTGGGCTGGTCTCATTCAAGGACGAAGCAGCAAAGGGCCCATAGGTAAAGTCAGGTCTCACTAAAAATAGCTGTTTACCATGAGCGGGCAGGACATGCAGTACTGCTGAGAGAGTATTTTATTACAGAGGCGTGGATGGGAACATAAAACAGGAGGTGAGGTGAGGATAAAGGTATAGATAATATAGATGTATGTAAAGTCAGGTACAAGGGGTGTGATACAGTGAAATCCTACGTGGCTCAACAGTGACAGCCCACTGTAAAGTTGTGTGACAAAATTTCGCATTCAATTCAATTTTAATTTAAATCTTTATTCCAGTCTCATGGTCCATGTCAAAACAGTCAAGGACAGTGACAACTAGTGATGGGCGAATGGAGCCTCATGAATGGACACCTCAGTCGCAATATTGTCTCAAATGGTTCGACGTGTCTGAGGCCTCGGAGAAACACTGACTTGCGTGCAGAGTGACACCGTACCTAACAACAAACAAGAATAATGATGATTTAAAATAATATGTAAAGAGCAACATAAATAGCAGCTGTAAATAAGAAAATAGGTGTTACATTGTTAGGTGGAATTAGACCAAAGGGATCCTAAACCATGGATCGCTTTTTTCCACTTGTAGATGCCATCGAAAATGAAACAAATGCCAAACTCACCACTAACGTCACACAATACTCCTCACTACCCAACATTTTTAAGAAATATTGGTGCATCTTTTATACTGTAGTAGTTTAGCGCTTGTCAAACCATGGAAGTGCGCTGAACACTCTGAAGCACTCTGAACCAATCACAGAGCGGAACATTCGCTGAGCCAATGAAACGCTTCGATACACTGAAGCGACTGACACGCAGAGTGAAGCAGTCGGGGGAGGGACCCACACTTCCACACTTTGGTCACGTGAGCGGCTGCTGTGAGACGAGCTCCGAGGCAGTGCTTCAGAACAATTTGTTTCAGAAAGAACGAGACGAGCTCCAGAGCTCCGACTCATTTGCCCGTCACTAGTGACAATACAAAACAATAAACATTTATGTTTTTAAAAGACAGTTACATCAGTGTCTCCACCTGTTGGACTGATATGGTATTGCACTGAATCTCATATTTGTGAGTGACATTATTATTTCAGTGTCTGATTTGTTCAATCTGCAAATAAAACTGTACATTAGTTCTTAGTCGAGCTTGTAGAGTGTTCACTTGTGCAAAAAAAAAACATTTCAGTCGCACTCGTCCATCGTGTCCTCCTCAAAAGCAATGCAAAGTGTTACTGTAGACTTTTTTTTGTAATGAATCCAGAGTTGGGCTGTGTACAACGGGCTACAATATGATTTAAACAAGAACAACTTTACATCATTTGTACAAGAGCCAAACTCGCACATAAGAGTATTTGCCTGGGCATAGATCATCCTCTGTCATGTCTGCAGTGATGATCTGCCCCAGATATTTACCTGGGCCCCGAAGGGTTGGCCAGGTTTTGTACTTACTCTGTGTGTCTGTGTGTCTGTGTGTGTGTGTGTGTGTGTGTGTGTGTGTCTGTGTGTGTCTGTGTGTGTGTGTGTGTCTGTGTGTGTCTGTCTGTGTGTGTCTGTGTGTGTCTGTGTGTGTCTGTGGTCTTGTAGGATAGAGGTGATCGGGAGTGGGAGTTTTGTTTGTCGTTTTTGGTTTGGTTTGATAAAAAAAAAAAAAAAAAAAAAGTAGCTACAGTAGATGCTACCAAATCCTACATGTATCACTAATTAGAGTTGACAAAAGTATGGAAAATCTGATACTAAAAGTACTGTAATTTCTGGACTATTGAGTGCACCTGAATATAAGCTGCATTAACCCATTGACGCCGGATGCTGCGCAGCGCTGAGTCCCCTGTCCGGATTGTCTGGTGATCAGCGTAACTGGTAAAGGCGGAGCCACATCTGGAAGCATGGGGGGGGGGGGGGGTGTCCTCCTCTCGCTTCCATTCACTCCCATAGAGAGACGCAAAACTGCCAGAGCTGTATTGTCACGTTAAACCTTCTTTATCGTGGCATATTATTTCTCCATTGAAAAATAATCCAAATGTATCCCGCACATGTTCCCATCAATATATATATATATACAGTCCCTGACAAAAGTCTTGTCTCTTATCCATTTTGTAGAAACAAAAGCTTATAACCTGACTTTAAATTAATCGATTGGTTTTAGAAATGTCTCATATGAAAGCTAAAACCCTCCCAAATTATGCTCAATATACTAAAATAAATGTTCTTCACTGAAGAAAGATCGATCATTTAATGAACACAGAAAGGTCAGATTTTGGCAAGACAAAAGTCTTGTGGCCTTGTCATATGATGCACCCAATCCTAGATTACAGCCTCACCTGTGATCAGTTACTGATCAATCAGTTAGTGGGTGTGTATAAAAATATTGCAAATATTGCAGTTAAGTTTGGTGGAGGAAAAATCATGGTCTGGGGTTCCATCCAGTCTGGGGGTGTGAGACATTTGCAGGGTGGAAGGCAAATATCAATAGCCTAAAATATCAAGAAGTATTAGCTCCTCTTACATTCCCAACCATAAAAGGGGTCAGATTTTGCAGCAGGATGGTGCTCCATCGCATACTTCTATCTCTACATCAAAGTTTCTCAAGGTGAAGAAGATCAAGGTGGTCCAGGACTGGCCAGCCCAGTCACCAGACATGAACATCATTGAGCATGTCTGGGGTAGAATGAAAGAGGAAGCATGGAAGACAAAACCAAAGAATCTTGATGAACTCTGGGAGGCATGTAAGACGCTTTCTTTGCTATTCCTGATGACTTCATCAACAAATTGTATGAATCATTTTTGAACCGCATGGATGCTTCCTTCAAGCTCATGGAGTCATACAAGATATTAAATATGGATCTCACAGCACCACTACTTCATTCACTGACGTTATGCAACATATTTTTGTATTTGAAGTAAATTATTTGTTCAATTTTCTGTAGGCGACAAAACTTTTGTCTTGCCAAAATCTGACCTTTCTGTGTTCATTAAATGATCAATCTTTCTTCAGTGAAGCAAATTTATTATTATATTATTATTATAATTTATTTATTGAGCATAATTTGGGAGGGTTTTAGCTTTCATATGAGACATTTCTAAAACCAATCGATTAATTTAAAGTCAGGTTATAAGCTTTTGTTTCTACAAAATGGATAAGCGACAAGACTTTTGTCAGGGACTGTATATAATATATATATATATATATATATATATATATATATATATATATATATATATATATATATATATATATATATATATATATATAATATTAAATTATTATTATTTTGTTAATCTGTGTTGTTTTCTTTTTATTGTATAATAAAATGTTTTTTTTAATCATAGTAAGGTTTGGTTTTATAAATCATGCTCATTTTCCTAATGCTGTGTATTTAAGTAAGCTAGGGGTAATCTCAGTAAAATGTGTACCATATTTACATATATAAAGCTTATTTCTTTCACCAATCGAAGACCATATATCAAACATCAAAGTTACATAGACAAGAGTTAAGAAGTTAATCTGTGTATATTTGATTATTTTCCCCATGTAATTTGGTAATTATTGTAGTGTAGTGTACATGTTGTGATGAACCTGAAGCTTCAGTCAGCTGCTCAGTCCTGGCAGCTGTTACCTGCAAACAAGAAACACAGAACAGCACAAAAATATACAGTCTAAATCAGGGCTGCTCACACTTTTTCAGCATGTGAGCTACTTACAAAATGACCAAGTCATAAAGATCTACCTAATACAAAGCCAAGCAAACTGCACTGAAACACTCTGTGCCCCTTTTTTGGACCCTCACCCACAGTTTGAGAACCTCTTCTTTAAGAGAACTTCCTCTGGCACTTTATACAAAACTGTGAAAAAAGTGAAGGAAGATTTTTAAACCTGTTTTTTAAAGTTCCAAACTGGAGTTGCATTCTTTTCTGGTTTTGCAGTGATATTTACCAGCCTCTGCACATTTACCAAACCAAACGCACATCGTGACAAACACAGATGCATTTGTGCACTTTTGTTAGACAAACTTCAGCCAAATGTGGCAGTAGGTCTGTTCTGTAGATCTGCTCTATGCTGTAGACCTGCTTTGTGCCAACACTGGAACACTAATTTAGACTCGTTTTTGCTTCACGTTTGGTCTTGTTCTTCTAATCAGCCGCACTGTGGGAGGGGCTTGTGTTCGCTGTACGCAGGAAGGAGCGAGAGCGTGAAAAGGCGAGGGGCGGCGTGCTGACGTGAGGCAGATGGACAGGTAGGATGTTTAGGAAGTTGAACCTGCCCTGTGATGCACGCTGGTACACGAGGGCACACGCTGTTGCAGACGAGCCGTGCATAGGGAGCGTGTGTGTTTGTGATGTGCCGTAGAGTCTCCGCGGGTTTCAAATGAGCGCACAGGCTGCACTGAGACGCCCCACACGCTCCTGCACCCGCTACAAGTTTATTGCCAACAGCAGCGGCCGTAATGAAATATGATCGCACTTGTTGAGTGTCAGACCTCGAGTGAGAGACAAGACCGAGTCCAAACGTGAGACCGATGAGTACTAAGACACGGCGATCTACCCACATGACCTTGGTGATCGACTGGTAGATCGCGATCGAGGTATTGAGCACCACTGTTCTAAATGTAGGCAGTGTAGTAATAAATGAATAAGTGAATAAACATAATGAATCATAACCATTAACTCTATAATGTTAAGCTCTTTATAGTTTAGTGGGTGGCTCTTAAAAGAGCCGTTGTGTGTCAGTCCTGTGGAGGACATGACTATGCTGGCTGCCACGGCACTGCTCCCTCTTCACAGAAGTGGGCCATGAACACCTCCCTCACCCTCATGGCCTCTTGGGATGCGTTGTTGGCCCCCATCCGCCTCACATCTGGAAGTGGCTCCTCTCCCTGTGCTCCAGCTGCCCTCGGTGCAGGTGATGATGCTGTTGCCCTCATGAAATTGTGGAGGAGACATGTTGCCTTTACACATTTCTCCGTGACCTGTGGGCTGACTTCCACTTCCGGGCGAAACAGTCTCCACTGCGAGCTCCAGATTCCAAATGCATCTTCAACCACCAGCCGTGCCCTGGAGAGGCGGTAACTGAAGATGCGCTCCTCTCGGGTAAGGCCACCATGTGCACGTCCGGGATAGGGTCGCATCATATGTTTCTGCAGCAGAAAGGCCTCATCTGCAACAAAAACATGGGGCTGGGGTCCTCTGTGGTCAGCTCCGGGCAGGTGTTGGTCAGGGGATAGAGGAAGTCTGCCCTCACGCAATGCCTGACCAAAGGGAGAGTTGGCCAAGATCCCCCCATCGCTCGTCCGGCCGTATCCACCAACATCTATGATCCGGAACCGGTACATTCATTGTTAACCCGGGTATGTATTAAACGTACACTAGCAGTCAAATGTTCGATATATTGTGAGGGCCTCCGCTATTATTGTGAGACTTTTGACGATACAATGTCACAATATGTGGGTTTTCTTTATGCCTAGAAGGGACTGGCTGGTCAGGTAACTAACTACTGCTTGACTCCAGGAAGACAGATTAATTGCCATTTTGAGGAATATTTCAGACAAAGCAATGCCATCCTCATGGAGACCATCAGGTATCAGAGCCTCCACCAGAAAAGTTACGTAGTGCACCTTTAATATGTATGTCAAATTCAAAAAGAAGAAAAAAGGGTTTTCATGATCTACGCTTGTCCGATGACTTACCGCCTCAAATTCAGTGGTGTTGGGGAATCATTTAATTCCTAACCACAGGTCGGCAAACATGGTCCCCAGGGACCACACGTCCACGGCCTCGTTCCAAGGCAAACCCAGAATGATTTCAGGGGGTCTGGAGAGGAGAGAGACATTAAGAGCAGTGGGTCAGATGAGCAAATATAGCATTTTCAAAACAATAAAAGCAAGCATGGTGATCTAAATATGTTATGTGTAAGAGGTTAAAAGCCCATAAAAGTCAAATACCCCGTCTTTAAATATCCCAAGTCCATCCCTGTATGTCCCACCACTGTATTCCCGGTTATGTCCTTTCTCTACTTTTTGAGACCTACTGTGGCACACGTGGTGGATCCTCCTGCCCAGTTTGGCCTCCTTTGCGGGCCTGGCCAAACCGAAGTCGATGAGTTTGACCTGCGGGGGCCTCTGTCTGTGATCCACCACCATCACATTTCCCTGTTTAATGTCCGCGTGGATTATGGACATCTCTTTGAGCGCATCCAAGGCTGTGGCCACCTGTGCGGGATACAATGAGCAGGGTTAGGAGTATAAAACGGACAGTTCAAGTTCATTTGTAGGATCGTATTGGGACTGTCACAATAAGTAAATACAGATGATTAAGGATCATTTACAAGTAATTTCCCTCATGTATCAATAAAGTTTGGCAGTGTCTAATATTGAAATTAATGTACGGCACTGACACAAAAACCCAAGAGCATATTTAAACCACAAGAACTATTCTAAATCTCAATATCGTTAATGCCATAAATAAACAGCAGAATCTAAAAACTTTAGTTCTTAGTTTGCATCTGTAATGAGTCACTGAAGTTAGTTTTTCAACCTTTTACGACTTAAATAAGATCTTATCATCAAAAAATAACCAGAAATGTCCTAGTAATGAAAAGAAAGAACACCCATGATAAATGCTGACCCCAAAAATATGTTGTCCCAGCTTTCATATATGGATAAGTTGGAATAGTAATGTAACTAAATATATTTTCAAAGTGTCCTTCCCATAAATGCATACTGAGTTACTTTTCTCTGGGGTAGTACCTGTTTGGTGATGGTGCGGACATCAGAGAGGCGCAGTGGGGCGTTTGTTCTGTGGTAATCGTACAGAGACATGTCCAGCGCTTCAAAGATCATGACTTTCCCCAAACGAGTGTCAAACGCCTCCAAAAATGTGACGATGTTTCTCTGGTCACATCCTTCCTCCATCAGTCGAGTGAGGATGGAAATCTGAACAAACAGAGACAAGAGTTCAGTGAAATCAGATTAGGCACCGAGGTAAAAAGATGCGTCATTAAAGAGGCACTGTGTAACTTTTCTGGTGGAGAGTTTCAGCTGTTAGATGTTATGTCTTGAAAGGTTCACAGTAAAGCGTCCATCTTCTCTGTCTTGCTTTATTTAGTTACATTTTAGTCGACAAAGTTGTACTTGACTAAATGCACAATAGACTACTTTTGATTTATTTATTTTTTTTACTGTTATAAATTGAAGCCCATTGCTTCATGGAACATATATTCTTATTTGGTAAAATGTGAACAGGCTACTTTTAGTCAATGAAATTTCTACTTTTATTGCCTGGGATCCATAATACACACTTTTAATACTTCAGAAAGATGTGAAAGATGTCACTGGTGAATCTCGTTTTCAGATGGGTGTGACTGACAGGTGGATTAGCCAATCAGGGACACGCTTGGTCCGTCCGTATTGGAACAAATAAACGAGAAAAATATTGTATAGTGGATATTCTGCAGAATCACTTATCTCTTTGATTTTATTTGTAAATGATAAGTGACCAATGAGCTCCTTCATTTCACTTGTGTCACTGAAATAAACAAATCTGATTGGATGATCACATTTGGCCAGGCTCGAGGCGCGACAGGGGGCGTGAGGCCAGACTGATATCAATCTTTATAAAAATACGGAGACAGATACCAGTGTGGATTTACTAGTGAACTGCTTTTAGTCATTTTTAGTTGACAGAAATGATGTAATTATTTTTTGTTGTTTTAGTTTGATTTAGCTTTTTTAGTCAGAAAAACGCGGCAAAAACTATTTCATAAAATTTCAACACTGGATTCTTACTGTGATTGCCTATCCACAGTTCTGACCTGTAACTTGGCGTCACTCCATAAAGAAAAGCAGGTTGTACATACCCTCCACCAGAAAAGTTACATAGTGCACCTTTAAATCATATCAAAAATCTAAATGTCTTACCTCGTCCTTGGTGTCCTGCTGAAACAACGGCAGTTTGACAGCCACGTCCTGTAAAGTGTCCTTGATCCGACACTGGACCACTTGGCCAAATGCTCCTCTCTCAGGTATTTGATGAACCTGTACTCTATGGGGAGAGATGACATGATCTCCAGCTTGCTCAAGGGTTTTGAGTTCATCTGGAAATCTGCAAAACAGTACACACACATGTCACAATGTGTTTTTATTTACTTCAACAATACTACTTATTTCATGTGTAAATGTAAAGTAGTCCTGACTGCAGATACTTTTGCAGAGAAGGCTCAAATGTGTTACTCAAAGGAACTGTATGTAGCCTGTGCTCTTACTGTTTAAAAAAAAAAAAAAAAGTTACTACAGTAACAAATGAACACAACTGAACCTGTGTTACCAGAGCCTAAACCTGCAGAAATCTTACGTACACTTCCTTTAAGAGAACGCCAACAGTGATTGAATTGTGTATTGAACAGTACATGTGGGTAGATCACTTTTACTTGAGTAACTTTTGAATACTTCTCAGAGTATTTTTCACACTCTATACTTTTACTACTTCAGTAAAATATGTGAGTGTAACTGTACTCTTACTCAAGTAAAAGTTATGGCTTCTCTTCCCACTGTGAGTAAGTCTACAAGTGACAAAAGCTTCATGTTGACAACGTGAAACGATTTGAACATTTGTGTTTCTTGCACCGCTCCTTCAGATATGATTTAGTTTTTCTAATATTTGTTGTGTAACCTTTGAAAACACCAGATTTTGTGCGTTATTTTATGTTTTGTCCTTCCGATTACATCAACTTTAAATCACAAACCAGGTGCCACATCTTACTGAGCAGTTGTTTCCACAAATACAGTT
The DNA here is from genome assembly GCF_026225935.1 of Boleophthalmus pectinirostris. NCBI lineage: Eukaryota > Metazoa > Chordata > Actinopteri > Gobiiformes > Gobiidae > Boleophthalmus > Boleophthalmus pectinirostris. Next base: position 35,251,444 of record NW_026571207.1, read on the forward strand.
TAACTCTTACTTCTTACTTTCTTGTACACCTTTTAACTTCTACTTAAGTACAAGTAGCAGTACTTCAAAATAATATTACTTAAGTAGAAGTTCACGTTTTGGGCTACTGTACCCACTTTACACTGAGAAGTTGTTACAGTGAAAGACTTCGGTGTTTGTAGCACTGGCCTAACACTTAACTGTGAACCCGTAACTTGTTTTACCTTTCAAAAAGCACTAAACAATCACGTGTTAAGAAAGGTATTAGAATAAGTTTATGTTTGAGACAAATAGTTACAACAAAACCTGCCACAAACCTTCAACCTACCAAAATGTCAATTCCCATTGGTCAAAACACATCAAATGAAGTAGAAACTTACCTGAACGTGGTTGTGTAGCTCTGCAAAGAGTAAAAATTTTGAAGCTTTGTCTCTCTGCCATAATGTGTGACTGTACTCGTCAGTGTCTCGGTTAGAAATGAACTGGTTTGGTCCAGTTTGGTGCTTATATACAGCTGGATGTTCTAGAACATGTCACTATGGCGATGGGGGAGAGGGATTGTGTTCTAGAGAAAACCTAGGTCTGATTTTCTGACGTCCGTTCAAAGGAACATGTGGATGTGGAGACGGAGCCAAGAGTGGTGAGTGGTGATGTGCTTCACTTCAGTGACACGGAGTTCATTAACAATTTTTGCCTACTTCAGCGCAGAATAGTGACGTTTGTGTCTTGTTGATAACGTGTAGGTGGATGAATGCGGTTTGACCGTTCACACTGAAGTCACATGTCAAAAGATCAGATATGTATCGGTTTTAGGAGCACATATCCAAGTGTCCTGGGTCACATTTGAAAAAATCGGATCTGTGTCATTAAAAGACCAGATACAGGTCACATAGGGGCCAAAAAATCAGATTTGGGTCACTTCAGGCTGCAGTGTGAACGCAGCCAGAGTGTCTGTTTGAGAGAAGAACTCAGCCTAAATGTGCAGGATTTGTCTGAAAACATGTGTGAATGAAACAAACACAACTGCAGGTCTGTTTGTGATGAGGAAACATTAGAACATAGAACAGAACATAGTGTAACATGGGATAGAAGATCAGCTGACACAAGATGCTTTGAGCGATCATGTCCCTTCTATCTTTACATCTGCACACGCCCTTGACCACGCAACATACCGGCTCCATGTTCAAAATGGTCGTCGTCTTTGCGAGAGTTGCATTCCCCGTGTGTCTGCCTCGCTACAGACTAGACCTTGACCCAGATTTTAACCTTGGCTCCTTATTTTCACAGAGTTGCTAAATGTCTTTCTGCTTGGGTGATTCTGTGTGGAGTAAACATGGGTGGCAGGTGACTACAGCATGTGGGCATGTACTACCAGTTTTGCCTTGCACTTTTACATTTGTAGGTTCTTTGTTTTCATAATAAACTCAACTGAAAGGAAAAAGAGAATATGGCAGTTAAAGGGCCATATTATTTTCTGATCTATGTTATAATGTTATTGAGTTCTTCTCTCAAAGAAGAAAATACACTGTTGCACCTTGTGATGTCATGTGGTAAAACAGGAAGTGCTCCATTATGTGTTTTTAAACTCCATACACCTTCATTAGAATCATTTGGATCATTTCAAACCTGGAATTGCAAATCTCTCCTGAACAAAAGGTAAAAGGTGTTAACCGCTTCATGATGTCACAAGGTGGAACAGAGTGTTTTGAGCTTTGGAGATGTAAACAGACTAATAATAAAGGGTTACTCAAATGTGTGTCAGTGTGGTTTTTTTTTAGGTACACTGTAACTTTCTGGAGGTGGCACTTCATCTGCATGAATTTGGAACGTTCTCAACGGACATAGACACTTTTTATGTCATACTGTGAAAGATTAAAGTCTATGGAACAACATTTTTATGGAAACGGGATTTTTTTTCAAATAAGAGTCAGGTTTGTGGAGCTGCGAGGCCACTTGAAAAAAGGACAAATGTTTTTTAGTACAATAAAATTCTGAAACAAAACATTCTGGAAAATATTTATGTTCCGTTGCAACTGGATCTTGGATGGAGGAACGATATTCCTAATCTACCTCTGAATTTTAACTGGGAAGCAATATGGGACTCGGTGCTTTGCTCATCTAAGAATCCAAACCATCAACAGATACATCTGAACTTTATTCACAGGACATATATGACACCCCGCAGACTTTTCAACATGAAATCCAGAACTGATCCAAATTGTACTCTTTTCCATACAAATTCATTAGGTACCTATTTCCACATGGAATGGGAATGCCCAGGGTTTTTTTACTTTTGGAAGGTAAAAAGTAATAGTCTGTCTCTTCTAATATCTACTAATGTTCCCTGTTCACCTTTGGTTTTGATTCTGAATGACATGTCTCTGCTCGGCTTGAGTAAAGAGCAAGAAAAGGTTTTTCTGGTGGGCCTTACAGCTGCTAAAAGAATGGTTGCTGTTAGATGGAAACCCCCTCACTCTTTATCACATCGCCAGTGGGGACTTTCATTTATGGACATTGCTTACTTAGAATTGTCCACAGCGCGTATCCATAATGCAAAAGAAAAAACTATTCAGTTTTTGAACCAAACAGTATCTGACCATTGAGTGGCTAAGTGATATTGTTGTTTTGGGTTTGTCTGAGTTTGATGTGGTAGAGTTAGATGAGCACTAATCTTTCATTTATTTAATTTTGTCCTGGACCTGTTGTGTTGTGTTGTGTTGGTTTGTGTATTGTTTTTGTTATATTAAAAAACAATAAAGATCTGGTAAAAAAAAATAAAAAAAATTCGAAACAAAACATCAGAAACCACAACTTTTTTTTCACGGTTTCAGATTACAGTTTTGTAAAGTTACAGTTTCTGATGGAGGACGTGCCACTTTATTTATCTGCAATCTAATCAATCACAAACTAAAGGGAAAAGCACAGATCTGAGACGGGGCCGGCGTTGGAGGCAAGTGAGAATCAATTCTGTGGTTTTGAATCAGAAGTCAGTGGACCTGTTTCTGTTTTCAAATTGTTTTAGATCAAAATGAATGAAGACTCTCTCTCTCTCTATCTATCTAAAATTTACCAGACAAAAAAAGTAGTGTGTATATATACTCTTCAAAAGTAAATAGCTCAGAAGTTGTACTGCAACGTTTTCTATAGTCTCACAACATTTTTATCAGGAAAATCTATTTTAACCTTACACCTTTGGCTCATACTGATCTGAGTCTTAGAACTAAATATGAAACTCAAGTAAAGCCGCCACACACTGCAGGATTTTTTTGGTTTTAAACGATTTTTAAACTTGCAAAAAACTTGCACACCACAGACACGAGGAGAATCTTATGAGATTTTAAATCTCCGATCCCAAAGACTGCAGTGGGATCTGTCTGCGGAACAGACGCTTAAAGTTGTGAGCGTGATTGTGTCTGATGTTTCCTGTCTACAGTAAAACCGCTCTCTCTGAACACTGCACTTCTAGTTTGGATACAAGTCAAACTGTGTTATTATTATTTGTGAAATGTGGTGTAAAACTTCAGATACACAATTTTTAATGCACAGAAGGTTAAGTTAAAGTCCACAGGAAGTAGAGGCACAGTGGCTAATCTGCAGCTTCAGCTCGATCCGTGCGCTGTGTGGATGTAAACAGACACACTTGAGGAACTACTCATACCTTTTTACTTTTAAAGAACGCCTCAAACTGGATTCACAGCACAGTTTTGTGGACTGGATGCAGTTTAAGTTTATAACTTTACAAGAGGTGAGGAAGTCTTCTCATTATTCTTGTTATTTCCTGAGTTTCTATTTTGTGTCTCTGTGTCTGTCACTCTCCTGCCCCTGACGGCTCTGTTTTATTGGCTGGTGCAGCACTGTTATGACCTGATAGAGCAGCTCAGAGTCACTCACACACACACACACTCACACACACACACACACACACACACACATACACACACACACACACACACACACGAGGAGTGCAGCAGCTTCAAAATCACGCAAAGACACAAATTAGGGTTCAGCCTCCTTGAACTCAGAGAGAACTGAATCGCAGCCTAAATCGGGCAAATTCTGCAGCCTTAAGGTAGAGTGACCAGATTTTCAAACTAAAAAACTGGGACGTCCCTGGTTTTTTGGTGGTTGGTAATAATAAAATTGTGAAACGAGTGCGTAAATTAAGGAAAACTGTTCTGCATTCATGACTAATGTGAGTCAGTATAGAGGCTTTGCACCGTCATGTGACCCCTATAGCAACGGTACCTACGCGGCCATGACACCGGACACACTATGTCATTGACTTCAGCAGCATCGGAGAAACATGGGCAGGTGTTGTTGTGTATTTGGTTGTTCTAGACGCTCTGGAAGGGATAAAACGAACCATTTCTTCACTGTTCCTCTGGAAATGACTCATCAGGAGCTCAAACAAGGGAATTATCAAAACAAGACGCGGAATTATGGCTAGAGAACATAAACCATGAAGAGATTTCATCAAGACACCTGAAGTTTCATCAAGGTATTTGCCATTTAAATTGTTTCATAGTGTCTGGGGTGAAGGAAGTCTGGGAGTCCCTGCTTAGGCTGCTGCCCCCGCGACCCAGCCCCGGATAAGCGGACGAAAATGGATGGATGGATGGACGGAAGAAGCACATTTACTGAACTAAAATTTCATTAATTTATCCAGGAAAACCCGCACTAGTTTACAATTCAACGAACCCACACTGGGCTCCTGTGATCAACATGGAGCACGAGTCGAAGAGTCTGTGAGCCGAACCTCGAAAGAATCGACCATGAAAAGATCCGCTCACAAAAAGTGATTAATTCTAGAAGACATAGTTGTGGATAAACAAGACAATAAAGAAAACATCTGTCCTACGACGAGTGACATGTTTATATGTGCACTGGAAGATACAGTTTCTACTGCCACTCACACTGCAAATGTTTTCTTTTTACATTTTAGTTCAGTAAATGTGTTTCTCTCATTAAATAAACTATGAAACAATTGAAATAGCAAATCTCCGATGCTGCTGAAGTCAATGACATAGTGTGTCCGTTGCCATGGGGGACACGTGATGGTGCAAAGCCTTTACAGTCACATTTTCTTTGTGTTTTGGTTGTTTTTAAGCAGCTTTTTTGTATTTTACCGAAACAAATGACAGTTTATGTCTCTTTTTACTGTTGGCAGGGATCAGATTGGTCAAAAATAGGGACACCTGGGACATTTCTTGTATAAAACTGGTCAGTGGTTTTGTATAAATCTGCTGGGACAGGGGACACAGGCTCAGAACTGGGAATGTCCCAGGTAAATAGAGACGTGTGGTCACTCTACCTTAAAGAGTACAATTACTTCAACGTCGTATTACTCAAATAGAAGTACAAAGTAGTTGATTTCATTGTGTTGCTTCAACCATTAAAAAAAAAAGCTGTACATATTTCAATGCTTTTATGACTTTCTAATAAATGATAATAAATTTGACTGATTGGTCCAAGAAATGATGCAAGTAAGACAATTATTTGGGGAAATAACTGCTGAGTAATTGCAAAAGTTACTGTCTGGGCGTGACATCTGATTTATCATGTGGGGTTAATGTGATCTGAAGGACAAATCATTAATCTTTGGACAAATGGTATTTACAAAGAACAGACACAAAAATGAGAAACCAACTGTGCGTTCAAGCTCACTTTTATTTAGTCCTAAGATGAACCCACTTCAGGTTTGAGGAGGACTTGGTTGGGTCCTGGTCTAGTTCTGGTCTAGTCCTGGTTTGGCTTTGGGTCTAGTCCTGGTCTAGTCCTGGTCCAGTCCTTGTTTAGTTCTGGTCTAGTCTTGGTTTGGTCCTGGTCTAGTCCTTGTCTAGTCCTTGTTTAGTTCTGGTCTAGTCAGAGTCGGCGTCAGAGCACATCTACTGGAGGGGCATGGGTCACCAGCAGGGGGGGCACTGTCATTTGAGAAATATTTTAACGTGGTGGAGTCATACACAGCAGACATGCTATCAAACACGTTTTTCTTTAACAGTATTAGGCTAATTATGTGTTGTTATTATAATTATTATATTAAAATTATTATTATTAGCTGCAATAGTTGTTGAGGCTGTGGTAGACGATACGCACACAAGACAATAATAAAAGGTTGAGGTTTATTAAAAAACAATAAGGCCACTGGTTGTAAACATTAAACAACAGCCTCTCGTCAAAAACACCCTTGAACTAGAAATAGCCACGCATCGGACAGCACCAGGGCTGTAGTGAACGTGGTACGCGAGTCGCCGTCCAGTCCTGTCCTATAGAGACCTGAGACTTGAGGGACCAGGGACTAAACCAGGACTAAACCAGGACTAAAACCAGGACCAGTGGCAGCTGGTGGTATAATTTTTGGGAGGGGCACCAAGGCCAAAATTATAAATATATATTATGAATAATATATGTATTATATATATATCTAGTCTATAGTATTAAAACAAATAACAGAAAACAGACATTTTGGTTAGTATTGGCTGAACAATGTCGATCAGAGCACAATGAACAGCCAAGCGCAAACTTTACGCAACAACACAACGTAACACGTGACGTGAGTGACAGGACAGTTGTCCAATCACACTACACTAAATAAACAGAGACTGTGATGTCATTGATGTCACAGTAAAGTTTGTGCCCTCAGCCCGAAGTGAAATGCACAAATCAAAATCATTTTAAAATAGTAATAATAACGGCCTGTTGGGGGGTGGGGCACCAGTGGCCGCTAGGGGGGGCACGGCCCTCAAATGCCCCACCTTGCCGCCGACACCGAGTATACTCTTGGTTTAGTCCCAATGGATGTGGTCAGTAAAGTGTGAATGTACCTAAACCTTATCTGAGCAAGAAACAGAAATGTTCAAATCATTTCTTATTGTCAACATAAAGCTTTTGTTCCTAGAATGACTTAAAGTGGGAAGAATAACGAAGGAGGAGTTCTTCTTCTGTAAAATGTTTTCCTCAAATAAAACGGTACTTTCAGAAAACTACTCGGGTAAGAACCGCAAAACAAAAGTTAAAGAGGGGGTATTATAATGTTGTGCATTTAAGTTTTGGCAGTTTTTGAGTTTGAAATGTGAAAAAAGTGTCAAACCAAGGAAAAATGTATAAAATTTTTAGTCAAATCTAAAATATATTGAGCTCACATGTGTTTTAGTCAAATGAGTAATCCAATCTGTGATGGGCGCTGTAATGTACTTGAGTAAATGTAACTGAGAACTGTCCTCTTCTGGTTCTGTTCTGGTCTATATTTGACCTCGCCCCAGCCGTGTTACAGTAGTTCTCACGTTTGGCCTGAGCAGTATGCAGTAGTAAATAGTATATTTAGTATCGGTGTACTGTGATCTTAAGGGCAGTACATTGGGTTAGTGCCTCGTGGGTCAGAACCATCTCCTCTGGTATGATCTGAATGTTCAAATGTGGAGCACTGTCACTGGCCACATTTAAATTATGTTTTTTCATTCCAAATTGTTCTGAATTAAATAGTTTGGAATTCAATTATTCTCCTTCGAGTTTATGTGGAAATAATAATTCTGAATTGAGGTTCACAGGGAAAACACGTTAAATCTCCTTTATTTAATTCTGCTCAGCGTCTGGGGGTGGGGAAGGTTCTGATTGGACAGAGACACCAACATATTTACATCGATCGGAAGAAAACACACACATCAGCTGCTACTGGCTTTTTTGTCATCTCGGTTTGTCGTTACACCACGGACACAAACATGATACAAAAATACAAAAAGGGAAGAGTGTGTCGGAGAAGGAGGAAGAAGACAAAGTGAGACTGAGGCTGCTCTACCTCAGCCCACTCCCACATCCTGCTCACAAATCCAAAGAGACGTGGATGAAAGTCCGAAGACAGGACTGGTGGATCGTCGAAATTGTGTCAGAATGACCCAAATTATTTTTAAGACTTTTACATGATCGAGCAATAAATGAAGAATTTTCATTAAGAATTAAGCGTTTACATGTTTTTTTAAAGCAGAATCTTTTTTTTTTTTTCAGAATTAAGTGATTTTTATTTGGAATTAAAGCTCTCATGTAAACGTGGCAAACGAGATCAAAGATTCACATGATTCAAGGAGTGGCCCAAAAAATCATCTCTTTACATCATTTCAACATGAGGATTCTTTGCACGCTTTTATTATTTTAGGAAGTAACTTCAATCGGCCAAAATGAGTTTCCTCCGCAGGGTGGCTGGGCGCTCCCTTAGAGATAGGGTGAGGAGCTCAGTCACACGGGAGGAGCTCGGAGTAGAGCCGCTGTTCGTCCACATCGAGAGGAGCAGCTCAGCTGGTTCAGGCATCTGTTCTGAATGCCTCCGGGGCCTCTCCCTCAGGAGGTGTTCCACCCGGGAGTCCTAAACTGAAAATTGGCAATTCGACAGCAAAAATCATCCAAATGATCCTAGTGAAGGTGTATGGAATTTAAAAACACAGTGGAGTACTTCCTGTATGACACCACAAGTCATGTTTGAGAGAAACAGAACACAATTCCAGGTGTGTCTGTGATGAGGAAACAACATTAGAACACAGATTAGAAAATGGTGTGTAAGACGGGCCCTTTAAATCCTCTTTATGAACACGTGTTGAAAGCCAAAACTCACGTGTTGTGAGTGGAGATGTGAGTACGGTACAGTGTGTTCCAGTGGTGAAAAGCCCAGCTCTGTGTGTCTCTGTGTGTCTGTATCTGTGTCGCTTTATGTATGTTTCATACATGACTCATCCTCTGCACATCATGCAGACACCACACTGACACTGCAGTCACCACTCCCATGGACACAACACACATGGAAGAAACCAAACAAAAGAGAACAAAGAAATATGCAAAAACTATCGATTCTGAGCCAAAAGTGGAGTGAATATTAAAAGGACTGTACCTGATTTTCCCGATGTGTTTGAGAAAAAGCAGTCTTTCTCCATTGCAGTTCTTGAGGTCAAAATAAGGCTACATTCAGACTGCACGGCTTAATGCTCAATTCAATTCGGATTTTTTTATTTTTTTATTTTTTTGGGAAATCTGATTTTTTGTGAGGTTGTTCACATTTCCAACAAGCACAATTAGAGATAACAACCTGGTCCCCATGAGGCATTGGTGGTTCAGTTCATCACCACAGAAACAGTTTATGAGGAGCCCAGCCCATATGACAGGATCATTATATCCACAATGTAATGTGTGTATCTGTACAGGCCCATGAACATGTGTGTGATCTTGGTCACACATGAGAATGTCTGTGTTTACTAGTGTGGAACCAAAATGTCATTTTTCATGAGTTGTGTGTGTGTTAGTTGTGTGACTGTAGATCAGTGTGTTGTGTATCACCAGAAAAATAAGAAATAAAAAAAAATTTTGTTCCAATTAGAATTTTAACGGCTTCACTGAAAGAGAAAGGAACTGTTCGAATTAGTGATTATCTCAAAAACTATTCATATTTGATTATACAAATACATACAATTACAAATAGATCATAATTTTTCTGAGATTTTGAGACACTCCCGTTGCTCGAGCTCCATCCTTCACGGAGTTATGACCAAAAATGCATATTTGATCTTGGTTACCTTGACCTTCAAGTGACCTTGACCGGTTTCTTTAAACCGGAACTTTAAACTCCACAAAAGTGTCCCGCACGAGCATTGGAGGAAACAACGACGTTACACACAGCGAGCGCGCTCAGTGTTTACGGACGTCGTCTAAACGCTGGGCTTGTCTCACAAATCTGGTCCAATTCTTGGTAAAATGGACAGGTTACACGTCGGCCGCTTCGTTTGAGTCTTTTTAGTCTCCTCGCATTTCCCTGTAGCAACACTCTGCCTTTTTTTTTGGCAGTCATTTAAAAAACCGTCTACTTCCGATATGACCCCTCCAATTTGTCCTGAATACAGCGATCGCCCCAAATATGAATAAACTCACTAACCTCCGATCATGACGTGTAGGTGGGATGATTGCAACCTGACCGTTCAGACTGAAGTCACATGTCAAAAGATCGGTATGTATTGGTTTTAGGAGCACATATCCAAGTGTCCTGGGTCGCCTTTGAAAAAAAATCTGATCTGTGTTTTCCAGACTGTCATTAAAAGATCAGATAAAGGTCACATAGGGGCCAAAAAAATCTGATTTGGGTCACTTCAGGCTGCAGTGTGAACGTAGCCTAAGTCTGCCGTGTCCTGTCTAATTGTGAAGCATTTTATTGTCTGAGAATCAGGAAGTACAGTGTTAACATGCTAGTTGCTGTTACCATGATGGCAGAACTCCATGCTGGCCTCTGATAGTTGTGAAAAACTCTTATAAACTCATCGCAGTGAATAATTCGATAAGGTAAGTGAGGAAGAACTCTGGAGCACTGCAAACTGTTTACAATGAACTTAGGCTACGTCCAGACTGCAGCATGAAGTGACCCAAATCCGATTTTTTGGCCCCTGTGTGACCTGTATCTGATCTTTTATTGACAGTCTGAACGACACAGATCCAATTTTTTCAAATGTGACCCAGGACACTTGGATATGTGCTCCTGAAACTGATACATATCTGATCTTTTGACATGTGACTTCAGTGTGAACGGTCAAAGTGCATTCATCCACCTACACGTTATCAACAAGACACAAACGTCACTATTCTGCACTGAAGTAGGTGAAAATTGTTAATGAACTCCGTGTCGCTGAAGTGAAGCACATCACCACTCACCACTCTTGGCTCCGTCTCCACATCCACACGTTCCTTTCAACGGACGTCGCTGCCGCTGTCCCACAAAACACCACGACCAAAAACCTCGTCCTTCTCCTTCTCAATCTCCTCCTTAAAACAAGTAAGTTGTTCATGTTCTGGCTCCGGTACGAGAGGAACTTTAAAATCTCCAGGTGCTCAATGCTCACATCCATGTTTGGACAACTTCTGTAAACACAGAGACGCTCGCTGTGGTTGACGTCGTCGTGTCTCCAGTGCACATGCGGGACACTTTTGGGCCGTTTAATGTTCACACTGGAGTCACATACAAGTCACATTTTAATTGGAAATGTGAACGACCTCGCGAAAACATCGGATTTCATAAAAAAATCTGAATTGAGCGTTAAGCCCTGCAGTCTGAACGTAGTCTTATACTGTTTTTCATGTTTATAAGACAGTAAAAATCAAATACAGCCCCTTTAAGCTTTTACATTTGGTCTGTACTGGCTTTTAAATACATCTTGGGGTCACCTTGGTGCTTGGATTTGATTTTAGAACATAAAATGATGAGTACATTTGGGGGGAAAAAAACACAAAACACTTTAAAAGCAAAGTCCCATCTTTACTTCAGGTATTAGATTTGAGATTTGTGTTAGAGCTCCACCTGCTGACGGCAACAGGAATGAACTATTGAAAAAAACAAAACAACAGGGCTTCAGCAACAGTGCCTCCTGCTAATGTGTCCATGTGTTTGTGAACGCAATCTATTCTGAACGATCTGGAGAAGAGCCCAACTGAGGGATTTCATTAAGTGATTTCAATTAAAGAAAAAGAGAGGAGGAGGAGGAGTGGAGGACAGAGAGGAGATGAAAGAAAGATAGAGATGACTGAATGATAAGGAGAGACAGAGAGGAAGTGGAGGACATTGCTCTAGTTCGGAATTAAAATATTCTCCTTCAAATTTAGATGGAAATAATAATTCTGAAATGAGGTTTACATAGAAAACACGTTAAATCTCCTTTATTTAATTCCACTCAGTGTCTGGAGGTGGGGAAGGTTCTGATTGGACAGACACAAATGTATTTATGGCTAGGTTCAGACTGCAGGGCTTAACGCTCAATTAAGATTTTTTTGTGAAATCTGATGTTTTCGCGAGGTTGTTCACATTTCCAGTTAAATGTGACTTGTATGTGACTCCAGTGTGAACATTAAACAGCCCGAAAGTGTCCCACATGTGACACTGGAGACACGACGACATCAACCGCAGTGAGCGTCTCTGTGTTTACGGAAGTTGTCCAAACATGGACGTGAGCATCGAGCACCTGGAGATTTTAAAGTTCCTCTCGTACCGGAGCCACAACATGAACAACTTACTAGTTTTAAGGAGGAGATTGAGAAGGAGAAGGACGAGGTTTTTGGCCGTGGTGTTTTGTGGGACAGCGGCAGCGACGTCCGTTGAAAGGAACGTGTGGATGTGGAGACGGAGCCAAGAGTGGTGAGTGGTGATGTGCTTCACTTCAGTGACACAGAGTTCATTAACAATTTTCTCCTACTTCAACGCAGAATAGTGACGTTTGTGTCTTGTTGATAACATATAGGTGGATGAATGCACTTTGACCGTTCAGACTGAAGTCACATGTCAAAAGATCAGATATGTATCGGTTTCAGGAGCACATATCCAAGTGTCCTGGGTCGTATATGAAAAAATCGGGTCTGTGTCGTTCAGACTGTCATTAAAAGATCAGATACAGGTCACATGGGGGCCAAAAAATCGGATTTGGGTCACTTCAGAAAGAGAGGAGCGGAGGACGGAGAGAAGAGGGCAAGAAGAAAGAAATCGATGAATGAAAAAGAGAAGAAAGAAAAGAGAAGGAAGGAGAGTAAATCAGAGAGAGAGATGAGAGGAGAGGAGTGGAGGACAGAGAGAGGTCAGAGTTTGAAGAAGAAAAGATGTCCATGTGCATATGAATGAGCAGCTGAAGTGTGCGCTCAGAGCTGCTCTCGGCCTTCACTTTGTTTTGTTCATGAATCACGGTTTGTGTCACTGCAAACTACAATTTCACTCAAACTGACTCAGATCATTTTGGACATTTCCTCGTGTTCAACTCTTCTCCTGTTTCTATGTTGTTAAACGGCATCAACCAAATTTTAACAACATTTTTAAATTGTACATATAGACTGGAAAAAAAAAGGTTGTTGGATTTGCGTAAAAAAGTTATGGCAAACGGTTGCATGCAATAAAATTATGTTTAGGCTTTGAAACTTATTTCGATCCTCTCTACACATATTTTTCTCAGAACATGAACGTCACTTTTTCATGTAGATGAAATTTGATCAAATCATGCTGAATAGGCATATTTATCTCATGTTACCTTATCATGAAATGTATAAGTATGTATAATGTAATTTAATTGATGTAATTCTATAAAATAATACAAAAACAGTCTTTAGTTTTCCACAGTTCTGTCTTGTCTTAACAGAATCAAACACACACAGAGACACACAGTTTGGAGCTGGACAGTGTGAAGATTTATTCCAGTGAAGAAGCTCTGGTCTCTGTGGACACACAAATAACATGATCACATTCTGATGATCTACTCTGTTGTACATGTTTAAATACATTTAAAGTACTTATTACTACAATAATGGACCAGAACATTAGAACTGTATTTGCAGAAACAAAACTCACCATGTGCTGTTTTTCTTCCTCTAAACGCAGTAAGAGGGAGGGCATCTGGTATAAAGTCTCCTAGTGCCACATCACCCTGTAGAAACACGAAAACTGTTTCAATAGAAGTTCATTTTGAAACATTTGTTTAAAATCATTTTAGTTGGTTTACTTACTTTGTTCATCTGTGCTCTGTGTTTTGTTGGTTCTCAAACATCTTCCTTTTTTCTGAAACATCAGCTGTAACTTTCATGAACTTCCCCACAGCTCAGCAGAGCTCTGGACGTCACTCTGTGTTTGTAGACGACTCTGGAACAAACACATTAAAATCTGAGTACAACTATCATACTCTTGTAGATGGACAGTCAAATATAATTTGTTTCATGGAAACAGTCCTGACATTAACTCTAATTTCAAATAAAACACCACAAACATGTTTTAACAATGACGTCATTCTAGTCCAGAGAAGCAAATAACATCTTTGAAAAGTCTCACCTCCAGATCAGCTCTCATAATCCTCCTGCTCCACACTGTGTGTCTCTGCTCCTGGATCTGTCCTGTGTCCTGTTACATTTGAATTTTCCCTCCAAAAGTTTTGAGGAGGAGAATTCCAGAGGGAGGAGCCTCACCACAGATTATAATAAAGTCATGTTTCCTCAACCTGATTAAAACATGCAGGTCTCACATCAGCCACAATCAAGTGACCTTTGTAAGATTTAAACATGCTGGACAGAGAAACATTTTTAAAAAGGTCATGTTATTGTTGTCAAAGTAGTTTTTGCTCCCCACTTACGGCACTATTTAGGGGTCATGCTATTTTTAGGGGTGTCTGTATGACCAGCGAGTGAAAAAGTAGTGCACTCAAAATTTCCCACAAGGCACCTTGAAAAGTAGTGGACATCAGTGGTCACTCACGGATCTATAATAAAACTGGATAAGCTCCTCCCCCTAACCCCATCAAAATAACTGTGAAGATGTTGAACTTTTGTGCTATATATGGACTAAACCAGGACTAAACCAGGTCTAAACCAGGACTGAACCAGGACTGAACCAGGACTGATCCCAGGTCCAAACCAGGACTGAACCAGGACTAAACCAGGTCTAAACCAGGACTGAACCAGGACTGATCCCAGGTCCAAACCAGGACTAAAATAGGACTAAACTAGGTCTAAACCAGGTCTAAATCAGGACTAAACTAGGACTAATCTAGAGCTGAACTAGGATTGAACCAGGTCTAACCCAGAACTAAACCAGGACTAATCTTGGACTAGAACGTGATTGGGCGTCGGCTGCGGTTAGTTCCGTGTAGTGCGGAGTTCTGCGCCGGTCCGTTCGGTCTACTCGGTGCACCTGTGGCATTTCACTGCTGCTGATGTCGCGGTGATTACAGGGAATGAAGAAAAACGAAAAACCCACCACTTCAATCCAGGTTAAAAAAGCATTGTGATGCACTTTACTCACATTTGTACCGAGTAAAATATTACTATTTTTTTCCCTGTAATACCACATTACTGCATTACAGTAAAAAGCGACGCATTGCAGCTAGTGATGGGAAAATGAGTCGGAGCTCTGGAGCACGTCTCGTTCTTTCTGAAACAAATTGCTCTGAAGCACTGCCTCGGAGCTCGTCTCACAGCAGTGACCAAAGTGTGGAAGTGTCGGTCCCTCCCCCTACTGCTTCACTCTACGTGTCAAACGCTTCAGTGTATTGAAGCGTTTCATTGGTTCAGCGAATGTTCCGCTCTGTGATTGGTTCAGAGTGTTCAGAGTGTTCAGTGCACTTCTGTGGTTTGACAAGCGCTAAACTGCTACAGTATAAAAGATGCACCAATATTTCTTAAAAATGTTGGGTAGTGAGGAGTATTGTGTGACGTTAGTGGTGATTTTAGTGACTTTTGTTTCATTTTCGACGGCATCTACAAGTGGAAAAAAGGTTGTTGTTGTTGTTGTACAAGTATTGTCTTCTTACACTAACAATACTTCATCGATGCTGAGACACCTGTGTGCCAATGTCGAACCATTTGAGACAATATTGCGACTGAGGTGTCAATGCTTCACGAGGCTGCATTTGCCCATCACTAATTGCAGCAACTCGTTACTTTTATAAGGCGTTACTCCAAACACTGTAGATAGCAGGGTGGACATTCGGACACATCCCCATGGACGCACAATTGGACAGGAAGTAGTGACGCTCACAGTGCGGTTGCCAGGCGCTAATAATGTACCCAGAGTCTACGGCAGGTTTACTGACGCTGTTTTGTGAGATGTTGCATAAACTTACAATCGTTTGAACTAAGGTCACTATAAGGCTACGTTCAGACTGCAGGGCTTAACGCTCAGTTCAGATTTTTTGTGAAATCCGATGTTTTTGCAAGGTCGTTCACATTTCCAATTAAATGTGACTTGTGTGTGATCTCCAGTGCGAACATTAAACGGCCCAAAAGTGTCCCGCATGAGCACTGGAGACACGACGACGTCAACCGCAGCGAGCGTCTCTGTGTTTACAGAAGTTTTCCAAACATGGACGCAGCATTGAGCACCTGGAGATTTTAAAATTCCTCTCGTACCGGAGCCAGAACATGAACAACTTACTTGTTTTAAGGAGGAGATTGAGAAGGAGAAGGACGAGGTTTTTGGTCGTGGTGTTTTGTGGGGCAGCGGCAGCAACGTCCGTTGAGTGGTGAGTGGTGATGTGCTTCACTTCAGTGACACAGAGTTCATTAATAATTTTCGTCTACTTCAGTGCAGAATAGTGACGTTTGTGGCTCGTTCATAACGTGTAGGTGGATGAATTCGCTTTGGCCGTTCAGACTGAAGTCACGTGTCAAAAGATCAGATATGTATCGGTTTTAGGAGCACATATCCAAGTGTCCTGGGTCACATTTGAAAAAATCGGATCTGTGTGGTTCAGACTGTCAATAAAAGATCAGATACAGGTCACACAGGGGCCAAAAAATCAGATTTGGGTCACTTCAGGCTGCAGTCTGAAGTGAAGCCTAAGTCATGTAAACAGAATGATATAGACTAAACATGTTTATGTTGAAGTCAGTTAACAAACGCGACTCTGTTGCTATGTGCTCTGTCCTTCCAGTCGTATCATGTAGCATAACAATATTAGCCACAAAGTGTATCGGATTCAGTTTAACCTTTAAGCTCGCCGCTCCCCTGTCACGTTACCTTCTGAACATAGACTCATAATGAAGACGGGCAGAGGACAGAGCGCGTTTAATGAAGAACACATGATCCGCGCGGGGAGCCTTGGACTACGTTTAAAGTCCATCACATGTGCGTGGGTATTTCTGTCTGTGGCTCTGTTTACTGTGGGAGAAATAGAGCAGGTGATGACCGCATGTCTCTGGTGTATTTTGGGCTTTATGTGTCCTCTCAAAAGTATTCACGCCATCGTAAAGAAATGCAACAGAGTTTAATAATAATCGCCGTTTGCGGACAGTAAATCGTGAAATGTTTATAGTGAATTTTTGAAATGGGCCTTCGTGTGAGCGCGGCGGATGTGGAGGTGTCAGCTGTTACTGTGGATTCTAACGGTCAAAGCTGGAGTAGCTTTGTAGGTCAGGTTTGCTCAGAAAAGGACTGGAGTTTAAATATAGGAAAGCATGACTCTAAACATGTCAAAATAATATGGTCAAGCATAAGAATATGCAAAGCCATAGTATTTTTATTTATCCTATTTCCTGTTTATGATATAGAATCAAATATAAATGATTTCCTTTCCTGTAATTATTTATTTCTTCTCTGTAATTATATTGATTATAGCCAACCAAAGCATGAAATGTTGAGGAGAAAAACACAATTTATTTAATCAAAGCTTTGATTTATATAAACTGCCAAAAAAAAAAAATAGACATTTTCACTGGTACTTTCTATGGCAGCAGTACTAGTTTTTCATCAGTGTGAAGGCAGAGTCGTGTTGGCAGCAGTTGCTGATTTGCATGTGATAACCTTTTTCACATTTCACAACAGTGATAAAGGTTAAATCAATATTGAGAACCTGTAATAAAAGATACTGCATGGGACATAGGACCACTGGATTATCCAATCAGAAAGCAGAGTGATCCTCACATGAGTCTCTGATTTGAGTTGCCAGCACCGGTCTGTAAAATCTGTTGGAAATAAACTTAAGGGTGTTTTCACATTGCTAGTTTGATTATTTGGTCCAGACCAGGCAATACAATTGTTATTTGTTACAAACTGGCTCAAGGTTCGAACAAGGGAGAGTCCACACATGTTTTTAAAAAGTACAAAAATAGATATTTATTTACAAGCAAGGTGCAAATAAAGTTGTGGCTGCACAGTGGAGAGGAGAGAAGAGAAAGAGCAGTCTCCAGCAGCCAGCTTTTAAAGGTGGTGGACCGCGCCCACAATCAGGTGCAGCTCGTTGATTGGCCCTCCAACTTTGGAATCTGGAAGGGAGGAGGGAGAGAGAGCCAGCAGCAGCACAAACACATACCCACAAAACACAGACCCAAGCTGGGGTCGTAACATATGATATAGCATATAGAGTCCAGTGAGGTTCTTTCACACCTGCAAAAGAACTAAATCTGGTCCGACTGACATATATCCAAGGCTCCTGCGCACAGTGGGTTCAACAGCACGTGGCTCGGGGACGCTGAGGCTCCCCGGCATGCCAGACCTCTCGGAAGTGAGGCCAATACGCACTTGGAGTGCTCAAGTCCGAGCCTGCCCTCCCATGATTCATTTCAAATAGTTGGTTTCAACCTATTGTCTATGGTTTGGACCTGAAGTTAGCATTCACACCAGAGGGACCGCACCAGAGTTTGGCATTTGTTGTGGACTCAAGTGGACTTAGATCAACTCTGTTTTGAGGTCTCGGTCCTCTTAATTTAGTGCAGATCCGAGTGCGACTGAAGCTTTCACACCAACAAAACGTTTGGTACACACCAACTGCTGTCAGTGTGACAGAACACTAAAATGCCTCTCTCTGATCTGAATAATCTCTACCTAAACCCCAGTACCTGCATCAATCACGACCAGCTCCCGATTGGCATTCGTAGGTCGCAAGAAAATCAAACTTATTTGAAATCCAGTCGCCTCTTGTGAGGGTTTCGCTCTGTTGAAGTCGTTCCACGAGCAGATTTGCAAGAATCTGTCAGACTGAGCATGTGCGGACACAGAAGAAGAAGGAGGATATGAATGTTTTTGGACACAGGACACAGAGGCTCAGCTAATCGAGCAACACAGAACAGAAGTTTGGTGAAAAACTTGATGCTACTTACCACCAGTTCCCTCTGAAAAACTGACAACCTGTACTGCCCACGTCTGCCCACGTCTGCCCACGTCTGCCCACGTCTGTCCACGTCTGCCCACGTCTGCCCACGTCTGCCCACGTCTGTCCACGTCTGCCCACGTCTGCCCACGTCTGCCCACGTCTGCCCACGTCTGCCCACGTCTGCCCACGTCTGTCCACGTCTGCCCAGCCATTTCTGAGACCAGATTCGTCGCCTCTTCTTTTTGGGTTTGTCTGCGCAGAGAATGGCACAAATTGCCAGGGCAGTGCATCTGTTTTTTTGCCTGGATCAGCATCATGTCTCCGCACATCTGTGGTTTTCTAATTCCGTGGTTTTCTTCTTTGTGGTCGTTATGTGATCGTACAGTGTGCGCAGGCAGGTCACATCCGAGCATCGGTTTGTACAGTGTGAGAACATGATTCGTGAGCTGTGAACTTTTAAACGCTGCGATTTGGTCGTACAGTTTAAGCTGGGGCTGAGTGACACGACCCAAAATATCGCACAGTGTACACCCGGCATTAGTCAAACATGTGAATGAAACAAAACACAACACAACTCCAGGTCAGTTTTTGAGGAGGTAACAACATTCTAACATGGATTAAAGCTCACAAGAGTCCATTCTGTGTCATATAGGACCTTTAAGACACTTACAGTAACTTTTCATAGCAGTAAGAGCGAGGCCACATACCTACATCTTAAATCTGCAACTCTGAACAAGCATCACTCAAAAACATCTATTCCATCGCAGCAGGGGGGCTAACCACTCTGCCGCGGTAATAACTATAATGCAATCTTGTGTTCCAGGTTCTTCTCATTTGTTTGTTCTCATCCTGCTCTGACTCAGCGCTCTGTGTGGGCCGCGGAGAAGGTCATTAGATTGTATTTTCACACAGTTTTGATGTATGGCGTGTTTATGGAGCTTTAATGAGCGGCTCCCATCACTCACACTGACTCTGTAACCTGGAGGACAGCGCGGGGAACACGGGGAAAACAATGCAGATTTATGGGACCTGACTTGTAATAATGTAGGTTTGTTATTAGAAAGATACAGGACTATTTTGGGGAAATACTGATACCTGTGTGGAGGATGAGATTTCGAAAATACGTAGAAGACAAGGCAGTGGCACAGTGGCGAAGTAACAAAAACCAAGATGGAAAATGGTATAAATTAAGTAATAATTTAATGAACAGGGATATAAATGGCAAAATAACAAAAGTGGTCTAAAATATATACACAAAATAACCTAAACTAAGAAACAAAATAACAAGATTAACCAAAAAAGGGTCATGTAGGTCTATAAAAAAAAAAAAAAGTGACTAAACTAAGGGACACAGAAACACAACTAAATTACAAGTGTCACATAATAAAGTCCAGTGTTGGGAAGGTGACTTTTAAAATGTAATCCCCTACAGATTACAGATTACATACCCCAAAATGTAGTTTGTAACATAATCCATTAAATTACTTAAAGTGAGTAATGTAATCTGAATACTTTGGATTACTTGATTTGCTGTAGAGAAGCAAAGATGAGGAAATCTTCACATAAGATGTTTTATCTGCTAAAAGACAATGAAAAAAGCCCAGTTTTTATTAAAAATATTATTGATAGAAGAGGAGGAGACATGGTCCACGCAGCATGGTTTAGTTAAAAACTGTTTTAGTCCTGGTGTAGACCTGGTTTAATCCTGGTTTTAGTCCTGGTTTAGACCTGATTTAGACCTGGTTTTAGTCCTGTTAAATCCTGTTTTAGACCTGGTTGTAGACCTGGTTTGGACCTGGTTTAGTGTCCGGCAATGAGTGGAATTACCGAAAAAAAAAAAAAAAAAAAAGGAATATAGCCCCAAATGTGAAAACAAGAAAATACCACAGTGTAATCCATTTATTTCAACAAAGTAATTGTAATTACCACTCACTGAAACAGTAACTGTAACTGAATACAGTTACTCATAATTTGTACTCTGATTATGTAACTCCGGTACATGTAATCTGTTACTCCCCAACACTGATAAAGTCACATAAACCTGCAAACAGAATCGAGTGACAACTAAAAACTCACAAAACTAAACTAAACTAAACTAGCGTCTCACACACAAAATCAGACACGTACTAGTACTCTGCAAAAACTAGTACACACACACACACACACACACACACACACACACACATGCACACACCTTACCTCTGTTTTCCTGTCAAAAATAGTTCACATAAACAAAGGCATTTCTCATTTGTAATTCACTAACTACATCAGCCCAGCAAATAAGATGAGAATAATTTACAGCATCCAACTATAAATATGTCGGCATATTCATGTGTCTCAGTTCATAATGTACATCATATATATTATATAATAATAATAACTTAATTAACAACATCCAAGTATAAACAGTACATGCAGGTATATTCATTTCAGTATTATCATTATCATTATTGTTGTTATTATCAAATTCATGTTAGTGATGAGTCATATTTGGCCATTTAACATTTTCAACTGAAGAACATACAAATTTATGAAAAATATTTTTAAAGGTGCTGTAGCCAGGCTGGCGCCCCCTAGTGCCCAACGCTTAGTTTCTCATTTTCTCATTTCAATTTCATTTCTCTCCAGGGACTAAGTCAGGAATCAGAATACACTAGACCAGGGGTCTCCAACCTTTTTCCTCCGGTGAGCTACCTTTACAAAATAAAAATGCCAGAGAGCTCCTCATTTTGGCAGTCGCAACAAACTGAGTAAATATAAGAGCCACAGCCTTAGACAGGAATAGTCAGAGGACTATAATCCATTTATTAGTGCAGAAAGTAAAGTAAATTAGGCATAAAAATGATATATTTACAATTTTATTAGTCAGTCTAGTCATCTAATTTTGTTATTCAGCTCAAAACTTATAATTCAGAAATTGTTTGGTGAGCTACTTGGAAGGGGATGGAGAGCTACTGGTGGCTCCCGAACTACAGGTTGGAGACCCCTGCACTAGACAGTTTAAAAAACCCTGGAAGTTGGTGATCACGCACCTGCTGATCAGCGAGGAGCTGAACCAGCCCGAGTCATGATATCAGACTGTATACGCTCTCCTCCTTTGGATTTCCTTTGACAAACACAAACTTAGCTTTTTTTTTTTTTTTTTTTTTGCACCTTTAATTCAAAGTTCATCTCACAGAAATGACAATGATCATTCAGACATGTTCACTCTCTGTTTTGTTTGCTGTTGTGCCTGCAGTTATTTGAACACTACTGAGTGTTCCGGCACATTCCATACATGATGATGAATCAGTCTAGTGGTGCCCCCCACTGGTTGTGAATGGTTGGTGCCTCTGGGCATCGTGTCACTGGCCCATATGGACAGTATTGGGGAGTAACAGATTACATGTACTGGAGTTATGTAATCAGAGTACAAATTATGAGTAACTGTATTCAGTTACAGTTACTGTGTTACTGTTTCAGTGAGTGGTAATTAGATTACAGTTACTTTGTTGAAATAAATGCATTACACGACGGTATTTTCCTGTTTTCACATTTGGGGCTATATCCCCTTTTTTTTTTTTGGTAATTCCACTCATTGCCGTACACTAAACCAGGTCTAAAACCAGGAAAAAAACAGGTCTAAACCAGGACTAAACCAGGTCTAAAACCAGGAAAAAAACTGGTTTAAATCAGGACTAAATCAGGACTAAAACCAGGACTAAAACAGGATTTAACAGGATTTAAATGGACTAAACCAGGACTAAAATCAGGATTAAAATCAGGACTAAAACCAGGACTAAACCATGCTGTGCAGTCCATGTCTCCTCCTTCTTTTCTATCAATAATATTTTTAATTTGGTTCAGTAAAATCTGCGCTTTTTATTTTCTTTTAGCAGACAAAAAAATCTTATGTTACGATATCCTGGTCTTTGCTTCTCTAGAGCAAATCAAGTAATCCAAAGTATTCAGATTACGTTACTCACTTTAAGTAATTTAATGGATTACGTTACAAACTACATTTTGGGGTGTGTAATCTGTAATCTGTAGGGGAATACATTTTAAAAGTCACCTTCCCAACACTGCATATGGATAATCCAGCCTTGCTTTGAAGTGGATAAGAGCTGTATAAAATGTGACCATGTACCATTTACCACTCACCTGCATTTAACGCATACGGGTCATTAAGACGTATCCCCTCACTAATGTTCATTTAGCATCACAACTGATTTTATCACACGTGATAAACTGTTTTAGTGCCGACATCATCACTGGCCAACGCTGCAACATCATGTTCACTGCACTTTGCACCGCTTTCTGCACCCAGGCTGCGCACCTCCACTGTGTTCATAAACAAATAATCCAGCTTTGCACTGTCACGTGTCCCCCATGGCAACGGTAACTACACCGACATGGCACACTATGTCACTGACTTCAGCAGCATCGGAGAAACATGGGCAGGTTTTGTTGAGTATTTGGTTGTTCTAGACGCTCTGAAAGGGATAAAAGGATTTGTTTCTTCACTGTTCCTCTGGAAATGACTCATCAGGATCAAACAAGGGAATTATCAAAAAAAAGACAGGAATTATGTCTAGAAAACATAAACCGTGAAGAGATTTCCAATGGTACCATCAAGACACACTCACGTCACTTTCATCAAGGGATTTGCTATTTCAATTGTTTCATAGTTTATTTAATGAGAGAAGCACATTTACTGAACTAAAATGTAAAAAGAAAACATTTGCAGTGTGAGTGGCAGTAGAAACTGGATCTTCCAGCACATATAAACATGTCACTTGTCGTAGGACCCATGTTTTCTTTATTGTCTTGTTTATCCACAACTATGTCTTCTAGAATTAATCACTTTTTGTGAGCGGATCTTTTCATGGTCGATTCTTTCGAGGTTCGACTCACAGACTCTTCGACTCGTGCTCCATGTTGATCATAGGAGCCCAGTGTGGGTTTCGTTGAATCGTAAACTAGTGCGGGTTTTCCTGGATAAATTAATACAATTTTTGTTCAGTAAATGTGCTTCTTTCATTAAATAAGCTATGAAACAATTAAAATAGCAAATACCTTGATGAAACTTCGGGTGTCTTGATGGTACCATTGGAAATCTCTTCATGGTTTATGTTCTCTAGACATAATCTGCGTCTTTTTTTTGATAATTCCCTTGTTTGAGCTCCTGATGAGTCATTTCCAGAGGAACAGTGAAGAAACAAATAATTTTATCCCTTTCAGAGCGTCTAGAACAACCAAATACACAACAAAACCTGCCCATGTTTCTCCAATGATACTGAAGTCAATGACATAGTGTTGCCCAGTGTCATGGTGGCGTAGGGACTGCTGCCATAGGGGTCACTTGATGGTGCAAAGCCTCTATATATATATATGCAGACAGTACATGGTGAATTTATTTTGACCTCAAGAGCTGTTTACACAATTCATCTGCACTGGGACAAGACACATTTTACTCAAATACATGGAGGAAAAAAAAGAGGCTTTAAACTGTAGTTCTTTTTTCTCAAATGCAATGTTACAGAATGCTTACTACAGCTCTCTCTCTCTCTAAGAACTCATTCTCCCAGCATGCACCACTCCCTCGGTCACCCAGAGGTCTCCAGTCCCCTCCAGCTCTTGTTCTTTTTCCTCTGTTTCTCCGCTGACGCAGCATCAGGACCCGGGGAGCGTTCAAAACACGGCAACGCGCTAAGAGGAACGCCGCTGTCACAGGAACGTCATGTTACTAAAATTACAACTCGTCACGTGACCGTTTCATGTAAAGCGCCGAGAGTTACCCAGAGTTCAGTGCGTTCTGGCCCATACACGAATCACCAGCGGCATTATGGGAGATTACGCCAGATGTATTCAAATGTACAGCAGTGACAAGTACATGTATTTAAAGGAGATGTAATGAACGTGAGTCTGAAACTAAGCCAAGTCATCGTTATCTCTCTCCTCCTTTCTCCTCCTACACTTTTTCTTTGTTTTCCTCCTTCCTCCTCCATCTTTCATTCTTTTTATCTGAAGTCCTTAAGCTTTGTCTCACACTCAGAGCAACCTTAAAGCAGACCTATTCTACAAAATGAACTTTTCAGATCTTTTTACTGTGTTATAGTTGTTTCTCCTTCTCATTTACTTTCTCGGAGTTGTTTTTGGAAGGACTTGTGCGTGTTTGCGCAGTCTTTAATTTCTATATTGTTGATAAATCCCTGTTTTAACGGCAACAGCGATATGCCTACTGCTCCATGCTTATTTCATTCTCCTTCTTCTTTTGTTTTCTTAATCAGTAATAGGCGTATAGGATTCAGCAGTGTCGTGTTTCATTTTGGTACAGATGAAAAAAATGTAGCTAGTGTGATGCTGTTACAACCCAGCTCTGCTAGGGACAGTGGGAAGTAACAAAATAACCAAGATTGTAAGGTGGTAAAACTAAAGTTGTGTTTTATTTAAAAGAACTGTTAAGGTGAAGCTAACAAAAAGAGGATATTTACAAGAATGACAAAAGGAGGCTCTAAACAGAGTGGCTAAATGTATAACTAAAAGTAGGCTAACCAAAACAGGGTATACAAAATGTCAAAAGAAAACAAATCCAGTTTCCAAACTTACAAAAGCCAAAAGGACTACTAGTGTCTCTAGGTTCACAAAATTACTTAGAGCGCCACAGCAAAAGTGGCACACAGTCCACAGCAGAACAGCAGCCCTGAGTGGCAGGGGGCGGGTCCTTTTATAGGGCTGGTCCTCCAGGTGTAGGCCCAGGATTGGCCAGGTGTTTCAGGTTCCACCAATCAGCAGGAGGGGCTCCAGATGCCAGCTTAAATTGAATCCTCCAATCACAGCATCACAGCAGGGGGTCTGTATATGGAGGCTTGCACACACACGGATCTAACCAGACATGGCCAGAGGAGGATCTGGAGGCCTGTGGCTGTAACAGATGCGCAGTTATCCACTGGAGGTGCCGGCTCTTTGTTGGAATGATGTTTACACTGACGTCAGCTCCCGTTGGGCATCACAGTTTTCTTGTCTGTCCTTAAGGCCTATAGAGGCTTTGCACCGTCACGTGTCACGTGAAATCTCTTTGCGGTTTATGTTCTCTAGACATAATTCCTGTCTATTTTTGATAATTCCCTTGTTTGAGATCCTGATGAGTCATTTCCAGAGGAACAGTGAAGAAACAAATCATTTTATCCCTTTCAGAGCGTCTAGAACAACCAAATACACAACAAAACCTGCCCATGTTTCTCCGATGCTGCTGAAGTCAGTGACATAGTGTTTCCCCGGTGTCATGGTGGCGTAGTTACTGTTGCCATGGGGGACACGTGCAAAGCCTCTATTGATATTTCATAAGAACATTTGCCCCGCCCCCTCTCTCTGCCCCGCCCCCTCTCTTACAGCTTACCTCCGTTTGACTTGAAACAGGACGTATATTGGTGACGTTTCTCTGTGTTTGATGAAGGAGACCAGTCACTGCAGGAGGGTTATATCGAGGGTATTTCTTTTCGTTCTCCAGACCTCTCTCTCTTTTTTTTTTTTAATTAGGCCAGACTTTTCTAGAATGATATTCATCTGAGCCTGAACCATGTTGGCGATGTCCCTGCGTAAATTCCTTGCCATTTTGTCACTGAGCGTCGCGTCGTACAGATGTTTGTATTTTCTCACCATTTCCGCCAGCTGTGCCAGCGGAAATGCAGGAAAAAGTCAGAGCAGCAGAAAACTGAGTGAGTGCTGGTCTGTTGATCTGTGTTCAGACTTTTCAACTTAAACCAGTAACACGTGAAATCCTCAGTTACATGTGTAACGTGTGTGGAGAACAGCAAAGAAAACTATGACAATCAATTTATGAGATAAGTCACACATTTTCACACCAGAATGGAATAGTTGAATAGTTTGAAATTACATTTTTGTTGAGTTTTGGTTTAATCAAATATAATGTTGCTAGAATTTAAACTTTAGTTGTAATAAATCTTTCCTTCCTGTCAAACTATAACAGTCCTTTTCAAATGGTGGGGGTGTGATGCTCGGGGGGGGCGACTTCAGTCTGAACGCCCAGAGTGCATTCATCCGACCTACACGTTACGTTGAACTCCGTGTCACTGAAGTGAAGCACATCACCACTCACCACTCTTGGCTCCATCTCCACATCCACACGCTCCTTTCAACGGACGTCGCTGCCGCTGCTCCACAAAACACCACGGCCAAAAACCTCGTCCTTCTCCTTCTCAATCTCCTCCTTAAAACAAGTAAGTTGTTCATGTTCTGGCTCCGGTACGAGAGGAACTTTAAAATCTCCAGGTGCTCGATGCTGCGTCCATGTTTGGACAACTTCTGTAAACACAGAGCACGCTCACTGCGGTTGACGTCGTCGTGTCTCCAGTGCACATGCGGGACACTTTTGGGCCGTTTAATGTTCACACTGGAGTCAAATACAAGTCACATTTAATTGGAAATGTGAACGACCTCGCAAAAACATCAGATTTCACAAAAAAATCTGAATTGAGCGTTAAGCCCTGCAGTCTGAACGTAGCCTTAGAGAAAGAGCAGAAAGTGCGTTCAGTTCATGAGGTGGAGTGAGTTGAAGTTGTGAGCTCAACACTGGGACAGATTTCAGCCCAAAGATGAACAACACAGAGAGAGAAAGAGAGAGAGAGAGAGAGAGAGAGTGCTGTGTCAGGAGAGTGCCACCTCACCTCAGCTCAATGTCATCTCTCTCTCCACACCTCTGTCACTCTCTCTTTCTCCTCTCTGCTCTCTATCCTTTCCTTTCCCATCTTTTTCCCCTTATGTCTTTCTATCTCTCCTCCCTCTCACTTCTCCCTCTGCTCTCATTCCTCTCTCTCTGTCACTGTCTCTGTCTCTTTAACTCTCTCTCTTCACTTCCGTCCCTCTAGCTCTCTAGCCCCCTCTCTCCTCTCTTCACCTCCCTCTCCTCCCGCGCTTTTATCCCTTTCATCCCCTATTTTCTGTTTCTCTCTCCTCCCCCCTCTCCCTCCATCCTTCTGTTTCCTTCCTTCTGTGTTTCTCTCTCCTTCTTCCTCCCTCTTTCTCCTCTCTCTCTCTCTCTCTCTCACACACACACGCACACACACACACACACACACACACACACACACACACGAGGATAAAGTACATTTAATTTTCATTTTGGTGTGAACCTTGTGCACCACCAGGCTCCACACAGGGGTGCTCCACACGGGGCGCTCTGGCCTCCACACGGGGCACTCTGGTTCACTCTGGGCTCCACACGGGGGCGCTCTGCTGCAGCTCGTACCATTTAAACGTGTGAAGAGGCCAAGATCTGGAGGGAAAAACCAACACAGTTTTAATACACTGCACCACTCCAGCGTGTTTAGGTAGAAACTCAATTTGTCAGCTGGACAAACGTTGCATTTATTTAGGTTGAAAACGTTCCACAGTTCATCCAAGCCTCTTCTTCACTTCTGGTCAGACGCTGGACCTGACATATGTATGTGTGTGTATATGTGTGTGTGTGTGTTTATAGGTCAGATCTGTGGAGAGGTTGTGAGAATGTCTCTTTTTGGAGCAATGAAACCCACACAGTAAAATAAAGGCTGGATAGAGAGGTGTAAAGCCGGAGCATTTTAGCTAAAGCGGTGACACCTTAAATGAAGTGTAGAGAGAGAAGTGAAAGTCAAACACACAAACACAGACTCAGGCTCCCCCTAGTGGACACGACCAAACACTACAAACACAACTGCACCACAGCGCCACAGCACACAAGAAAAAAAACAAAAAAAACATCAGCTCTGTACCTTTTATTACTTTATTTTATCCTTTTTTTCTTGATTTCTTCATTCTTCCTTCCTTCCTTCTTCTCTTTCTTCTTCCTTTATTTCTTCCTTCCCTTCCTTTCCCTTTTTCATTCCTCTCCCTTTTCCTTTCTTTCTCTATCTTTGTTTCCTCCTTTCTTCCTTCTTTTCACCTGTTCTTTCTTCTCTTCCTTCCTTCCTTCCTTCCTTTTTCTTTCTCTCCCTCTTTCTTTATTTCATTTTTTCTTTCTTCCTTTGTTTCTCCCGCTCTCCCTTCTTTCCTTGTTCCCTTTCTTTCTTCTCTTCAGTCCTTTCTTTCTCTCTCCATCCTTCTTGGGTCTTCCATCTTTCCTGGTTCCCTTTCTTCCTTCTCTCCCTTCCTTTTCCTTTTTTATTCCTTTCTTTCTTCCTTCTTTTCACCCGTACTTTCTTCTCTTCTTCTCTACCCGTTTCTGAGGAGATAACAACATTTGAACACCTTAAAGCTCACAAGAGTCAATCCTGTGTATAGGAGCTTTAAGAAATTGTAAACCACCTTAAATTACACACAATAATCCTGCTTTGTAAGTAAGAAAATCAGGAAACTTTCACAATTTTACAATTTTTCAACATCTTGAATATTAAAAACTCTAATTATTTGAATTTATTTGATTAATTGCCCAATCCATGCATTTACATTCTTGAGTGTATTGAGTATCGAGCCGATATGCAAACAAAAATAAACACACAAGAGTCATGACAGTTCAGTTTTAAGATTTCTTCATATATTTTGGTCAAGTCAAATGGCAAACGACATATGGTCACATGTTATAAATAAATACTTGCATTTTTACAATATTTGTACATATCTGCATGAACAGTCCAGGTCTGACAGAAGACAATGGATTTAAGACCAAAACAACAACAAGAACACAACTGTCCCTTCATTAAACTCACAATGTTATTTTTGTGCTAGAGACAAATGGACCTGGATAATTTTTAATACAAAAGCAGATAACGCATCGTCTCCGTGAACAGGTTTAGTAAAAAAAGACACAAAATCACAGAAATAGTCATAGATGATCTAAAATCGTAAAATGACTTGAGTTGTGACGTTGATCAGTTTTAGGCCTACAAGATCTGTTCCTGACAGCTGTTTCACATGTTTAAAGATGCACTATGGAACTTTAAAGTAGGGATGGGCATGATTAGTCGATTAATCGATAATTGATCATTAAGAATTTCATCGATTACGTTCATTTTAATCAACAAACCAAATGTAGGTTGCTGTGCGTCGCGTGACCAAACAGGTGTGTACATGTCTCTCTGCATCAGAAGGAGCGAGACACAAACAGTGGGTCAGTCTGCAACATACCGAAGCACAAATGTGTATTTAATGATGATTTGTACAAGAAATTCCACACTTTCCGTTCCGGTCGAGACAAGTGTGAGTCCATGTGCACAGTGTATAAAGCAGCACATATGTTTCGATGTCCAGTGGAAAAAGGTTTTACCAGGTGAGAGTCGCTCAATGTCGATGACGAGTCCCCACCTCCCTCCCCCGGACG
The DNA here is from genome assembly GCF_026225935.1 of Boleophthalmus pectinirostris. Taxonomy (NCBI): domain Eukaryota; kingdom Metazoa; phylum Chordata; class Actinopteri; order Gobiiformes; family Gobiidae; genus Boleophthalmus; species Boleophthalmus pectinirostris. Next base: position 35,281,285 of record NW_026571207.1, read on the forward strand.
GTGTCCTGGTTTTGACAAATGCAAATATGGTCACATTAACCTGTATTCACCTGAGTCGTGTCGCATCAGCGCATAAGAGCTGTTTTTTTCCTTTGCTTAGTTTATGCAAATTTGCCATGTGGTTTTAAGTTTTGTTTCTGTGAGACTTGTGCAAAACTGAATTAAACACATTATAATGTCAAACGGGCTGATGTGGCTCTAGAGTGGTTACGGTTTATATGTTGTAAAGTTGAATTTATTTATGCAGATTAGTAGTACAGATAGCAATAATAATGATGATCATTTTAATTTAAAAACATTAATGATTAATGGATAATCGATCGTTAACTCTCCCGACGATTGATTAAGGAAATTTAATTGAATGCCCATCCTACTTTAAACGTGGGGAGTATGCCACTTGCTAAACTCCAGGTCTTTGCTTATATGTCCCATAGTATGGCATTAAACAGATCTGTCTCCATGGAGACAAGTCTCTGACGTCACCAGGCAAAGTCACATGTCAGATGTGGAGACGCATGTCCGCCGCAAGGTGTTTGAGCAATTAAAAGGAGGGATGTACCGATACGATACAGGTATCGGACAGGCCTGTTGATGGAAAATTCGGGGGCCTGGGGCAAGAGACCTCACAGGGGCCCCATTTAATATAAATAGACAGGAAGAGGGTCCATCTCTGGGCCCCTAAAACCCTGGAGCTTGAAACAACAGACCTCTTTGTCCCCCTGTCTGCTGCCCTGGCACTATATCTGCACCGATATTGAACATTTTGGTGGATCAGATTTTGGTTCCGCTCATATTGACCTATAAATTGGTGTAATAAAATGATTTACTGCCAAACGCTGGCCCAAAATGTCTCATAATATTCAACTAGCAACTAACAAGCTTTAAGACCACCACACATTACAGGAATTTTCAATCTTAAACAATTTTTAAACGTGCGACAAAAAGCTCACACCACAAACAAGAAGAATGTTACAAGATTTTAAATCTACGATCACAAAGACTGCAGCAGAATATAAAGTTGTGAGAGCGATCACGTCAGCTGTTTCCTGTTTACAGTAAAACCAGTCACTCTGACACTCTTAAGTGTTCAAAAATCAGAGCTCTGCACTTGTAGTTCAGATACAAGTCAAACTGTGTTATTATTATTTGGGAAATGTGGAGCAATATTTCAGATACAGGAGTCACTCTCACTAATCTGCAGCTTCACCTTGACCTGCACGAGACTCAGATTATGTTCAGACTGCAGCCTGAAGTGACCCAAATCCGATTTTTTGGCCCCTATGTGACTGTATCTGATCTTTTAATGACAGTCTGAACGACACAGATCTGATTTTTTCAAATGTGACCCAGGACACTTGGATATGTGCTCCTGAAACTGATACATATCTGATCTTTTGACATGTGACTTCAGTCTGAACGGCCAAAGTGCATTCATCCACCTACACGTTATCAACAAGACACAAACGTACACAAATGTTCTTCTCGTCATACGAAAATTGTTAATGAACTCTGTGTCGCTGAAGTGAAGCACATCACCACTCACCACTCTTGGCTCCGTCTCCACATCCACACGTTCCTTTCAACGGACGTCGCTGCCGCTGCTCCACAAAACACCACGACCAAAAACCTCGTCCTTCTCCTTCTCAATCTCCTCCTTAAAACAAGTAACTTGTTCATGTTCTGGCTCCGGTACAAGAGGAACATTAAAATCTCCAGGTGCTCAATGCTCAATGTTTGGACAACTTCTGTAAACACAGAGACGCTCACTGCGGTTGACATCGTCGTGTCTCCAGTGCACATGTGCGACACTTTTGGGCCGTTTACTGTTCACACTGGAGTCACATACAAGTCACATTTAACTGGAAATGTGAACAACCTCGCAAAAACATCGGATTTCACACAAAAAATCCGAATTGAGCGTTAAGCCCTGCAGTCTGAACGCAGCCTTAGAAGTACTGAGGACAATTTCTATGGATAATGTGGATGTGATGCTGTAGTTTAACTTTACAACATTAAGAGAGGTGAGGAATAAATTCACCTCATTATTTTTCAATATTTCCCAAGTTTGTATGTTGAGTCTCTGTGTTTGTCACTCCTCTGATGCTCTGTTTTATTGGCTGTTGCCGTAGCGTTGCTGATGTCTGGTGGTTACGATCTGACAGAGCCCCTCAGTCTCTCAAGTTACAAAACATTTGGATGATCATTTTTACCACACGCTGACTGAGTTTAAAGGAAATAAATGATCTTTTCTTTTCAGTCTGGACCCAAGAATCGTTTGATAACAGCAGATATCTGAAATCACCGTGTACACTAATGACGACACCTATAATCACATAAATGTAGGAAAGATAAAGCCATACTGTGGAACACTCAAATCTAAACAGCATCTCCACGGGGACAAGCAGACCAGAAAAGTTACACAGTGCATCTTTAATATTAACACAAGGCACTGAAACCTGTCAGAAAGTCTTAAAACGACAAACTAATATCTATGAACTTGTGCAAACTCAAATTGAGATTCAGAACTTGAAATCGCTTTAGCAATACCTCGACATTGTTTTTTCTGTGTTCCATTAGCACTCGCTCAAACGCCACGGAATAAATAGCAGATAACGGTCCGATAGTTCAACACTGATAGTCGCACGGGCTCTGCTTCTGGTTCTGGCTCTGGTCCTGGTCCAGTCTCTCGGTGTCTCAGGGGTAGGGCCGCAGGTGGCTCGTCTGTGGGACCACGGTGAGGTAGTTGGAGGGCACGTACCCGCTCTGCCCTCCTCGCGTCTGGGTCAGGCTCCACTCGGGGTTGCCCTTCTTATCGTGGGGCTCCAGGACTCGCACCGGCTCTCCCGCCCCCAGAGAGACCTCCCGGTGCCCCCTGGTCGTGAACGGGTACACCTCCACCACCTGGAACCCAGAAAGAGTCGAGGATAATACATGAAATGAAGTGTTCAGGTTCAGTGACGTGTACGAGATCTGAAGAGATCTGTTAGATTCATATTTGTGATTGAAATGAAATATATTGTTACCAGCTCTAAACAGGTCTAAACCACGACTAAACCAGGACTAAACCAGGACTGAACCAGGTCTAAACCAGGACTAAACCAGGACTAAACCAGGACTAAACCAAGACTGAACCAGGTCTAAACCAGGACTGAAGCAGATCTAAACCAGGACTAAACCAGGTCTAAACCAGGACTGAACCAAGCCAGGTCTAAACAAGGACTGAACCAGGACTAAACCAGGACTAAACCAGGACTAAACCAGGACTGAACCAGGTCTAAATCAGGACCAGGTCTAAACCAGGTCTAAACCAAGACTGAACCAGGACTAAATCAGGACTGAACCAGGTCTGGGGGTGTATGTTCTGGTGGTTTTATCTATGGAGATGTTCTTGCTTTGTCTGGAATGTTTCACAGTATGGCATTAAACCTTTCTATCTTCATGGGGACCAAACCAGACCAAGTTACAGTTCAGATCCGTGGAGAGGCGACCACGCTCACAGTCAGAATGTCGTTTTTTCTAGGTATTTTTTGAGCCGTAAAACCACCTGTAATTGAATAAATCTAAGATAGATCTGTTTAATGTCACACTGCGGAACATTCCAGACAGAGCGAGGACATCTCCATAGAAACAGACGGTGACGTGACCAAAAAGTTCCGTAGTGCACCAGTTAGGCTTCACTGCACCGCTCACAAGAGACTAGAACCGCCTGATGAATGTTCTGATGAAGTATATGTGTGGTGCACAGGGATTTTTAATAGAGAAAGGAGGGACAGTGAGTATATTTCATTATACTCTTGTAGAATGACAATGAAGGCTTTCTATTCTATATATATATTCTATTTTATACTATTTCTATTCTATTTCTATTCTATTTTATATTCTATTCTATGGCGGCACAGTGGCTGAGTGGCTAGCACTCATGCCTCACAGCAAGAAGGTTCCTGGTTCGATCCCCGATGTTTGAGTTTGCATGTGTCTCCTTGTGTCTGGATGGGTTTCCTCCGGGTGCTCCGGTTTTCCCCATCAACCCATCAATCATTGTGTCCTTAGGCAAGACACTTCACCCACATTGCCTAGTATGAAAGTGGTGTGTGTGTGATGGTGGTGGACCGATGGCGCCAATTGACATGGCAACTGTGCTTCTGCCAGTGTGCCCCAGGGCAGCTGTGGCTACAGTAGTATCTTACCATCCTGTATATATTCTGTATTTATTATGAGATGCTGTTTCTGAGGGTTGATGATTGAACAGTGTGCGCGTCACGGTTACGTGTGTCTGAGTTACACGACACATTTTTCCAGCTGGGATTTATGAACACATCTCCACTAATATGAGGTGAGTTTTCATCAAATAAAAAGTGATGTAGCGTTCAAGACATGAAGAACATCTAACCTGCATCCAGCCTTAATAAATGTAGGCACATTCTCTGATCAACAGCGCTCTGTCTCCTCGCTGTGACTGCACGAGAGCGAGGAGGGAAAAGTTTAGACACACAGAGTTGGAGAAGCACGGGTGATTGTGTACGTGGAAATATAATAAGTGTAATAAGATCTTAAAAAGATCCATGATTGTGTCTGATCAGATGAGCCAAGACTATCTCCATAACTAAGAAAAGTGTCCCATTCAAAGCAAAGAGTCAAAATCAATGAGACATTTCTCCCGGGCGTTTTTTGAACTGCTGCGCCCGGGAAAGAGGGGACATTCTCTTTGCCCTTTAATAGGCCAAGTCTCACACTATGATGTATTGAGTTAGAAAATCTGCATTCTGTATCTATCTATATTAATTTAAAAAACGTCTGTGTGTGTGTCTATTTGTCTGTTCCACATGTAACTGTCGAACCACCTTTCTGACCGTTCTCAAATTCAGAGGGTGTTGTCCTAATGGGACGGGTGTGTGCAGTGCCAAGTTGTTGTTAGGACAAAAAATGCTAAAGATTTGGTAAAATGAGTGATATATTTTAAATACTTGTCATAATAAAATGAAATGTGAATGTAGAGACCACATGCGGGGCCATGTGTCATTTTACTGATCTTCCCAAAGCGGCACACATTTTTTCAGTCTGTAATATCAATATAATCCTCATTTGCTCGCAGGAACTTACTTTGACATCTTATAAATATTTTTTTCTTGTTCCCCATGTCCTATAGCATCTGTAGCTGTTGCTTTGGGAAGAAATATTATACATTCATTATGCAGAATCACTTTTAGGAAAGTCGTAACTATGTGTTTCATTGAAATATGTAAGATAAAATCCTGAAATAGTTGTGGTACTCACTCCTGTGTGTCTATGTATAGATTAACTAACTTTGTTTCATAAAGGTTACAATTCAGGACAAGAACAGTGAGTTCATGGTACAGAGGACGGTGAGTTCATGGTACAGAGGACGGTGAGTTCATGGTACAGAGGACGGTGAGTTCATGGTACAGAGGACGGTGAGTTCATGGTACAGAGGACAGTGAGTTCATGGTACAGAGGACGGTGAGTTCATGGTATAGAGGACGGTGAGTATATGGGGCAGCCAGGGGAGAGAGGCTGTGGGGCTTCTGTCGTCTCGTTTTTATTTGGTAAGATTTTGTATTATTTGGATATCGTAGACGAGCCTAAATGTTTCAAATATAATGCACATGCAAACATATAATATCAAATATATAAAGTGTAGATTGTGCAGAGTCGAGTCTCAGGTCTGATCTGATTCTGGTCTGGTTCCTGTTTTGTCCATTTCATTAAATTTACCAAGTTACACATTCCAAGACCAAACTGTGAAAAGTCAAGATTTTCAACAATGATGATGAATGGTTAGAAAAGTTAATAACAAAAATTGTCCAAAGTTTTGGACATTTGATATTTCACAAGTTCATCCCAAATACTACACATGAAATCAACACAATCTGATCCAGCACACATCCTCGATCTTATTCTTTGCTCTTGGTCCATTTTAGAAGTATCGGATCGGGACTCGGTATCGACAGATACTCATAATCCAGTGACTTGGACTTGGGGGCAAAAAATGTGACTGGGACATCCCTAGCATCTGTAACTGTTGATGTGGGAAGAAATATTATACATTCTTTATTAGGGATGGGCATGATTAGTCAAATAATCGATAATTGATCATTAAGAATTTCATCGATTACGTTAATTTTAATCGACAAACCGAATGCAGGTTGCTGTGTGTAGTCGTGACCAAACAGGTCTGTACATGTGTCTCTGCATCAGAAGGAGCAAGACACAAACAGTGGGTCAGTCTGCAAAGTACCGAAACACAAATGTGGATTTAACGATGATTTGTACAAGAAATTCCACACTTTCCGTTGCGTTCGAGACAAGTGTGAGTCCATGTGCACAGTGAACAAAACAGCACAGCGGTTTTAAGTTTTGTTTCTGTGAGAGTTGCACAAAACTGAATTAAACACATTATAATAAATGGGATTGATGTGGCTCTAGAGTGGTTTCGGTTTATATGTCGTAAAGTTGAATTTATTTATGCAGATTAGTAGTGCAGATAATAATAATAATGATGATCATTTTAATATAAAAACGTTAATGATTAATCGATAATCGATTGTTAATTCTTCCGATGATCGATTAAGAAAATTTCATCAAATGCCCATCCCTATTCTTTATACAGAATCACTTTTAGTAAGGTCTTAACTATGTATTTCTACTAATACTATGTATGTAAGATAAAATCCTGAAATAGTTGTGGTACTCATTCCGGTCTGTCTACGTTTATAGATTAACTAATTTAGTTTCATAAAGGGTACAGTTCAGGACAGTGAGTATATGCTACACAAGAGGGAGAATAAATATTGTACAGTGAAAGCTAAAAATGCAAGCCCAAAGTAGTGATTATCCATCTTGTATTTGCTACAATAATTCAGTTTCTTCCTATAAAAGATTTCTCCAAAGCGAAGCCAAAATCCCCTCTCATTTTTCAGCGGCGCGTGACAGCTCCATCTGCTGCTCTGAAATATTAACACCAGACAGTCCGACCGCAAACTTTTCTCAAACATCTGCGACTTTACCTCCATGTCACAGTCATTTTGCATCGCCGAGGGGAAGGGAGCAAGATCGAGTTTGGTGTTTTTTTGTCACGACTAAACTCGGAGAGAGTCGTCAAGCTAAGAGCGTTCATGTGAGGAAGTGTAGAATATTTATAGCCCGTGTCAAACGAAAAATAATAAAGCTTTTTCTCATACACTGCGGCTGCTCACTGCAGCCTGACAATTCAAGACATTACGCAAAAGGACTGTCAAAAAAGTCATGCTCAGGTACGACTGATACTTTACACTGACATGACTCTAAACCAGGACTAAACCAGGTCTAAACCAGAACTAAACCAGGACTAAACCAGGTCTAAACCAGGTCTAAACCAGGTCTAAACCAGGACTAAACCAGGACTAAACCAGGTCTAAACCAGGACTAAACCAGGACTAAACCAGGTCTAAAACCAGGACCAGGTCTAAACCAGGACTAAACCAGGTCTAAACCAGGTCTAAACCAGGACTAAACCAGGACTAAACCAGGTCTAAACCAGGACTAAACCAGGACTAAACCAGGACTAAACCAGGTCTAAACCAGGACTAAACCAGGACTAAACCAGGTCTAAACCAGGTCTAAACCTAAACCAGGTCTAAACCAGGTCTAAACCAGGACTAAACCAGGACTAAACCAGGTCTAAACCAGGTCTAAACCAGGACTAAACAACCAACTAAACCAGGTCTAAACCAGGACTAAACCAGGTCTAAACCAGGACTAAACAGGACTAAAACCAGGACTAAACCAGGACTAAACCAGGTCTAAACCAGGACTAAACCAGGACTAAACCAGGTCTAAACCAGGACTAAACCAGGTCTAAACCAGGACTAAACCAGGTCTAAACCAGGTCTAAAACCAGGACTAAACCAGGACTAAACCAGGACTAAACCAGGACTAAACCAGGTCTAAACCAGGACTAAACCAGGTCTAAACCAGGACTAAAACCAGGACTAAACCAGGTCTAAACCAGGACTAAACCAGGTCTAAACCAGGACTAAACCAGGACTAAACCAGGTCTAAACCAGGTCTAAACCAGGACTAAACCAGGACTAAACCAGGACTAAACCAGGACTAAACCAGGTCTAAACCAGGACTAAACCAGGTCTAAACCAGGACTAAATCAGGTCTAAACCAGGACTAAACCAGGTCTAAACCAGGACTAAACCAGGACTAAACCAGGTCTAAACCAGGTCTAAACCAGGACTAAACCAGGACTAAACCAGGACTAAACCAGGTCTAAACCAGGTCTAAACCAGGACTAAAACAGGACTAAACCAGGACAACACCAGGACTGAACCAGGACTGAAACAGGATTAAACGAGGACTAAACCAGAACTAAAACCAGGTCTAAACCAGGACTAAACCATGTCTAAACCAGGACTAAACAAGGACTAGAACCAGAACTAAACCAGGTCCAAAACAGGTCTAAAACAGGACTACACCAGGACTAAACCAGGACAAGAACCAGGCCTAAACCAGGTCTATACCAGGACTAAAACAGGACTGAACCAGGACTGAACCAGGACTAAACCAGGACTAAACCAGGACTAATGTACAAATACAGAAGCGTAGAGAACCCGCCTGATGACGTACGCAAAAAAAGATACTAAATTGTGACCTCAAATTACTATTTCGTTCCCAGCTTTAGCTAATTCTTTGCCACATTTTTGTGAATTCCATTCCATTTTAACCGGTCTGATAATTCACACCAGCAGTGTCAGACGTGCGTCCAACGACCGTCATGACACTATGTCTGCTGCTCCTGTTCCTCCTGTATCACTGTCACTTCACTCTACTGCGCATGTCTCCTGCAGAAAGAGCCTCTGTCCTGTCTGTATCATGTCAGTCGATCGCACCATTACTTCTGTATCACTGAAAATTTACAATTTAAACAAACTGATAGAGACGACTGAGAAGACTGAAAACAAATGCCCCTAAAAAGAAAATCCTATGTTTCAGATTACAAACTGCAAGAAGCGAAATATGCAGCTGAAAATGGTAATCGAGCAGCAGAAAGAAAGTTTGGAGTGAACGAGAAACTTGGGACAACTGAGAGTCCTGGTTTAGTCCTGGTTTCCTGGTTTAGTCCTGGTTTAGACCTGGTTTAGACCTGGTTTAGTCCTGGTTTAGACCTGGTTTAGACCTGGTTTAGTCCTGGTTTAGACCTGGTTTAGACCTGGTTTAGTCCTGGTTTAGACCTGGTTTAGTCCTGGTTTAGTCCTGGTTTAGTCCTGGTTTAGTCCTGGTTTAGTCCTGACTTAGTCCTGACTTAGTCCTGGTTTAGTCCTGACTTAGTCCTGGCTTAGTCCTGGTTTAGTCCTGACTTAGTCCTGACTTAGTCCTGGTTTAGTCCTGACTTAGTCCTGACTTAGTCCTGGTTTAGTCCTGACTTAGTCCTGACTTAGTCCTGACTTAGTCCTGGTTTAGTCCTGACTTAGTCCTGACTTAGTCCTGGTTTAGTCCTGACTTAGTCCTGACTTAGTCCTGGTTTAGTCCTGACTTAGTCCTGACTTAGTCCTGACTTAGTCCTGGTTTAGTCCTGACTTAGTCCTGACTTAGTCCTGACTTAGTCCTGGTTTAGTCCTGACTTAGTCCTGGCAGTCAAGACACTTCAGACAGAAGATTTTGTATTTGTGCAGACCTATTATGCAAAATCAACTTTTCATCACTTTTATATTGTTGTTTGTGGAGAGATTTGTGCATGTTTGAGAAATCTTTAATCACTTATTTTCAAAAGGGCCTTTTTATCCCCCGTTTTCACCTCCACAGGTTCCCACCCACTGTTCTGTACTTACTTCATTCTCCAATTTTATTTTCTTAATCCGTGATACACGTAGGATTCAGCAGTGTTGCGCAGCCATGTTGGTAGAAATTTAAAAAAAAAATCCATTGTGTTTATGTCAGCTCCCATTGGGCAGCACAGTTTTCTAACATGAAAGTCAGCAGAATGGTTTTGTTTTTTTATTAAGTCGTTTTAAATGAATATTGTGATTTGAAATGTGCAAATTATAGCACAATGATCCACTGGTGTCACCAGCACAACAGGTCTTCTTTAATGGTGCATTGTGTAACTTTTCTGGTGGAGGGTCAAATGCATCTCCCTGGAGATGTTATTGCTTTGTCTGGAATGTTTCACAGTATGACATTAAACATTTCTGTCATCATCAAGACAAAACCAGACTGAGTTACAGCTCAGATCTGACTCACAGTTGCCTGTTTTTCTAGGTATTTTTAAAATAAATGCAAGGTAGAGTTGTTTAATGCCATACTATGGAACATTCCGGGCAGAACAATGACGCTTCCATAGAAACAAACAGGTGACAGAACCCCAACCAAAAAGTTACACAGTGCACCTTTGAGGTACTTCAAAAACAACAGCATTTATGATTTACTAATAGTGTTTGTTCAAACTGTGATTTCGATTTGATTGTAATGATTCTTGCAGCCTTAAAAAGGCTAAGAATGGTTACCATGGCAACACAGTACTGCAGACGTATCTCAATCTGCAGAAATGGAGAAGCAACTGGGTCTGCGTGAGAACCTGGAAGAGGAATTGAAAATGGAAAGACGAGTACAATGAGGACATACATAGGCGTTTGTCTCAATTGGAGATGAAGACTACTGAAACATTCAAACTTCAGACGGAGCTGAACCAGCGAACCTATGAGTTGCTCATTCTAAATCGTGAAGTCAGAAGGATGACCAGAAACCACCAAAAGGAGATCTCAAATCTGATGTTGGAAAATGGTCAGAAAAATGCTGAAATCCAAGAGCTCAAACAGTCCCTCACAGATCTGCAGTTTAATGACCAGGAACAGTTAAACAAGATTTCAGAATATAAGAAAGATTCAAAACAAATCCAGGAAGAAACAGAAAGATTATATATGATCCAACTTCAGTCACTGCAAGACCAAAACAATACATTATCTGCTAATATAGCAAAATTAGATAAAGATGCAAAAGCATCAGAGATGATAATAAATGATCTCAAGGGTCAGATTCAGGCAGAGACTGAAGAAAAACTGAAACTCAAAGCTGAGCTTGACCAACTTCAAGTCAATTTACAGTCACGTGAGGAAAGGATGGAACAGCTCAGCAGAGAGAAGAGGGAACAGGACATGACGATGTCCTCTATGAAAAAGTTTGATCAGGATACACTTTTGTTTGCAGCTGAAATAGAGGGTCTCACACAAAATCTGACCAGATCTCAGTCAGATCTCAAAGAGAGAGACTCTAAACTGGTCGTTCTTAAGGCCAGGTTAGATGAGATTAGCACTTTACTCAATGAGGTAATAAAAAAGAACAATAGTCTTGTGTTGGAAAATGCCCAGCAAAAAGCTGATCTCATAGAGCTCAAAGATTTAGTCACTAACCTGCAGTCTAGAGGAGGAACATCTGAAAACTCTTTTAGAATCAGAGAAAAGTTGGGAGCAGGAAAAGACTCGTCTTCAGCCTCAAGTTGAAGAAACAGAAAAGTCACTGATCAGTGAACTTGAGTCCCTCCGAACTAAAAATGGAAAACTATCTGTTACTGTGAACCATTTAAGTGAAGAGGTAGAGAGCTCAAATTGCACAATTAAGGAGCTCAACGTTCACATTCAGGGACAAACAGAAAATCCAGGAGCTCAGAGCTGAAGTTGGTGAATTTCAAGAACAGGTACAGTCTCCTGAGGAAAAGAACACACAACTCAGCAAAGAGAAGACTGAATGTGAACGCATCATTTCTTTAACAAAAGAAAGGTCCGAACAGGATAGACTTGGGTTTCTGGCTCAAATAGAGACACTCACTGACGAACAAGCCAGACTGCAGTCACTTATTAAACAAGCAGAGGCTGAAAACGTTAGCATAACTACAAAGTTTAATGAGATGACCTCTTTTCAACTGAGTGAAACCACAAGAAAAGAAAAGCTTGAGATTCAAAATGAGCAGCAGAAAATGGAGCTCCAACAGTTGAAAGAGTTCATTACTGATCTGCAGTCTAAAAATGCCACCCAGATCCAGGAGCAACAGGAGGTTATGTCCAACCTGGAGTCTAGAGAGAATCAACTCAACAGCACCAACCTTTAGCTCAAATGGAGAAGCTCTCAAAAGACAATAAGACATTTCACTCTCTTGATGACCATAGATTTATTAAGTACAAGGAATCAAAACATTCAAAGACCCCAAACAGCAACAAATATGGCAATGAACCTGGTGCCAGTGGTTAAGATGACACAGGTCCAAATACAAGCAGCAAATGGACAAGAGGACTCTTGATTGCAGGTGGCTGTGCTGTAGCAGCTTGGGCTTTTTTGAAATATGGTCCAAAAGAAAGGATAACGGGGCTTTTGGGTTTCACCTCACCTTTAACCTGATGTTTGTGTCACTCCCTGAGACATCTTTGGTGACATAAATATATAGTTTGTTTTAAGGGGGACGGCACTGGGAATAAATTCTGGTGAAGTCTCCCAGAATGGAGGTGAGTTGTCATAAAACGCTATGTTACTCTGATGAAGACAAATAAAATACATTAAAAAACAAAACAATGTTCATGTTTTTATTATTTTAATCACTGTGTACAAAAGATCACAAAATATGAATCGTTTGTATAGGATGGACGTGTTCAAACCTTGTTTATATCTTTTCTAATATAAATATGATCTGCCTAAAACTGAGTTACACATATTTTGTATTAAAGTAAATTTTATTTTTCTTTCCTAAAATATATTGTAAAAGCTGCACACTGTTAACCTACATCTGTGTATCATTCATTCATTTTTCAAAATAAACCCAATAAACCCAAAACTAAGAAAATTAAAATCAGGGGAAACCTCCAACCTGCCACGGACACAAGAACCACCACAGCATGCAGTGACCCTTGTTATTTTGGTTTTAAAGAGGCTCTATGTAGGATTTTGGAATTTATAACAGATTCGAACCACAACACTTGTCACTAGGGAAGCTCCACTCCTGCGCGTCCTGATCCACACACTTGTACGAGTACAAGTAAATCAAGACATAGTTTTTGAGACAACAGGAAAGATCATTTACATTTATTAAAAATAAACAACACTTTGTCAGTGCATTTTAGAGTAAAATAAGATAGATTTGTCTGGGTGTGTCTGTGTGTGTCTGGGTGTGTTTGTGTTTGTCCAAATGTTTGCAAGAACCTTTCTGTATTTTTGCATGAACTCCCATTTTAGTCGACTAATCGATTGGCAGGGCATGTTTTTAGTTAGTTTAGTTTTTAGTTTTTCTCAGAGGACTACAGCTCTAGTTTAAATGGACACATCTGAAATCGCTGTTTGGGTCAAAGACAATGTTTACCTGGACCAGATGGCGGAGGGAGCTGAAGCGCTCTGCGTAGTGGATCTTACACTCGTGAGTCTGAAAAAACATTTGAGAAGTTTATCATTTTTATATTTGTCACACATAAAAGAATGAATCTAACTAGAAGAAATGTTTACTTTGAGGAACCATCTGTTGTCGACCCAGCGGAAGAATGTCTTAGTCATGCGCCCCTGACTGAGCATGTGATCAGGAGGTGCGCCGAAGTCTGATCATAATTCTCAACTGTATCAAAAGAAGCACATGTTTGTTAGATAAGACTTAAAGGTGCACTAGGTAACATTTCTGGAGAGTCCAGTACCATGGAGAAGTTATTGTTAACCCGGGTATGTATTAAACGTACACTAGCAGTCAAATGTTCGATATATTGTGAGGGCCTCCGCTATTATTGTGAGACTTTTGACGATACAATGTCACAATATGTGGGTTTTCGTTATGCCTAGAAGGGACTGGCTGGTCAGGTAACTAACTACAGCTTGACTACAGGAAGACAGATTAATTGCCATTTTGTGGAATATTTCAGACAAAGCAATGCCATCCTCATGGAGACCATCAGGTATCAGAGCCTCCACCAGAAAAGTTACGTAGTGCACCTTTAATATGTATGTCAAATTCAAGAAAGAAGAAAAAAGGGTTTTCATGATCTACGCTTGTCCGATGACTTACCGCCTCAAATTCAGTGGTGTTGGGGAATAATTTAATTCCTAACCACAGGTCGGCAAACATGGTCCCCAGGGACCACACGTCCACGGCCTCGTTCCAAGGCAAACCCAGAATGATTTCAGGGGGTCTGGAGAGGAGAGAGACATTAAGAGCAGTGGGTCAGATGAGCAAATATAGCATTTTCAAAACAATAAAAGGAAGCATGGTGATCTAAATATGTTATGTGTAAGAGGTTAAAAGCCCATAAAAGTCAAATACCCCGTCTTTAAATATCCCAAGTCCATCCCTGTATGTCCCACCACTGTATTCCCTGTTATGTCCTTTCTCTACTTTTTGAGACCTACTGTGGCACACGTGGTGGATCCTCCTGCCCAGTTTGGCCTCCTTTGCGGGCCTGGCCAAACCGAAGTCGATGAGTTTGACCTGCGGGGGCCTCTTGTCTGTGATCCACCACCATCACATTTCCCTGTTTAATGTCCGCGTGGATTATGGACATCTCTTTGAGCGCATCCAAGGCTGTGGCCACCTGTGCGGGATACAATGAGCAGGGTTAGGAGTATAAAACGGACAGTTCAAGTTCATTTGTAGGATCGTATTGGGACTGTCACAATAAGTAAATACAGATGCTTGTGGAAGAAAAGTTATTATTCTCTGGTTTTAGTTTTCATTCTGGTTAACGAATACATGTGATGTGTTTTACACTTATAGACTTTACCCATGACACCATCAAAGGCCCCTGGTGTCTTCACCTGTCGCCCCCTGCTGCTGTCCTTCCTGATCTCAGCTGTACTTGAAATGCTCATCTTTTGAAACAATGACCAGTGTTTTACCAAAAGGGGGTTTATGAGGGTTCTTTGTTATTGCTGTGAAATTGCGCCAAATGTTAATCTGTATATTTTCCCCACCTCTGTGTGTATAAAATGCTTGCTATACCTTTGCTCATGGTCAGCTTGCTCCACAGACACCATGTGTGTCAGAAGTTCACCATCTGCTGCTTACAACATGCAACTTCCAACCCATAAAGACACAACTACAGCAAACCACATACGAACATGGAATTTGTCTTCAACAGTGTGCATGTGTGTTTCTGTGTTTGCGTGTGTGTCTGTGTGTGCGAGAGTGTGTCGGTGTGTGCGTGTGTGTTTCTGTGTGTGAGAGTGTGTCTGTGTGTGCGAGAGTGTGTCGGTGTGTGCGTGTGTTTCTGTGTGTGCGTGTCTGTGTGTGTTTCTGTGTGTGCGTGTGTGTGTGTCTGTGTGTGTTTCTGTGTGCGTGTGTTTCTGTCTGTGCATGTGTGTGTGTCTGTGTGTGTGTGTGCGTGTGTGTTTCTGTGTGTGTGTGCGTGTGTTTGTCTGTGCGTGTTTCTGTGTGTGTGTCTGTCTGTGCGTGTGTGTTTCTGTGTGTGTGTGTGTGCGTGTGTGTTTCTGTGTGTGGTGTGCGTGTGTCTGTCTGGGTGTGTGTGTTTCTGTGTGTGTGTGCGTGTGTGTTTCTGTGTGTGTGTGCGTGTGTCTGTCTGGGTGTGTGTGTTTCTGTGTGTGTTTCTGTGTGTGTGCCTGTCTGTGCGTGTGTGTTTCTGTGTGTGTGTGCGTGTGTCTGTCTGTGCGTGTGTGTTTCTGTGTGTGTGTGCATGTGTCTGTCTGTGCGTGTGTGTTTCTGTGTGTGTGTGCGTGTGTCTGTCTGGGTGTGTGTGTTTCTGTGTGTGTGTGTGTGTCTGTCTGTGCGTGTGTGTTTCTGTGTGTGTGTGTGTGTCTGTCTGTGCGTGTGTGTTTCTGTGTGTGTGCCTGTCTGTGCGTGTGTGTTTCTGTGTGTGTGTGCGTGTGTCTGTCTGGGTGTGTGTGTTTCTGTGTGTGTGTGCGTGTCTGTCTGTGCGTGTGTGTTTCTGTGTGTGTGTGTGTGTGTTTGTGTGAGCGTATGTTTTTGCATGTGCGCGCGTGTGTGTGTATCTGTCTGTGTGTGTGTGCATGTGTGTGTTTCTATGTGTCTGTACGTGCTTCTGTGTGTGTGTGTTTGTGTGTTTGTGTGAGCGTATGTTTTTGCGTGTGCGCGCGTGTGTGTGTATCTGTCTGTGTGTGTGTGCATGTGTGTGTTTCTATGTGTATGTGCGTGCACGTGTGTCTGTGTCTGTCTGTACGTGCTTCTGTGTGTGTGTTAGAGATGTGCGGATGGGCTATTTTTTCATCCGCAACCGCGACACAAAACTCATCATCCGCCCGCTGTCCATTTTGCACCGAAGGTTTTCAAAACCGCACCCGCCCGCCATCCGCCGATTGATTTTAGATTTTAGAACAATCATACAGCAAACAAACTAAGGAGCCTCGATAAAAATGAAAACTCTATAGCTCATTCATTCCAAAATTCGCTCAGCGTGTATGTTCACATTCTTTATTGTCCGTAACAACCCCAGACTTACCTGGTTTTCTTGCGCAGCTAATTAACTGACAACGTTTTCCGACTAGGCTATTTTTGAACCTTCTTGCCTTCGTGTTGGATGTTGTTACATTCTGAACATTCTGCCATTGCCTGCCATTGCTATGTTATTTCAAAGTCATAGCCTCACTCCATCGGTCTGTCTTTAAGTTTTAAAAACCCCGAGTGGCAGTCTACGCTATAATGTCTGCGTGTTTTAAAATATATCTGATATCGAAACAAAAAAAAAAGCATAACTAAATAAATATGGCCTTTTTCCATTTCTTGGCCCCTGGCCGTTTGCCAGCTGAAAAGTGGAATTTGCCCTGGGCATACTTGAAGCAGATGTCCCTCCAGGAACTATCTGGCTTTCCTGTCTTAGTCATCTGCAAACATTAAATATCAAACAGTTTAATGTCGAGCTTGGCCATACGTGTATAGACAGACGGAGGGGAGGAAATTCTACATGTTTTGCAGGCTTTATTTCTATCATTTCTCATACAAAGAAAACATAGCAAAGTTTCAGTGCTTTGGAGGGTCATGGTTTGCCCTCTGTACAAAGACAAAGCAATCACAGCCCTTGTGGTAAATAATAATAACCAATGTCGCTACACGTGAATAAATGATCACATGAATGAGCCATGTGTGCATTGTGTAGCGTAGCGGTGTGAATAGACCATATAAAATAGCTACGTGCGCATTCTGTAGATTATGCTATGTTGACCTTATGTAACCTCATTAACTCCACAGCCCCCTACCTTGGGTCGTCCTTGAGCCCCCTATGTAAAGTCGTACACCTGTATTTAAGGACTTGTGAGAAAACAATGAAACTTGGCATGATTATTTCACGTCTTTTCCCGTAAAATCAGCGGAGTTTATACGGAAAATAAACCAATAAATAATACTTGGGCTACTGATTCTGTCAGTTAGCAATAATATAGTTTATTATGAGTACTAAGCAAATTTCCAAACTTACCCTTTTCCCGAACTTTTGAAAAACTGTGTAAAATGACCGCTACTGTAAACTTCCTGTACCACGACATCCCCGCCCCCTTGCCTACGTGACTGACGTGACGTAGAGTTAGGACCTGTAGGGAGGAAAGAGGGGGGAAGGGAGAAAAAGAAAAGGAGAGAAGAGGAGGGAAATGTCCATTATATTATTGTTTTCTTATCTATTATCTTTTCAGCATTGTTTACACTCACTTCAGCACTTATTGCAAGGTGTATCATCGCTTTAATTTTCGTGTGTTTTGTGAGATTCGAACAGGCAGCTTCCCAAAGTAACACAGCACTTCTGACATTCCTAAGGCCTATTAGGTGCTAGTAAAACCAAACTAATTTAACAGTGTATGTAGATAACTCTGTCATCATATGTCCCCTCACTTTTTAATAAACTCAATTATTTGAGAGAGTAGCTCAAGTGAATAAAACAAATTCTAAACTGAGCAAAGAGTGATGGGTTTTGTGAATAAATGTAAGTAAAATAGTAGTAAAATGATTCTGCAAGTAATTCTGGCTTCAAGTTATTCAGTGTATGACACTCACTGTCCTGTTTTTAAACAGGAAATTAAATAAAAACGTGAAAGCTGTTCTTGACTCCAATAAAATGATCAAAACTTTAATGTAACATTTAGTGCTGTCATGCGATAAAAAAAATGAGAGATTAATTAATTATGATCTGTAATTAATTAATCTAATTAATCTCATTTTAATCTCACCTAAAAATTGCTGAGAAAAGCCTTCAATTTGAGGTATTTTCATTTAAATTCATTATTACATTATTGTGGCAGATCAAAAGACTGATATAGAACAAAAAAAATGACTTTATAAAGTCATTTATTGTTTAACAAATCTCTCCAATTTGGCTGTTGAGCCCAAGTCTCCATGAATAAGAAACTGTTTGTTGTAAAGTAGCAAAGACGAGGAAATCTGAACATAATAACTTTTGTCTACTTAAAGACAATAAAAAGTCCAGTCTTTCCTTAACCATATTAAAAATATTATTGATAGAGAAATGCTTTATATATGAGATCACTGGTTTTAGTCCTGGTTTTAGTCCTTGTTTTAGTCCTGGTTTAGACCTGCTTTAGTCCTACTTTAGTCCTAGTTTAGTCCTGGAATGGATTAATCCTGATTTTAGTCCTGGTGTTATTTCTGGTTTAGTCCTGGTTTAGTCCTGGTTTAGACCTGGTTTTAGTTCTGGTTTTAGTTCTGGTATTAGTTCTGGTTTAGTCCTGGACTGGATTAGTCCTGGTTTTAGTCTTGGTGTTAGTTCTGGTTTAGAGGCGCACAGGAGGAAGCGCAGTTTACGCAGCGTACGCGAGAAAACACGATCCACACGCGGCTCACGGGAGCACGTCGGTGTCCGCGCAGTAACTACGGAAGGAAACGTGGTCCGCGCGTTCTGAGGTTAATGACGATGATGAAGGTGTGTGTTTGTGTGTGTTTGTGTGTGTGTTTGTGTGTGTGTCCCCTCATGTGGCAGGTCACTATAGGACAGTAGTGCAGACATCATGAGTCTATGCAGGTTGTTTTCACCAGTGACATTTAAGTTGTAGGCGATATTATATTTGTTATTTTCTTTTATATTTCACGTCGGGAGAATAATTTCCAAGACACGAATGTGTTTTTACCTGTGCACTGCTGCCTCTGTTCTACTGGCTCTACGACCTCGTCCATTGTGTGACTGACACCGCCAACGTGAACATGACGTTTACATCGCTGTTACTGCGCACGTTTTGTGTGGGTTTCCGGCAATGAGTGGAATTACCAAAATAAAAAAATGTATAAATGTGTTTTGTGTGTGTGTGTTTGTGTTGTTGTTGTCCCAACAACACATAAAAACAGGTTTTATAATAAAGCAACTCGCATACAGAAACACTAAAGTTAGAGATTAAAAATGAGATTAACGCGAATAAAAAACATAACGCGCTAAATATGACTGTAATTAATTAATCGCAATTAACGCGATAATTTGACACCCCTAGTAACATTGTACCACACAGTAAGAAAACAAAGAAAAATTACAAACCACATATGACAGACAGGACGAGAAGAACGAGGGAGAGAGGAGAGAGAAGAGACAGAGAGATATCTATGATTAAGAGCTGTAAAACAAATCCTTTAAACAAAATCAAATAAATGATTAAATAACAACAATTATAGTATAACCATATAATATACTATGTGTGTGTGTGCGTGCGCGTATGTCTGTGTCTGTCTGTGTCTGTTTCTGTGTGCGTGTGTGTGTCTGTGCCTGTCTGTGTCTGTGTGTTCGAGCGTGTTTCTGTGCGTGTGTTTATGTGTGCGTATGTTTTTGTGTGTGCGCGTGTGTATCTGTTTGTGTGTTTCTGTCTGTGTGTTTCTGTGTGTGTGTGTGTGTCTGTGCGTGTGTGTTTCTGTGTGTGCGTGCGTGTTTCTGTGTATGCGTGCGTGTTTTTGTGTGCGTGTGTTTCTGTGTGTGTGCGTGTCTGTTTGTGCATGTGTGTTTCTGTGTGCATATCTGTGTGTGCGTATTTCTGTGTTTGTGTGTCTGTTTGTGTGTGTCTGTGTGTGTGCGTGTGTGAACTCATGTATCTTCTGTTACTATACTTTAGCCTACCTACCTACTTAACCTCTTTACTTACAGTACCTACATATCTGTGCATGTTTTACAGGAGGGGCTGAGTGCTGTGGTTTGCTCGCTGATCTGTCCATTACGACTTCAGCATCTTACAATCCAAGGCTGGAGGTTTTGAGAGGCTCCTGTTTGCAGATTCCATGCACATATACATCCTCACCTCAAATCAACAGTACATGGATTACACAGCCTATAGTGGGTGTTTGGCTTAAAAATAGTTCTATAGCAAGTCTACCGCATGTCTTTTCAGTCAGCGGAGTCAAGTCTTATCCCATGAATATCACTGGGCACTTACAAAACAAATCCTGCAACACTGTGTTTTATGACTTAAAAAAAGCAGATGAAGGCAACTATTACTTCAGAGTAGTGAGCAGAGATTTCTCAGCCACAGCTGTTTGTGACCCTCTTCACATAACAGTCAGAGGGAAGACGACAACGACCACGACCACGATGACCCTTTTCCTATTTCTTCCGAGTTTAGTGACATTAAAACCTTTTGATGTTGATTATCCTCATTAAATGAGAAAATAAAACAATGTAATTACAAATAGCACCTCACTCACTCTGATCTGATGTACACACACACACACACACACACGCACACATTTACAGCAGAAAATGATTTAGCACACTGATGATCTGTAACTCCTTTCTCAGGGCAAAAGGTCTAATGTTACTATGTGTTTATGTGGTGTCTTTACAGACAGTAGTAGTAGTAGTAGTAGTAGTAGTAGGGTGTGTGTGTGTGTGTGTTTGTTTGTTTGTTTTTCTTTTGTTTTTCTTTTACTCTCCCCAGACTCTCCCTGGAGTCCCACACTAAAAGTCTGTGGTGAACAGAGAGAGACAGAGGTGGTGACTATTACCTTGCTCAGCTGTCACACTCTGTCCTCTTGACTTTCCTCGGCTCATGTGGAACCTCGGGCAAAACCATGGGATTTTTGTTCTTACAGACCAGAAAATAGTCACCAATGCACAGGGGACATATAGCACTACAGTCACACAGAACATGACTGTGACAGAAGCCCATCGTGGACTTGTGATATGGTGTAGAGCTTCCTATTTTGTGAACGACAGACTCAGAACTAGCCAGAATAGCATGATTCTCAATGTCGAACCACATTCATTATTTTACCATGTTACTTGGTTATTTAAGTGTGTGTATGTGTGTGTGTGTGTGTGTGTGTGTGTGTGTGTGTGTGTGTGTGCGTGCCACAAAAGCTTTGGTGGATTATGATACAGAATTCATAAAGCATTGTTTTTTTTATTTTATTTGTCATTTGGATTTATGCTAATATCTAGATCTGTTCAAAGGTGCTGCAGCCCTCAAGCCTACAGAACACAATGACCACATGACAAAGACAAAAGCTACTACTACTACTACTCCTACTACTACTCCTACTACTCCTACTACTACTACTACTACTACTACTACTACTACTACTACCACCGACACCACTACAGCAACTATGGCCGCAACGCCGAGGATAATGACTAACGGTGGATGCGGGACATAGACTTCCAAATGATATTGTGCTTGTAGGAGACAAGCCTCCATCTGCTGCACCATCTACAAGTACAAGTACAAGTACAAGTCACACATACAACAATTGGGCCCATGTAAAAGAAATGCTTCTTCTGTCATCTGCTGTCATCTCCTCATCTGCACTGCTGCTGCTGCTAATATTGTTCGGTTTAGCTTTGATTCTTCTAACACTGGGAAAGGTACAAGTAAATCTTTATTTATTTATTTTTTCCTCCTCTCTCACTCTGTGTGTGTGTGTGTGTGTGTGTGTGCGCGCGCGCGCGCCTGTGCTAGTTTCTTGTTATACAATTTATAGCCCAAGTTTAAATTGCACTTATTTATCTTATAGGTCATTAGTTTTCTTGCAAAACATGGACCAGGACATCGCACTCCTTCTGCTCCACATCATGTGTATGAGGACATGTTATGAGATAAGATTCATACCTGTGAATGAAGAAATGTCATCCTGTCACCTTGACGACGACGACAACAATAACAACAACAACCTGCTAAAATACAGTCAAAGAAAAGCCTCTGACGTCTTGTGACGTCTGTGCTCATGTTGCAGCACTTGGCAGGACTTGCCCAGAGCTCCTATTGCCTCTTCTTGTTGTTGTTGTGACATTGTGTCATTTCATGTGCATATTATTATTATTTATATGTTTTGTAATTCAATCCCCAATAAATGATTTTCTTTGTTTTTAACCTTTTGTATGTGTTACAAAATGTAATAAATAAATAAATATATGAATAATTTTACAACTTGTAACAGTTTTGCAGTACCAACAATATGCACTTATAATCATTATTATGCATAATAATAATAATAATAATAATAATAATAATAATAATAATAATAATAATAATAATAATAATAATAATAATAATAATAATAATCCAATATACTGGACTCATCTGACACACTTTGGCTCGCTTTGTCTCCCTCTGGTGGTTATTTGAAATCTGTTTTAACCCCAGAGGAGAACGCTTCCACATTTAAAAAAAAAAAAACCCTCACTCTCTCTAAATAACCACCAGAGGGAGACAAAGCGAGCCAAAGTGTGTCAGATGAGTCCAGTATATTGGATTATTATTATTATTAGTAGTAGTAGTAGTAGTAGTAGTAGTATCATTATTATTATTATTATCATCATTATTATTATTATCATCATTATTATCATTATTATTACAATATACTGGACTCATCTGACACACTTTGGCTTGCTTTGTCTCTCTCTGGTGGTCATTTATATTTGGAATCTGTTTTAACCCCAGAGCAGTACGCTTCCACATTTAATTTGAGGAGAGCACAAGGGTTAACTTGACTTACTCACATTCAAGAAGCCACTTTTGTTGGTTCCATATGGAGTAAGAAAGCTTTCAAAAATATTTGTGCGCATAGAATAGAAATCCATGCAGATTTGGCTGTAGTTGCACATAAAATAAATATTTGTAAACTCTTAAATGAGTCCAGTCGTACATAAAATATACTGTGTGTATTTTATCCATCAGAATACGAAATGAAAAATTGCGACGTCAAGAATTACAATCACGAAATTAAAATTTACGATTACGCTTTCATCAGTACGAATTCACAGATGTAATTTTACTGTCAAATATATGTCATCACTTCACAGACATTATTTATTGAGCAGAAGAAACATCGATCAAGATCAAGACTGTGCATGTTTAAGTTTGTAGCAGAGGGTAAAAACAGAGTAATGGCACAACAAGGAGCTCCGCCCTCCAAACGTGACGTAGGCTCTGAGTGAGCCGCCCATCTCAGGGAGGGAGGGGGAGACAGGCGTGCACCCTGTGGCCCTGCTGCCACACAACCCGTTTAGCAGTCTGATAGCGGCAGGAATAAACTCATGACGATACAGCGCGTTCAGCCATATGTGTTGGACCCAGAATCGGATGAGGACTTTGAGCTGCACGAAGCGCAACCACCGCCTCGACATCAGCTGAACATTACTGATTGGTAAAGTGTTAATAAACGATTAACTTATTATATCGTGTACACTGCAGTGTATGACAATTAGCTTATGCTGTCGCTTTTGTTTAGGTGTTTATGTGGACAAGCGGTAAACTTACAGCTCTAGGATCGCCATCACTGGACCCCGGTATCGTAGGAACAGCGTCCTTTTCCAAAGTGTAGCTTCTGCTTCGTTGTAAGTCCACTTTTAAAATACCCGTAGCTCTCGAAGCAGTCTTAGGTGAAGTGTCACTCGCAAACAAAAATATTCTTGGGGACCTTTTTGTCTGTGTTCCCAGAACATAAACTCCAGCCACTTAGCACGCCTTGCTTCTTCTGTTGGTATGCCAAATAATTTCGACTTGCCATTGCAGCCAAATACGCACTTTCTCCATGAGGACATGGTTACAAAAAGCCAGTTTGAAGCGAAAAATAAAGATAAATAACGCAGAACAGCAGACCTGTACGGTGCAGACGCAGGATGGTGTGTGAGTGGGTGGAGGCAGGGTGGAGGCGGGGCCGAGGGGGTGGAGTGGGGTAGGGGGGCGTATGTGAAGCGCTTTCTGCTACGTCAAACGCGTCGTAGGTGTAGCTGGCCGCATCATCGTTGTAGCAGCTTTCGTTCGTTGTCATGTGGGACGGTGGCAGAAATACGCTGCAATTTGTTAAAAAAAACACCGAATCAATCTAAAAAACACTTGGGCAACATATACAAGGCCCACACATCACTCTTAGAAGGTAGAAAGCTCTGAAAAGTTGATTTTGCATGAGATGGGTCCTTTAAAGTTATGAGGCTAGTTTGAACTGAACTGTTCAAACTGAAGGACAACAAACATAGCACTGATTTGTATTCAAGGATAATTATGATACAGCTGATCAGATTGAAGAACACTGAATTAACCCTCTCAGGCTCAAATTAAATTTTTAGTATCAGGAAAAATCTGATATTTGGGGAAAATTATAATATTGGGTAGTAATATACAATCCTGACTTTTTTATCATTTGTAAAAAAAAAAAAAAAAAAAAAAAAAAAGTATTTTGCACTTCTGGCAGGTCGTTTGCGTGTAGCCATTCTTGCACAGTCTGCATTGCCCACGTTTATCAGCATGGATGGGAGAAAAGGCTCCTGAGTTAAAAAAGCTCATAAAATATGGATGTGGAGTAAGTAGGTAATTCAGCATTTAGCTGTTGCAAATCTGCAACGCCTGCCTGGAGAGGGTTAACAATGTATTTTGTAATACATGTGAATAATATACTTTAAAGTGTCAGATTGTTCAATGGGAGTAAAACCCACAATGCATTGTGGAGAATATTGATGAAGCAATAAACATATCAGAGTAAACAAAATAAGGGCTGAAACTCTTGGTTTCTTTATCCCACTCACCATTTATGTAAAATACTTCTTTCAAAATATGTAAGAGAAAGGAATCTCATGAGATTTTCCTGAAAACCTATATATAAATATAAATATAAAATGGCATTAGGAGTGCTCAGAAATCCTTTGTTTGAATTCAATCTCAATATCTTGCTCTCATTATGATGCTGTAAAAGGGGAACGTTGGGTGCAGAGAAACACACAGAGAAATGTATTTATTTATGGATGGAAGTGAAAAGGCATACTGCGTCACAGCTTTTCTGAAATGTACAAAATGAAATGGGCAAAGTACAGTCAGTCTGGTCACAACTTTTCTTATTTTAGCTTCTGGCAATAAGTAAACAAAGAAGGGAGAACGTTCAGTACCTTACATCTGAATCATTGTAATGCTTTAAAAACTTGATTCATTTATTTATTTTTTTATTGATTCACAAGACTTTTTTTGTCATTTTTCAATTTGAAAACAAATTTTAAAAAGCAAATATGAAATGCAGGCTTAGAGCATGTATTATTTCATTGTCCATTATTTGTTTTACATGAGTAGGACTGTGCAGAGTGTGACATCAGTAGCTGGACTGCTTCCTGGGGGTTCAGCACACTGGGATATTGCTATAGGCAACAGCCAGAGACAGGTGCAGAAGTCTGAGTATAAAATTTGTGGTTGATCCGCTCCTATAGCTGTGGCCTTGCCTTTTTGTTCTCCAAGGTTGTCAGCAGAACAGGCTGGGCATTGTGGACACCCACACAAAAGTATGATGAGCAGATCCGATGTATCTTTCCACAGTGCAGGTTTAGAGGCAGCATATAGACGGGAGTATAGCACCAAATTTTGTGCCCTGAGTACAAATCATTCTTGGTGGCCGGCACTACAAGTTGTCTCATATAAAATACACATAAGAGGCTTTGTGAGGGCCCCGTCCCTGCACTGGGTAAACTTTACCCCCCTAGTCTCATGCCCTTATAATTGTGAAGCCTTTTCTAAACTTTAAAAGACACTCATACATGAGTCCTCAGAATAGTATGAATTTCCGACAATGAAAGTCTAGCTGCAGCATAGTCTCATGTGTAGTCCGAAAAGGTCAAACATTGTCTAGCATCCTCTCCATCTGCAACACACAAGGCATGATAAAGATGTCAGTATACCTACCACCTAATCACACACAAATACATAAAGCAACAATAATGAAAATTCTTGTGTTAACCTATAGATTAATAATTTGAACGCAAGAAGCATCCAGGTGTCCAAAATTACATGAACCACTACTTTGTTAACATTCATCTGATTTTCAGCTACGACCAGGGAGTAGAAGACCAGCTAAAGATGTGACATTTTTATGCTGCTAGTTGCGAGCCATCTGTAGAACTGTTGCTGTTTTTGGTGATGAAGTGTCACCTATTAGCTGGTATCATGCCTCAGGAAATAACAACAGTTGATATAGGATACTTTACCACGAAGACCAGCAAACACCTGGGTTGTAACAACCATATATGTAAAATTAATACAAATCCCAAATTACAATTTGAAATAAAGGCCGACACTGTTGTATTTGTAATATTTTGTCCCAATAAAATCGATCAATCAGACCAATGACAACATAATCTGGGATCTACCACAGAAACTAAATTCACACACAAATACATGCATACTGGAGTTAATATATAACAAATATAGGTCTTTTAGACAACCTTTTTTATACAGCTGCACTGCAGTAGAAATAGACAGTTAATAGACAGTTAATGAATGTTGGTGAGTGAACTCATTAACACACACTCACAGTACAGCAGTTAAACAATACAGAGATCAATATCTGTGACTTCTGCGCAGTCACAGATATTGATCCTTTATTCCATACTGTAATAAAATTTTATATTCATTTATGGCCTCTGATATTCCTGCTTTTGCCTGTTACCAGTCTATCCCACTAGTAGGGAAGGTGTTTTTGAACAAGTCAAATAGGTGCATTTATTTATTTATTATTACATTTGTATTTTGCCAGTGCCACTAAGGTAGGCCGATGTTCTAGCAGGATAATGATCCAATACATATCCCATATCCCATACTTTTCCCATACTCAAAATGGCTTACTGTGGTCCTCATCACAGTTCCATGACCTAAATACTATAAAATCCTAAAAAACCCTTAAAAAAAGAAAAAAAATCATAGGAAATGTATGTAATATTTTAATTTTCAATTTAATAAAATTGACATATCTGTGTCAACAGACATGAGGTAAACATGTTCATATCAGATATAGCTTTTACTGATAACAATTGCAATACTGATTTATTCTTAATTGCAAATGTCCCACTTATTTATGTTACAATTTTTTGTTTTGATTCTCAAAAGTTATCTAATCAGAAAGGAGAATGAGTCTGAGAAGAGTTTCTCATTTGGGTTGCCAGTTTCACTGCTGAATTAAACTCTCTCTGATTTGAATGGTCACTACTGAAATCCCAGCACCTACAGCCAATCATTAATTAGTGCTAGTGCAGCATCTGCAGAAAGTTCCCTTTTTTTCAGTAAGAGCACATGCTAGATACAGGTCCTTTACAGGTCCTATGTATGCAAAATTGACTCTTGAGAGCTTTAAGCCATCTTAGAATGTTGTGTTTTGTTTCATGCACACATATTTCAGTATCCCTTTATAGTCTGGCTACATCTCCAAAGCTCAAAATGCTCTGTTCCACCTTTAACCTTTTGTTTAGTAGAGACTGGAAATTCCAGGGCTGAACTCATGCAAATAATTCTAGTGGAGGTGTATGGAATTTAAAAACACAGTGAAACATGACATCATAAAGTGGAACAGTGCGTTCTCCATTTGAGAGAAGAACACAGCTTAAATATAAATAATACTCCTTTTGGTGAATGTGAACTTTTGGTGAAGAAACAACATTGTAACATGGATCAAGAAATAACGTAATAGGAGAAGTGTTCATCAGTATGGACATAATATGAACAGTTTACAAACTATCTGCACTGAAGAATGGTCTCAAACTCTTTTTATCAGATACTTCCTGTCAAGTCACATGTTAACACCCTGGTCTTCTAAAATGCTGTATCATGATTCATTGTTGTTTTCATGAAAAGACTTCAGAGTAAGTTCAACATACCCTCAATCAGATCAGTTCTTCTGCCCATGAATTAACTACTGGTGACTTAAGCTACAAATCCAAAAACTTTATTTTTGTCCTCTTTTTAAATTAACAAATACAATAAGTTAGTCCATATATTTCAATCTAAAATAAGCTACATCAGATGACAGCAAAATGAATAACCACATTATGGACAGGGAAGGGGCATGGGTACTTCTCTAAATAGAACAGAAAGCCTTTATTGTCATTATACAATAGTACTGTATAATGAAATTCAGAGCTGCTCCGTCAAAGTGCAAGAATTAATTAATTAATTAATTAATTAAACAAATTAACAGTTCTCATTAAGCCTGGTGACAGCTTTGGGGAAGAAGTTGTCCCTGAGTCTGTTGGTCCTCGCTGGAATTGACCTGAAGTACCTGCCAGAAGACAGCAGGTTGAAGAGGTGGAAATCCAGGGTGTGTATTGTCCTTAATGATTTTCCTCGTTCTGCTGAGACAGCGGGAGTTGTATAATGTTCTTAAGGAAGGCAGAGGAGCAGCCAATAATGTCCTGTGCAGTGTTGGTCACCTTCTGCAGATGCTTCCTGTCAGCCTCTGTGCAGCGAGAGTGCCACACTGTCACAGCAGAGGTCAGCAGGTGACCAATGGTGGAACAATAGAAGGTCACCAGCAGCTTGTGTTTAGTTGCTCCTTCCTGAGCACCTCAGGAAGTGCAGTCGCTGTTGGGCCTTTTTGACCAGTGCTGAGGTGTTGACTGACCAGGAGAGATCCGCAGAGACGTGAACCCCAAGGAATTTGAAGGTCTCTACTCGCTCCACACTGTGGTCGTTGATGTACAGGGGGGCGAGGGTGGCAATGTTCCGCCGAAAGTCCAGGATGAGTTCCTTAGTCTTGGTGATGTTCAGTGCCAAGTTATTATTTGCACATCACTCGCTGAGTTTCAGGACCTCATCTCTGTAGGGCGTTTCATTCCCCTCAGCCCCACCACTGTCGTGTCATCAGCAAATTTGACAATGATGTTCTCTGGGTGGGTGGGACTGCAGTTGTGAGTGTAGAGCGAGTAGAGGAGTGGGCTCAGCACACAGCCCTGGGAAGAGCCGGTGCTGAGAGTGCAGGTGGATGACAGTTGGGGACCCAGTTTCACCTGCTGGGGTCGACTGACCAGAAAGTCCTTAATCCAGGAGCAGGTGGATGGTGGGAGCCCCAGGTTAGCCAACTTGGGGATCAGGATGTCTGGTATTGTTGTGTTAAAAGTTGAGCTGTGGTCAATGAAGAGCATCCTGACATAGGTCTCCTGTTTCTCCAAATGGTTCAGCGCAGAGTGGAGAGCGATGGCTATTGCATCTTCCGTGGATCTGTTTGACCGGTATGCAAACTGAGTGACAGTTCAGTGACAGGTTAATAATGTCAGTGAAGACCTGTGCTAGCGGGTCAGCACATGTCTTGAGCACTTTCCCTGGTAGTCCATCCGGGCCTGTAGCCTTTCTGGGATTAACGGCTCGGAGCACCCGCCTCACATTCTCCACCTCAACAGTGAGTGGGGGGGTGTTGGAGATTGATTGTAGTGCGGGTTGGAGTGGTGTGACTGAGTGCTGTGCCTGGGATTCACAGCAGGAAAATAAGATGTTCAGTTCCTCTGGCAGTGCCACATCTGAGTCCCCTGATGTCACAGCACAGTCTCTGTAGTTAGGATGGACTGTATGCTCTGCCACACCTGCCGGGGGTTGTTGAGTTGCTCCTCTACCTTCCTCTTTTGGTCTGCTTTAACAGCCTTGATGCTTTTCCTCAGGTTGGTGTGAACGGTGCTGTATAATTCTCTGTCACCCGATCTGAAGGCTGCGTCCCGAGCCCGGAGAGACATGCGGACCTGGCTAGTCATCCATGGTTTTTGGTTTGGGAACACCCGGATGATCTTTACTGCAGTGACCATACCAATGCAGAACTTGATGAAAGACAGTACTGTATCTGTGAATGTAGCCAGGTCTTCAAGATGGAACTTCCCACTGTGTTTGATCAAAGCAGACCTGCAGTTGGGAGAGGGTGTCATCTGGCCAGGAGGTAATGGACAGTCTTTCTGGCTTTTTTTGTCTGCTGAGGGGGGGTGTATGCAGGGGTGAGGAACAGGGAGAGATGGTCTGACTGGCCCAGGGGCAGGGGTATGGCTCTGTATCCATGCTTGATGTTAGAATATACATGGTCCAGAGTGTTCTCTGGGCATTTCAAATGTTGGTGGAATTTTGGCAAAACGTTTGGCAAAAAGTTTTGAGATTTGCCTTATAATGATGTAATGATGTGAACACCGTTTGGATAGGCATGCTGATGATTGTTAATGGTGTTCAGTAGAACAGAGAGAGCTGTTTTAACATTAGCTTCTGGAGGAATATAGACTGCAGTAATAACAACAGCCGTTAGTTCTCTAGGCAGAAAGAAGGGTCTGCATCTCTTATGAACTCTAGGTCAGGAGAACAGTGTCTGTCCAATACAGTGCTGTTGTTACACCAACCTTCATGCACGTAGATGCAGAGCCCCCCTCCTCTGTTTTTCCCGGAGTCTCTGTTTCTGTCCAATCTGTGTAGCGTACGTCCAGTTAGCTGCACCGCTGCATTGGGGATTTGTTCGTGTGACCATGTTTCTGTTATGATAAGCGCACAGCATTCTCAAACGTGGCGGTTACCAGGCATGGATCTGGCGTTTGAGAGATAGAGGCTTGGCAGAGGAGGTTTTAGGGGTTGTTTCCTTGGCTTAGACAACAAGCCAGCTCTGCAGCGACATTTTTGCTTCCTCTCGCGTCACTGTCTACGTCGCTTGCCAGACCCAATAACAATCCACGAAGAGGCCGCTGGTCTCGCTATCTTGTCCGGTATGTTGTGAAGACAGCGAAAATCGCTGCAGATCTTCTATTGGAAACCGATGCCCAGAGAATTAAAGTCCATTTTATGTACAAGATGCAAAGAACAAATACAAAAAAATCACAAAAAAGGAGCACAGATACAGAGAGCTGAAGCAGCTGCGTTTTTGCGCGCCGCCATTCAAACAATAATATAACAATAAATAGTCCGGTTCCTTATATTCATATTTTAACCTTAGTGGTAATTTTTAGGGATTTGCTAAACTATATATTTTTGGAAAGGTTATAGTATATGGAGTCAGAAAATCAATGTTTGCATTTGTCCAGATGTCTATATGGCGGCCATACTGAAGTTTTAAAAATGGCCGCTGTAAATGTAAAAATTTTAGTATCTCGACTTCTGAAAAACTGAAATGTTGCTTTTTACTGCTAAACCCACATTGTAAGGGTCAAGGAAACCAATGGTAGCACCATTGGTTTCCTTGACCCTTGACCCCAACTTGCCTTACTTGTTGCAAGTATTTGGCCGTAGCCACTTTCCTTGTTGCCTCTTCAAGGTCACCATTTGCTTGTGGGATCCCAAGATACTTGTAACTGTCCTCAATGTCTACTACTACTACTTGTTCCCTCTGGGAGTGAGACCCCCTCTGTGTGGACTGGATCATCTTGTTGAACAGTAGCTAATATTTATTAAACAAATATATGAAGTAAGTGCATGTGCGATTTGCTTCATTTAGTTTTCTTTAAATAAATGATGTCATGATAGCAGTAGTTGGTTCTAGTGAGGACCCAGAGTCCAGGTCCACGGTTCACCTCAGCTAAGTACAAAGGCGACTGCAGAACTACACACCAGAAACTACAGATTTATCCTGTACCGACACGTGTCAGTGCAGCAGCCAGTGCCAGAATGATGATGATTCCCAAGCCGTGTTGTATGCATAAACTTTATAAAAGAAGTGGACTAAGCGAGTGTGACCCACAGAGTTCAACGTCACTCAAATGAGGCTCATGATGCCCACAGTTACAGGAGCCAAGACTCTATATTATGAATAGGATTTTTTTGACGAACAAAATAGAGAAAAAAAATTAAAAAATCAGGCTCATGTAGAGGGGGTTAATATGAACATTTTAAGACCAAAATGATGAGGCTCACAGCAGCAGTTGCACAGAGAGGAGCCACAAGATTCTAATGTAAGTTAATTGGAGCCAGAGTCAGAAGGAGCCAGAAGAGCCTCCTGGAGAACTTCCTATTTGGCACACGGCGGCTACAGCTTTAGCTCTGTCTACTCATATATACAGTCTACGGTTGTATGAAAGTGATGATGATGATGTATAGAAAATGTCTAATTAAAAAGGTTGCATAATCATATTGTGTCTAAATGTGTTTGTTGACATTCAACATCCACATTTTATGTGACCTACTTTTAAACTCTGAGTTTTCTGACCAACTGCATGTGATGTTTATAGTTTGTTTTACCCACATTGTTGATGTATTTCAACAGGATTAAAAACAAACAAACAAACAAACATGTTTTTTGGAGGATCATGGAGTATTACATGTGAATATTACAATGAAATTGCAAGAAAACAACCAAACCGGGTCATTTTTGACCCACTTATGCATCTAAGGGTTAATGTGGGTAAGTCTTACAACTTTATAACTAGCACCAATTTGATTCCCTGACCCTGAAAATGTGGGTTTAGCAATTAAAATCAACATTTCAACTTATTCAGAGGCTGAGATATTTCAAATTTCAATTTTGGTGGCAATTTTTTTTACAAATTCAATATGGCCGACATCTGACATCTGGGCAAATGCAAACATTGATTTTCTGACTCCATACACAATAACCTTTCCAAAAATATATAATTTAGCAAATCCCCCCAAAATTCCCACAAAAGTATATAGTGAATTGGACTAAAACTTATTGTCTCCAAAACTTAACACATCTAAAAGTACAACTTAATGTACAGCTGCTGCTGTCCCACAATGACTCCTCTTTCTGCCCTCATTTAAAAGTGCTCAAACAGATGCTCTGAGGCAAAGCAGTGCTGGGAATGTCCCAAGTGTGTGCTGCTGTGTATGTCTGTATGTGTGCGGTTAGAGCTCGCGTGCCTTCTCCCTGCCCTCTGCCCTTCATGGCGCCAGCTCCACTTCCCCTCAGCTCCAAACATCTGGTGTCTGGGACACACACGCTGAGTGCTGAACAAGGAAACAGCTTTAAGCTTCTGCTCTCCATACCATTTTTATATTCATGTAAAATGCCATAAGTCTACAAATACTATTAATTTTTTAGCACAGACTAAGACAATTAATAGATTTGCAACTGAAATGATTTTAACACAGATGTCTCTCTGCACTTATTAACTTAAGTTAGTAACTCCTCATATGACATAACTATTTAAAAGTATTTGCATTTTCACATGACAAACAGGTGTTTGTCCACATACTAAGTTTTCTTCCCACCTCCCGTTATGTCCTTGGTCCCTTTTCCTCTGCCCCCCTGTTCTCTCTCCACCAAAATTCGGGGGCTTACGGATACTTTAAGAGAGCTTTGCTGCCGCTCAGGGACTACATTCTCATGCTGCTAAAGAGACTTGAGCTGTGACACAGGGACCAGTGTTCTTAATACTAAGATGAGGAGAGTGAGGACTGAACCTTTTTCTTCTTGCTGCGGCCCTCGGCCTGCAGGGTGCGGGTGCACTGTTCCACACAGTGGGAGAAGCTGCGCTTGTTCTGCTCTGAGCTGTAGTCCAGCTCGGCTAGCTGAGCCAAGGACAAGATGTAGTTGCAGGCGATGCGGAGAATAGCCAGCTTGGACAGCTTCTGGCCATAGGAGTAACATGGCACCTATCAACACAGCACTCAGCTTTATTACTCCAGTACTTTCAAATAGATGATATACAGTTGGTAAAATTGGTTTCGGGCATGTTTACATTTTTTTCACTGTATATATTTGTGAAGGTGCTATGACATTCAATTTTAACAAATATTGGTAACAACTAAGTAATCCACACATACAAAGGATGGACATCCATAAATGTTTTTTATGTGCAATCATGTAAAATGACCAATGGAAAACGTTTTGAATAAATTAACAATGGGAGGTGTAAAACAGCTGTGAAACACAAACACATTGCCTCTCTGTGTAGGTTAATGCTTTTATGTGCATTGTCTCTGATAGATAAATAAACTAAACTAACCCTCGCTGAAACTACAACAGATGAGTTGATTTGTGCTGTTAAACACGTCCCTCTCAAACAATATTACAGTCACAAGTTAGCAAACATTAGCCATTTAGCATGACAATGATTTTCATCATTGTTAATGTATGCTCGTTTTGACCACACACTTCTGAAAATGTTGTTTAAATTCATTTTGCATGTTTTCTTTTCTTTTCTTTTTTTTTGACAGTGTTTGCTAATTTGTGCACAGTGTCACCATGGTAACGGATGAACATTCTACTATAGAGATACATGGAGAACACCCCCAGTGTGATGTCAAAGTATCAATAGGAGAACTGTGGAAACTGGAGGCCTACAAAAGTGAAAACTTTCATATGAAAGAAAAGGGAGAAATTTACATCAGACCAATGCATGTGTCCAGATTCTGGAAGCATTCATCTCCAATGCATTTGTTTTTAATGAAGCATAAATTATTTCTTGTATAATGATGACGCCAATATCTGGGTTTCACGTGACGTCACAGGGCTACGTTTGTCAGCAAGCAAAATCAGATGGAGGGCAGGAAGTGAACTGACTGGAGGAAAATGCCCATGTGTTGTGTAGTTTACGGCTGTGCCAATCGTTCTAACCGAGAGAAGGAAAAGCGATTTTTTTAGAGTACTGAATATAGTCGTCCACAAAGGTCAGAAATGGGAAAAGCCGACAGAACAACGCCGTAAAAAGTGGATTACAAACCTACGTCTGCGGTCGGGAGGAGCAGAATTCGCTAATGCTCGTGTCTGCAGTGACCACTTCGTCAAAGGTTTGTTACAAAGCTAAATAGTTTTTTGTGGTTTACCTAAACATAAACGAATCATTAACGACTAACGGCGAACGACATTTGTTGACATTATATAGTTGGGATAGATCAGTTACTGCTGATACACTGCAGTTTTTCCCATAACGTCTATACACATAAAATAAGAGAAACACTCACCCCGGCGAAGACCAAACCATAATCATCATTTAGGTGTTTTGCACCAAGGTTGAGGACCCATCCACTCACAAAAAAAGTTCTATGCCTCCAAACTTTTGTACTTTGCCTTCATCTGTTGTCTGGTGTAGAACGATGTCTGAAGAGCTCAATAGTTCGTGATCTCCTCTGCCTCCATTATAGGCAAATCTTTTACTTCGGTTGAAAATTCTCTCATTTTCAATAAGATCAGGGTCACGTCCAATATATTTGTCGACTAACTGCTCGTACTTTTGCCTTGCTACTGGCTCTAAATCCTGACAATAAGAACTCTTCTCCGTATCTGTGTTCTCCAGAGCCGTGTTTGTTTGTCGTGTTTGTCTTCACTTCCTGCCCTCCACCTGAAATTCGCGCATCATCGTGATCACGTGACTGAAACCCTCCTATTGTGCCATTTCTCATTGTTATAACATTTGGGCCTTTACTGGTGGATTTCTTTAAGAGCGGACAACTCCAGTTCTAGAGAAAATGGAATGTCTGTAGCACCTTTAGAAATATAATTAATTACCAACGTGTCTAATACCAGTTTTAGCTGTATAGTAAATGAAAAAGTAGTGTCCCACCTGTTTTCTGAGAGCCTCGAAGGCAGCGCTAATGGTGTGTACACGGGTACGCTCCCGGGCATTGGCCAGCAGCCTCCTGGTCTGCTGGATTGCCTTCACCTCTGGACCATGGTTGCCTGCTTCTGAACAAGGCCTTAGCCTCTGACACTCCTGCCAAAGTAACAACATACAGTGTCCTGTTTAGCACGCAGTCTAGTACTATGAGATATTTGTACATACATTTGGTCAAGTGTCTAACAAGTTCCTATTAGACCCAGACCTTAGGTGATGGGGAGTTGTGCTCCACCTCCTCTTCATACTGAGGCCTGAATGGTGTCTGGTTCAGTGGCAACTCCTGTTGGTTGTTGCTGAGAGAGGACCTGGGCCCCACCCGGAGCCGGCTACACAGGGGCTGGGAGATTGCTGTTGGCCAGTGAGGGATCTCCACATGAGTGAAGGCAGAGGTGGATAATCCTTCTTGGGCCAGAGTGTTGGTACAGCTCTCCTCTCCTGTGTCGGAGCTATGAAAGAGTCTTCTTGGCTCACGTGCCTTCCTCTTAAACTTTTTGTGGGTGTCTGAGGCTGCTAAGGCACACTGGCTCATGGGACCACTAAGTTCAAGTGGATTCTTCATTTCAACAGCTTTAAAGGTTTTTAGTGATGTTGATGGTTAAAATTTTTGTGTGTGCACCTCACTCATTAAATTTGTAGCACTTCTGCAAAGAAAATAAATAAACAATGACAAAACAGGTCCACACAGCATTTTTTAAATGTCATAATTGGCATACTTATAAAGTTGAATTTAAGGGAGATCTGTATGCTGTTTATTTGAAAATAATGTTCACGTAAAAGTCAATTTGAAAAGTCTGTGTAATTTGTGTATCCTCTGGCAAGGTTCAGGTAGTTCACTTGCTCAAAAACACATTTAGAAATTGTTTTATTTGAATAGAATTCCATTAAATGTCATTAAGTCCTTTAATAATGTCTCTGGTAAATATTTTTCTTCAGAATTCAGCTTGTCTAAGCAGTATCCAATATTTTTGTCAATGTCAGACATTTTGAAAAAAAACATTAAATCTGTCAGTAATATTAAAATTGTAATATCTGGGAGCCTTATGTGTTATCCTTGTGCTGAACACAGCAATACCACACACAGACATCCTTATTACAACAAGATTACAAGTTAAAATTTTACTCGGGAGTGAATCAAATTTGATGTGTTTTTGTGTGAATATTAAGCATAAGCATATTTCCCAATATGATTCAATTGAATTATATTGGGAAACATGCTTATTTTATAAAAAACAACAACAACAACAACAAAAAAACCAAACAAAAAACTTGTTTAAAAAAAAAATCAGATGCTGTTCTTTTGCATTTCTGTACGGCTCAGACTCCACAAAGATATAGGCCAGTATAATCTTTATAACGGTCTGCAACTCACTGTGTGGACGCTGGACAGTAGGCTACAGAAGGCTTCTCTCGTCTGGGACAGCCTGTTGCTTTAATTCGGCTGCAGCTCTGCTATGGCTCCAGTCTGTCTGCATAGCAACCTCCTGACTAAACTTCACTCATGCTGTGGAATCATCTGAGACTGCTCAAGACCGCGCTCTGCTACAACGACTCTATCAACACGTGTGTTAAGGCAGTTTCGGTAGTTTTTTCTGTGTATAAACAGCACCTTCTTGCGCCTTTCACAAGTTACAGCTGCCTAAAGGCACTGGCTCCAGTCAGTCTGCACAACACAAGCATAAGCGGCAACAGAACAGCTGACAACACGGCCGACACTCATCGGAACATGTTTGGTAACGTTACCTGTTGCGAGTGCTAAAACTCGGCAAACGCTCTCGTATGGGCATCAAGTTCTCCCTTGGCAGTAGTGGCGTGATCTTGTCTCCCGAGGTTCCGCTCCAGGGTAGTGTGCATCGACAAATATGCGCTCTGAGCTAAACAGAAGACGCGCAGTGAAAAGAGGTGCCCAACTGGCGTCTCCCTGGCGTCAGTCTCCGTTCAACCACTGTGTGTGAGCGAGTGTGTACGTATGTATGTGTGTGTGAGAGAGAGAGAGACACAGAGACACAGAGAGAGAGACAGAGAGAGAGAGAGAGATACACTACACATATTTTCAATGCGTTCGTTTTTTGACAGAGAATAAGAATAAATACACATTTTAAGGCGTTTTGTGAGAGAACGAGAGAATGAGGCTACACATTTAAAAATATTTTTGTTTTACCAAAATACTCTTTTAAAGTTATGGTTGTGTGTGTATTTTTGATGAACTAACAAGTCCAATCATGCGCCAGCTAAAATACATTTTTTAAAAGTCATGGATGCTTTTTTTTTTTGGCAGAGACAGTAGAGGGCGGCCTTGAGTTGTTGTTCAAGGCCGCCCTCTGCTGCAGTTACATCCTATTATACTTCCACAAGTTACATGCACACTGATGATTTATGGAGTTTTAAATTATTTTTTTTTAAACCGCATGTAAAATTGATATGGGTAGTCAGAGGGACCATGATCAGAAAGACAATCCAATGCTTTTGCTGTTTACCTCCTCCTTAACTCCAAAAATCTGACCTTAATCAAATTTTGATTGAGCATGTGACTGCAGCCAGTGTTTTAAGTAGCACATATGGAATGAGTGTGTCCCAGAAAAATGATAACATCATAAAGCATGTGAGTAGGAAAATTAAGATTCTTTCAAATGATGGCAATAACATTGCAGATGAATGGAAGTGAGTTCACAATTGCAGTAGTTTATTGTTCATGCCTCAAAGGAGAACGTCTGTGGAGCATTTTAAATGTGTGTATCCCAATACCATTCATTGTGACTTACATGAGTTAGCTCATGTCAAAAATCTGAACTTAAAATCTCAAAGAGAATGACATTTAAAGAACAGTAAGCCTGACAAATTAATTCGGTAATCACCAAGACCTTGTTCACTTCAGATAAAGTGCAAGAAATATGTTTTTAGACAATTAGTCTGTTTTCTGTAGTTACTTAATAATATTTTGTTTATTCCAAATGAATTCACATTTTGTAAAATATTTTTTGAGTCTAACACACTGCATTCAGTTCCCAACAAGAGATTTTATATGTCCATTTTGAGGCCACAACTCAGATTCTGATTCTGAATTTCATTAGAACTTGATTAAATAAAGGTAAACCATATGATGAATGTTTTAACTAAAGAGCATGTGTGTCCAATTTAAATGTAAATTATCATGAGAGCTACCAAAATATAGAAAAAAGTTTAGACGAGATGCACTGGTCAGGCAGGTTCAGAGGAGACAGTGGAGTTAGATTTTGTTGGTCTCTTCTTCTTGTAACTTGGCCAGCGACACACAGGACAGCAGTGCTGGCCCTCTGCCAGCCACACCACAATGCAGCTCTGGTGAAAGGCGTGGCCGCAAAACAGACCCATTAACAGCTCTCCATTCACAAAGTTTTCTAAACATATAACACACTCTGAGCAGTGGAGAATGTCATGAGGCCATTCGGACCAATCACAGAGCAGGGTGTTGTCGTCACACTCAGAGTCAGATGTCCTGTCCAGGCAGGCCTGCTCCTCTAGAGCTCCACTTGGACTATATACAGTCACTGAACTCTGAGCACTTTTAAACTTCCAGACCGGCAGAATTTTCATATAGTCAAGGTTCACAAGTGGACGCAGCCAAAGATCAGGAAAAG
Source organism: Boleophthalmus pectinirostris (assembly GCF_026225935.1). NCBI lineage: Eukaryota > Metazoa > Chordata > Actinopteri > Gobiiformes > Gobiidae > Boleophthalmus > Boleophthalmus pectinirostris. The sequence continues at coordinate 35,320,580 of NW_026571207.1, forward strand.
CTAATCGTTCGAATAAGAAGTTGGTATCCTCATCCCATTCCGAATGGTCAGACTGGTGCAGGGAAGTGATAGGGTGGAGCAGGTAGGAGCTGTACCAGTCCCACAGACTGGCTAACCACTCTAAGTTTGTGCTGCTGTCCTCCAGGCTTCTCCTGCTGCAGCGGCGCTTCTTCTCAAAGTAATCCACTAGCAGACCATGGGCCAAGTATGTGGACAGGAAAAGGGCTGGGTGAGACGAATAGAAGGTCCAGTCAGCTCGCACTAAACTGACTAGTTGTGTGGTATCAGCATAGCGCAGCAGCTTCAGGCTGTAGCTATAGAAAGTGTCTAGATAGGGCAGCTGCAGCAGAGCCTACAACAGATACAGACATCATCAGGGCAAGATTGAAGTGCATGGCAGCAGGTTTTCATGTGTTTCAAAGGATTATCTAGTTTGGTGGGATAATGTTAATTATGGTGAATACATACCATAATTTTAGGTAATTGCAAGTATCAAGCACTCAAATGGGATTTTTTTCCCAGGCCTTATTTTTGTGACAATTTTTAGCAATGTTTAGACCTTAAGATTGTCTGAACAATTTCAGTATCTCTACACAGTGGAATGGTCCTTGGCCTTGGTCCCATGGAACTACCGTGGAGGATATTGGTAATTCTGCTGGTAAAACAGTTATATAGGGAAAATGTCTCAGTGATAGGGTTCTGCCAATTTTCAGCCAATCCAATTTTATGCCCGAAATATTCCCATTATTGACTCTTATAAATTTCTTGAGGATTGTTAATTGTTTACCCTAAAAAAGTTTATTGCGGGCCCAATGAAAGACTTCTTGACAGATGTTTTTGGTACTGTCTCAGTACAGTCCTAATTCAGTGGTCTGGCATTTTGTTTTAGACCTGTCCAGTTAGCCCACTGGTGGGAACTGATAGCATTGCCAATTACGGCTCAGGGAAAATACTGTAAATAAAATATGGCACTGAGTTCTAAAACATTTTGAGGGCATTCTTCAAAGAGAACAGTATTCCATTAATAGAAGTGAGTAAAAGTGGCTATGTGATAGAGAGGTCATCTTGTAACCAGAAAGTTACAGGTTCTACATACATCTACAATACAGTCTTTGACCAGTGATTATTGGTGAATAGGGACCTTTGGGAGGATACCTCATAGTCAAAATATGAATGTGATGTGTGATTGAGGCTGATCAGAGAGATCATTGGAGTAAAATGGTAGCCACATCTCTGTAAGTCAGCCTCAAGGCAGATGTAACTAGAAAAGAGAAACTGCATACCAGAACTGGAAGCCATGACACCAGGAGGATAGAATTGTAGGTTCCAAGAGTTCGGATTAGAACCACAAAGCGCTTGACAGTAGCTCCCTGAGACAGAATGATGTATACAGATCAACAAATGATACAAGAAAGGTTTATTGCAAAAGACAGTTGAAGAAAGTGGGGGAAACCTGTGTGATGAAGAGGTCCATCCAGGCCAGCAGGTTGATGAGCAGCAGACTGAGAACAAACACGTCGTTTACTTCAGGCTGAACTGAGCGTAGAAATGTGTCCATTGCAGACACAGAGAGGAACTCCCCAGGACTGAAACACAAACAAATCACATTACCCATTCATCAATATCGCTGGGGCAACCTACAGTCAGTGCCATGAACACAGACTATTCTCCAGATCTTGAGTTAGGCTCGATCAGGACTTTACATGCAACACCACATATAAAGGCCTGGGTGACGAGGAGTCAAACCTAGAACCTTCTTGCTGTGAAACTTGAGTTCTAGCCACTCAGCCACAGTGCCCCCGTTACCTTGTTCAATACTGTGATTACAATATAGATATGTTAATGAACACTGTAAATGAGAGGCATATTAATCTTCTGTTTATTAAAAGTATAAACTTTTTTCATTGTGGTATAGTTTTTTCCATAGAATAATAGGCACTTTGAAAACACTGCCACTGATGCTGCTTTTCTGTTGCTTGGAACGCCAGCCAAAGTTACTTGTAAATAATAAAAACATAATAAAGCATGTACAGATCAATCGTATCCTGTACCCTGTGAACATTCCAGGTGGCAAAGCGAGAACAAGTCTGAGAAATGCACTAGTTTCCACATAATGTGTGTGCCCATATTGTTGTGAGGTCCTCAAAAAATAACTCATGCTTGATAAACCTCCACTGTCTCAGTTGATAAATCCTAGTTTTTACCTTTTTCCATACCAGTACATCCCCTCAGGCATCTTTAGGACGTAGGCAGGACTGCGGGTCACACCTATCTCAACCAGGCTGCTATGGTTCTTCCAGCGGCAAATGTTGACAAAGATGAACTTGATACGACCAGTGAATCTTACTGAGAGAGAGGAGAAGAAGGCAGGCGGCTGCGGAAGGTGAGCAAACAGGAACATTTTAACGGTATGGTCCGAGTACCACTCTTGCAGCAGCTGCTCAGAGCAGTGTAGGGTGTGGATCTGCTGTGCCACCTGCCCAGTAACCCAGTGGGAGAGGTTTTCTGTGTCGGTGTACTGCCCACGATACTCCTTCAGCATCACTTTCCCTTTGGAGGCAGACGTCTGAGGAACAGACATGATGAGAGTGGACTGATGCCAGCCCCGCCTCATACACGACCTGGAGAAACATTAGTCACTTGCATTAAATGAATTCTTCTAACTCTGGTGTAGTGCTGGTTTCAGGAGCTGCGTGTGTTATGTTTACAAAATAAATAAACAATAAATACATGATATATGTCCCATGTGCATCACCTGTGATCACTGGAGCAGTTAAATATTCCAGTTCTGATGCCAAATTGAGAAACTTTCTTCACCATCTTCCTCCAACTGTATTGACTGAGCAGTGCCTCTCTGCCTTGAGCAACCACCTAGAACATACATACACAAATGCTGCAGTAATCCCACCAGGGCAAAATACAGTGGACAAACAAATCTAGACCAAAAGGGTAAAACATGTTGAGATAAACTTATCCAAATCTGCCATATAGTTTTAGAGCTTTTCCCCCTTAGTTATCTGGGCAGTGGCTCAATGGTAATAGCAGTGTTTCCCATTATATTATAGGAGACTACGGTGAACCCCCCATAGTCTAAAATAAACTCGACTATATTATGCTTTGTTGCTATCATATCATTATCATAAACCTATGAGACTACACTGTTAAATATAAATTAAATATAGGCAGTAAGTGACATTTATACTCCTCAAAGTGAACAAGATGAAATTATTCAAAAAAAAAAAAAAAGAGCCACCATACTCTTAACAAAAGTTATGGAAAACACTTTAATAGTACTTGTGCACAAAACCTTTGGAAAGTTTGGAGGATCAATTTCCTCTCAGGCTGAGTTCTGCCATTAAGGCAGACTAAGGGAAGGCACAAAGTGAGAGTTTTTAAATAGTCCTAAGAATTTGTTCTAAATAAAGTGTGTGTATATGTAATCATTACTGCTAAATACATGTAAAACTTTCTACTTATTGTTTCCGGTCTCAGTTCACTTACCTGTGAGACCTTACAATGGGGTCAATACTAAGGTTCCCTGTACAACAAAATTTCAGCTTTAGTATTATATTATTATTATTATTTAAGCTAAGGCTAAATTAGGCCTCTTATCTTACATGCTAGCAAGTGTTTTACCTGAACCAGCCAGATTCCATCTTTTGTGTCCTCCACTAATTCATAGAAGTGTAGCTCTCCACTGAAGTGAGTGGTGCCACCGTCACCTTCAGGGTGTTCCTTCTCCTTCTTTATGGTAGAGTACAACTCCCCCTGTGACAAATCCCCTAATACAAATTAAAAAATACATTACCAAAATGAAAACACTCAACCTAAAAACATAATGTAAATTATCATGAGACCTACTTGTCTCCAGGAAGATGTTATTGTTTTGCCTAGAAGGTTCTATGATATGGCATCAAACATATCCATCTAGCATTTATTCATTATGGGTGTATGGGTGTATTCCTCAAAAATACAGTAATATTTTCGGTGAATAGGAGCAACTCTCCACAGATCTGAATTATAATGTAGCACAGTGCTATAACCTGCTTCCACGGAGACAAGCAGGCGGCGGACCCTCCACTAGAAATGTTACGCAGTGCACCTTTCATCTCTGCAAGACATTCATCATGTGAGATACTTTTGTTCTTGATATGAGTCAGAAGGCTACTATAGCTTAAAATATCTTCCACAGGAAGGTTTGAGTTTAAAATGGCCAGAAAAGGGGCAGCAAGGGACTTTATGTAAAGGGGTCTGCAGCCTGTTTGTGTCTCATAGAGGCTTTTGGGGCAGTTGGGTGAATTTGGTCAAACTTCACTTAGGTGTAAATGTATTTATTTTGTTCCCATTATGAAATATAAATGTTAGAACCCTCCTTAGAGTTAGGTGGAACATTTCTGCAATGCTCCGCCAAACGAGCTTACAACACCCATGCTCCCACACAACAATTCTCCATGAATATACAAAAGCATGATACAAAAAATACAATACAATCCTGATGTGAAGTGCAGTAGTTTCATTAGCGGAACACATGCAGATTGTAATGTGATATCACTGTAAAGGGGGAGTGACTTCAGAATATCAAAAACCAAAGTGAAACTACCCTGAAGAAGTAAAATACCCCCTCTTTGACGATTAAGCGTATTTGTATTCGTTTTCATTGTGGCTAATCTGAGAATTTAATTTTTTAAACTATGAATGTAGCAATCCAACTTTTTCAGTTCTGATATCGATGTTAACACTTGGATATCAAGTAAAAGCAAATAACCAATAAAAATCAGACACTGTTTTTGAATTGTTGTTCAACAGAATTTTTTTTTTTTTTTAATAATGAAACTGGCCTGGACAAAAATGGTGGTACCTCTAGAGAAGATTGTAAGTAACTGAACAATAGGGACATGTTAAACTTCGGTGTGTCTCTAATCTGCATCACAGGTGTCTTCAAGTCCTCAGTCAGTGTGTCTGTTTAAAGGGCGACATGTGTCATTGTGCTGTTTGGAGACATGATGGACACAACACTGAACATGGACCAGAGAAAGAGAAGAAGAGAACTGTGTCAGGAGACTAGAAAGAAAATGACAGACAAACAGGTTAAAGATAAAAGACAATAAGATCATCTCCAAGCAGCTTGATGTTCCTGTGATTACAGTTACAAGTTCTTCACAAGTTTAAGGTCCACAGGACTGAAGCCAACCTCCCTGGACGCAGCTGCAAGAGGAAAATGTATGACAAATTGAAGAGATGGATCATATGAATGGAACCAAAAAGCCCAGAACAACCTCCAAACAAATTTAATTGAAGAGCGAGGTACATGAGTGTCAGATCACACCATCCATCAGTGTTTGAGCTAAAGTGGACTTCATGTGAGAACACCACTGCTGAGAGAAAATCATAAAAAAGTGAGACTGGAATTTGTCACAATGCATATTGACAAACCACAAAGCTTCTAGGTGAATGTCCTTTGGACAGATGAGACAAAATGTTCACAGACGCAAAATGAAGCAGACCAAGAAAAGAACACTGTCCCTACTGTGAAGCACGGAGGTGGCTTGGTTTTGTTCTGGGGCTGTTTTACTGCATCTGGCACAGGGTGTCTTGAATCTGTGCAAAATACAACGGAATCTCAAAACTATTAAGGTATTTTGGATGAAAATGTGTTGCCTAGTGTCAGAAAGCTCAGTCTCAGTCATAGGTCATGGGTCTTCCAACAGGATAATGACCCAAAACACAGCTAAAAACACACAAGAATGACTAAGAACAAAACACTGGACTGTTCTGGAGTGTTCTTCTGTGAGCCCAGATCTCAGTCCTACTGAACATCTGTGAAAGGAGCTGAAACATGCTGTCTGGAGAAGGAACCCTTCAAACCTAAGACAACTAGAGCATTTTACTCATGAGAAATGGGTCAAAATACCAGTTGACCAGTGCAGAAGTCTCATTAACAGTTACAGAAATCGTCTGTTTGCAGAGTTTGCCTCAAAAGGTTGTGCAACAAAATATTAAGTTAAGGGTACCATCATTTTTGTCCAGGCCATTTTCATTATTTTGTTTTTTTCTAATAATTCTGTTTAATCAAAGGTGAAAAGCAATGTTTTTTTTTATTATTGCTTTTCTCTGTTTCAAGATATTTCAGTGATTATTGTTGATTTTTCTTTCATTGCCAGAGGGGTACCAAAAAATAATAATAATAATAATAATTATATATACACACATATATACACACACACATATATACACACACACATATATAAAATCACCAATTTATAGAACAAAATTTAAAGACCAAAACTGGATATCGAGGAACCAACAATACACGAGCCCATAATCCATCAAAAATGCAAAATTTGCATTCTTAGCACCAATATCTGATACTAGTAGGCCCCAGAGGTTGGAACTTGCAAATCGTGACTTGGACTAGAGTCAAACTTGAGTCACTATTTTTAGGGCTTGAGACTCCACTTGATAAAATAGACTAAGACTTGACTTGGACTTGAGGCCTGTGACTTGAAAAGACTTTAGAAGCACTTTCAAATCTGAATTCTCTTTCTTTCTGACCATAATGATTTGCACTAAGATCTTGTCAAGACATTTAAAAAGGAAAAATTTGCATTTCTACAACTCTTATATAAATTCTCATATATCAGTATACTATGATTTGTTAAGTAAAATGTACCTTAAAATTCATATAAATTGCTAAAATCTAAGCTTTGGTTTAAAGACTTGAAATGACATGAAGCTCAAAGCAGACTACTTGGACTTGACTTGGACTTATGGGCCGTGACTTGACTTGGACTTGAGGTCAAAGACTTGAGACTTACTTGAGACTTGCCAAATAATGAATTGGTCCCACCTCTGGTAGGCCCTAACCCTTATTCCTTATTATTATCCCTAGTTTTAATTATATTTTTTATGGAGATATTATGATGGTAGGGACATGGTGAGCTTGATCAAAATATGTGTGCATACTTAAACAGAGAAGATGATTGAACGTTTGGACAATAGACATTTCTTTACCAAGCTGTTTATTTAAATAAACTGGGACTGATGGGACTATCCATTATGATAAGGTGGACAAACATTTAAGAGATATGTAAAATATCTCTTTGTTATAAAATGATACATAGGCTATCCCTAATTTACTGATTTATAAACACTGCATGAGCCCAGAGGCACCGCTCAACGGTATTCACCCAGTTACCTGATTTTTCCACCAGCTCTCGGACATCCTCTTTCTGAGCCAGAGCGGAGTAGGCTAGGCCCCGGGCCTCCAGGATCATTTTGAGCTTGTTATAACTCAGAGTGACCGGGTCCACTAGCTGCGTGGCCAAGACCCCGGCCTCACACCACACCACCGCCTCGAACAGACGTGCAAGCAGGAACAACAGTAGCAAGTACAGAGTCAAGAAGAGCAGTTTGAGCCACATGATGAAGGTGAAGGAGGCTGTCCGCTCTACATGCACCTGGCAAACCCAGGACCCACTCTTGGCTGCGGAACTCCGGAGCAGGATGGTGGCCTGGCAGACAGTAGCAGCGTGACGAGTAGCCTCGCATGGGAACCGACGTAACTCATTTACAAGACATCATGTCTGGTTTTGGGTGTCCAGTTGTTTGGTGACGTCTACTGGTCTGCGGTTTTTCAGGCTTTTCCACGTTTGTGCCGATTTGTGCTTACCAGCTCAACACTCCGCTCAGCTGTAAACACCAGCGTCAGCCGGATCGTCACTTCCGGTTCCTCCTCCGTTGGTCGTGGCCATAGACTGTTGTAAACTGCGCCTGCCTGGATATCATATGGTCAGCGAGTCGACCGCGAGGTTTGAAGCATTTTCAGAAATTGTCATTTTGATATGAACATGCCTGAAATCTGGCGGTTGACTCTTTATTTGTAAGCTAGCCCCTTTTAAGCTTTTTAACAGGTGTCACAATGGGGTACCAGTGGCACAAACTGCTGTGACCAGTGTTGGGCATGTTACTTTGAAAAAGTAATTAGTTACAGTTAGTTACTTCTCCCAAAAAGTAAGTGAGTTACTCCACTATAAAAGTAACTAGTTACTAGGGAAAGTAACTATTTCGTTTTTTATTTTATTTTATTTTTAAGGACACACTCACACTATGTCTTTTGAACCGTGCTGTGCGTAAGCATGATTGCCTAGGATTCTATGTTCCGTACTCACACCTGCACAACCGAACCGAACCAACCCCAGTTTGGAACTGTCGATATGTACTACACCAACGCAAATCTATACACTTACAGAATTGGTTAGAAAAAGCTATATGGTTTTTAACACATATGCTTGACTAGAAAGGAAATGTTTTCTTTTGAGAACTTTAGATCAAACTCAACATATTTGATAAAACTCAGTACAACATGGTAGTGAAGAAAGCAATACCTCAAGCTATTAAAATAATGGCTTCCAACTTGAATCAAAATAATGTACAAACTTGTCTCACATCACTTATGGTGGACAGTCACAATCTACTTAACTCTAAGCTTAAAAATAGTGAAATTTGGTGCATTTTTAACCAACAATTATTTCTATTATCTGTAACGTCTTAAAAGCCAATTCTCAATTTCCTCACAATAAAAGAAGCTCAAAAAATTAAGATCAAAATTTTTCTAATTGCCAATTGCACCAAAAGCAAAGGAGATTCATTAAAATTGTGAATGGTATCTACCCCTCTGCTGACTTTCTCTGGAAACATTTTGTATTTGAGATCACTAATTGAGGTCACTATGGAAACTACTGATCACATATTCTTTAGACGTATGTATAGTAATGCATTTTGGGAGGATTTACATCACAGGTTATCAATATATGCCATATATATATATATATATATATATATATATATATATATATATATATATATATATATATATATATATATATATATATATATGTATATGCTATCATATGCCAGTTTCAAATATTAAATTAGAAAATGTTATGCATGGCTTTGTTGTAAATAAATATCAGAATAATTTAACTATTAACTCCATAATCATTTTAAGATTTTTTTTTTTATTCATAAAAATAGATTCTAAAGAGTTGCCCAAACTTCAATGCTTTTCATAAAGAACTATGTATTTTCTTCTTCTTCTTCTTCTTCTTCTTCTCCGAAATGTATGAAACAAACATTTGCTGTGCAACTTATGAGGACTGTGGAATGACTGAAACTGATGGAAAACCCCTAGCTCTATCCTTTTTTTTCTCTACAGTTTTATTCCATCTTTTCCTGTATATTTATGTTGCTACTCGTGCCTCCGGCCGCAGAAATATCTATTAAATAGTCAGACTGATATAGTCCTGTTGCAATACTAATAGGCCCTTCGCCAGCTTCTGGCGCTCAGGCCTAATAATATTTTTTAGCAAAAACAATATATCCGTAAAATTTGGAACAGCATATTATACGTTTTTTGAAAGCTCTCGACCTTCCCCACGTCACCGTGGGGTCATTGGTGAATGATGGGCACTGACGTGCTCATCATTCCCCATCTCGTTGGGGTTGCCCCCTGACCTCCTGTGACATAGGTTGACCGTAAAGCGGATTGGGTTCAGTGAGTAAGGTTAAAAAATCCAGACACAGACAGGAAGCAGTGGTCCACGGTTTACTTTTTGTTTCCAAAGGTTACAAAAAGTGCAGGTGCAAAAAAAAAGTGCAGGGTGCAAAATGGAGGCAAGCAGCTGTTTCTTCTCCAGCAGCAGAACACAGACTGATGTATTGAGGCGCCTTTTATGCTGGTCCTACTGATTGGATAAAACTACTATAGCTAAAATAGGGATGGTAAAATTATCAATAACTTAAATCTGAACCTAAACCTTCATAAAATAACCCAAAACCAGATAACTATTAAAACCACCAGCTATATACAGAAAAACCCTAAAACCATACACCAGTTAAATTTTAAAACCCATAAACCAATACAAATTGAATGACAAATTGAAGAGATGGATCATACGAATGGAACCAAAGAGCCCAGAACAACCTCCAAATAAATTAAATGTGAACTTGAAGGGCAAAGTACATGAGTGTCAGATCACACCATCCATCAGTGTTTGAGCCAAAGTGGACTTCATGTGAGGACACCACTGCTGAGAGAAAATCATAAAAAAGTGAGACTGGAATTTGACACAATGCAGATTGACAAACCACAAAGCTTCTAGGTGAATGTCCTTTGAACAGATGAGACAAAACTGGAGCTCTTTGGCAAGACACATCAGCTCTATGTTCCCAGACGCAAAAATGAAGCAGACCAAGAAAAGAACACTGTCCCTACTGTGAAACACGGAGGCGGCTTGGTTTTGTTCTGGGGCTGTTTTACAGCATCTGGCACAGAGCGTAATACAACGAAATCTTAAAACTATCAAGGTATTTTGGAACAAAATGTGTTGCCTAGTGTCAGAAAGCTCAGTCTCAGTCATAGGTCATGGGTCTTCCAACAGGATAATGACCCAAAACACACAGCTAAAAACACACAAGAATGACTAAGAACAAAACACTGGACTGTTCTGGAGTGTTCTTCTGTGAGCCCAGATCTCAGTCCTACTGAACATCTGTGAAAGGAAATAAAACATGCTGTCTGGAGAAGGAAGCGTTTTGTTCACGATAAATGGGTCAAAATACCAGTTGACCAGAGCAGAAGTCTCATTAACAGTTACAGAAATCATTTGTTTGCAGAGTTTGCCTCAAAAGTTTGTGCAACAAAATATTACATTAAGGGTTCCATCATTTTTGTCCAGGCCAGTTTCATTACACGCACTGATTTTTGTTGGAAAATTTTCAGTACATTTTTATTTATTGTTGCTTTTCTCAGTGTCAAGTTATTTCAGTGATTATTGTTGATTTTTCAGAGGTACCAACAATTTTCTGTATATATGTGTGTGTGTGTGTGTGTGTGTATATGTATATGTATGTGTGTGTGTGTGTGTGTGTGTATAACGTTATATAACAATTTAAGACTAAAGGAAGTGGAGATATAACCTTTTCTCTTTTCAGCGGGGGCCATTTTGGATTTTATGTACACTGGCCACTAGGGGGCGCACCCCAACTTGTATCCATGGATTTTTGAAAACCTTAGGCCCATACCTGTCACCCTGCCAAAAAACAAAAACTCTTCCAGAAGTGCAAGCTGTTCATGAATTCCCCCCTGGCTAAAAACAGAGCATTACAGAGCATTATTCATTCACTCCACACTCAGTGGTGGTAAGCCACTATTGTAGCCACAGCTGCCCTGGGACAGACTGACAGAAGTGAGGCTGCACAATCAGCCCCTCCGATTGCCATCACTCATGCACACACACCACTTTCATACTAGGCAATGTGAAGTGTCTTGCCTAAGGACACGGCAGTTTTTGCCACTGGTGCCCCCCTGTGGCACCTGATTTTCCTGAGAGGTTGCCTATCCAAGCATTAACCAGGCCCAGCCCTGCTGAGCTTCTGAGATGTGAGGGAATCAGGACAATAAAGTGTACCATAACCATATTCATGTTTTCTTTTTATTCTGCCACTCCTGTGGTTTTTAAACAGCCCCCAGGTGATATAATAGTTAAAACTATAATCCACTGAGATTGGTGGTTTGATCCCTGCTCTCTAGTGCATAGTGTTGTTGTATTTTTAGTCATGTGTTGCAGTCTCCTCAGTGGGCAGCTACGTGACTAATGCCAATGGGGCTCTAAAGAGATGATGTCATCACAACTTCCGGCGGGTGACAGGTCCAGTGGAATTCCAGTACAGTACTCTGGATTTGATGTATGCCCTATAGGCATTCCTCATTCTATGATAGTAATTATACACAGACCTATCAAGATATTCATACAATCATTCTGAAAAATACTGGAATGTATTCTCAAACTGAAAACAATCCATTCCTTGTAACATCATGAAGTGGTAATACAGGAAGTGTTTTCCTATGTTTTTAAACTTCAGACACATTCATTATTATTTCAGCCTTGGAATCATCTAACTTTACTTTACTACAGCTGTTGTTTTAGTCTTATTGAAACAGTGGGATGGCATTGTCTCTGTCTCCCATCCAATAGGTTGTCCCATCAGAACTCTAGAATGCAAATAGAAATTGGTGAAGGACAGGTCAGAATTTGAGGTGAGGGGCCAGGTGAGGGGGTAATGGGTTTCACACCTGCCATCTACTGGTAAAAAAAAAGAAAAAAATCTAATAAATTTACTAATGGGAGCTTTAATCCATAATGTGGCAAGTGGGACTAATCCTCAAAGCAACCTTTTTCCCCAGAGAACTCCTAATGACTATTCCTTTTAGAGGTTGCACGAAATTGAGCTGATATAAAGGTAACAGTTATAGCTTCAGATTGGGTATATTTAGATCCCTATAAATGTAAACCATAAATCAATATGTCAGTGCATACAATTTGAAATTTACTATGATAACAGACATATAATTAATCAAATTGAAATCACTAAGCGTAATAATTTCTAAATCCTTGGAGAGTTATATGGAATGATAAAAAACAAATATTATATATTTGGATATTTGTTCCAAAAAGTGACTCTCCTATAGAGTTAGAGTTAGTGAAATTAGCATATTTAAATGGTACAATTGATACAATGCCTATTGAACAGGATGTGGTGAGCATAGTGACAGGAGACAGGACATGATGCATACTGCCCTGCTGTGCCTCTGGTTCCCCTGGCCTGAGGCAGCTGGGGGCTCATGTATACTGAAGAACTCAGCAGCCTCTTGCTGAAGAGCCTCTGCCTCCACATGCAGAGCACAGTGACGCACCAGGTGTCAGGAGGAATCAGCCCGCTTCTGTAAAGCCACACTGCACTTGTGTGGACAAGACCTACTGTGCTTGTGTCTGCTATATAGTTATAATCTATGACCCCTGTGGATGCAAATTAATGCAATTTTAAATTGCATTGATTTGCATGAAATTGCTAATTAAATTGCAGTATTTGTCTAAAACAACAAACAAACAAAAAAAAGACTTCCACATTAGAAAACTGTGGTGCCCAATAATGTGAGCTGACATCACCATAAACGTCATCACAACAAAGAGCTATTGGCACCTCTGATGGATAGCTACACACACTGTGAGTAGCTGTATATTGAATTCAAAACAAAATGGGCTTCTTATTTAACTTTTGAGTCAATAGGCTCTATTCACGTTTATGTCACAAAACTGGAAGATGTTTGGAAACAAACAGATGACAAATTCCTTTGGGCTCAGTTGGCGAAAGTAACTCTGACAAAATCTGGGAAAACTGAGAAAATGGTCTGAGATGCTGTAATTTAAATTTACAACTTTACGAGAGGGGAGTTATATTTAGTTTTGCTATTTCCTGAGTTTGTATCTTGTGCTTCTGTGTTCATCACTCGTCTCCTCCTGTTAAAATTGGCTGTTAATGTAGCATTGTTGGTTTTTGGTGGTTACGATCTGACAGAGTCACACTAACACCACACACGAGGAGTGCAGCGGCTTCAAAACAGCATACAAGTTAGCCTAAATTCTCCTTTACTGTATGGCGGCCTTTAAAGGTAAGATGTGATTTTGTTTTTTGTTTTTTTATTCAATAGGTGGAGATTATTTTCTTAAACAATATAAATGACCTCCAAACCTCCAGGACTCAACCCCAGTGACCTCCAATAGTGAACTTTGGTGCTGTTTTGGCATGGAGGCTGTTTATTTTTACTGTGGATGGAGGTAAGTCACATGAGGGTTCTCTGAGTGGAGGTCTGCTGCCAGATCCCTCATAAAAATATTACTCAAATAAGAGTACTTCAATATAATTACACTCAAATAAAAGTATTACTCAAGTAAGAGTAAAAAAAGTTTGGGAAAACTACTACTCAAGTAAGAGTAACTCTTGGGACAACATTTAATTTATAATTTTAAGTTAATGTCATTTGAAGGACAAAACATTAAATAATGGTCAAAATCTGGTATTTTCAAAGGACACAAACAAAGTATGCTCAAAGAAAAATACACTAAATATGACAAATTCTCTAAAAAAGTTACTCAAGTAAATGTAACTACTACCCATTTTTGATACAATTGTATGACAGTGCTAAACAATCCAAATGCAAGGTGATTCCAAAACAATTCACTTTGACTGTGTGTTCATCACCCGCTCAGCATCGGAGCACTTAAAGCTTCTCTGTGGAAGAGCCCCATGAGTGAAGTTGAAGTGAGGAGCAGAAGCTGAGTCAGCCCCCCTGTAATGCCGTACACAGCGGGGTCTATGATCTACGTATCTGCAGCACATAAATATGGACTCTCACTGCTCCATTGGAGTCAAACCATAACCTCCTGTCCTGTGACCAGAATGAAAAAAAATGAAATATATAAATGAAATCATTTTCACTTTTACCAGGCTTTGAATTGGGGTGAAGGCAAATTTTTCACTTAAATTTCTTTTTTGGACCATGAAGCTGAGAGCATGTGTCTTGTGGCCCCAACTCACATGGCTCTGGTGTTCAGTGCTTCTGGGCTCTGTCTTTGGCCACGTCCCCAGCAACAGAAGAGCGCACACACACAGCCAGGGGCCACTGCTGTCTGACACTGTGGGCCCCTGGGACAAACCAGATGCCCCACACCAGGACCAGGAGTACCTGCTGGGAATAAAGCGCATCCGAAGGCTCTACTGTAACGTGGGCATCGGCTTCCATCTGCAGGTGTTTCCAAACGGACAGGTCTCAGGCACACATGACGAGAGCCCATACAGTAAGTACATATATAGCACAGTCTGTCTACTGGTATGGGGGGGTTGAAATGATGGTCTCATATGATGATGATTCACAACTTTTATTATGGGCCTTGTTTGTGAACACACCGTAAGAGCGATATAAAAACAATTAGTTCTTACAGTGTACCTTTTTCTCCTTTTAACCATTCAGCCATTTAACCATTTATGACAATCTGACAATCTGATCAATAATTACTATTTATCAACAATAAATCTCATAAAGCCTGAATTTTGGTATTAATCTATATTGAACAAGAAATTACACATTAAATTTCGCTTTTTATCACCTGAAACTTATTTCCAAAATCAATATCAAAATTTTAATCTTCAATCAAGTTTTAAAAAATTTTTTTTTTTATGTGCCTCTGATTTATAAATATTATTTATGCTTTTATCTATTCTGATCTTGATTTTTGCAATTCACCGTATGCATGTCAAAAACATGTCTGAGGATGTGGTAGATGTCTTCCATGCATGTTTCAGTATTTTAACAATCTCTCCTGGACCCTAGTTGCCAAGTCCTTGCAATTAAGTATGAGCCTAAAATGCTCATCCCACAAGTCTACGTCTCATGACAATTCTCTTTGTACAAAACCATTACACAAAACTGTACACAACAACTTGACAAACTTGATGTGCAGAAGTATCATTAATGGGAGGCACACTTATTTTCTGCGCACAGCGATCAAATCAAAATGACTTGATTTGTCCCTGAGGAGAAATTTAAGCACATATAGCAATGACAAATGGTCAAACAAAAGTCTCAGTGCAGTTCAACAGGTAGAGTCATCAGATCCAGAGTCAGGGCAAATTGAGATGAGTAATAGCCCTCAGGACAAAAGTGTCCATCCTCTGTGTCCTCTGTGTCCTGCAGCATCACAGTAGCCTCTAAGAGGAGCAGGTGAGCTCTGGACAAGCAACAGGAAAGCCTCTCTTAAGCCTCTCCCTCTCTCTCCACTGTTGTTTCGGTCAGTGATGAGAGGGGACATACCCTCTGGAACATCTTCTGCCATATTTTTTATAGAAAGCCCATTTCATTATAAAAAAAATAAAAAGTTTCTAACATCACCCAAATCACACAATGAAACTGTAGTACTTACCTTATGTCCTTTATAACTGTACAAGCTGCACTTCTTACTTGCTCGGCCAGCTGCCTCCTCTGGTTGGCAGCTAAGATTGAGTCTAAGGGCACATCAATATTCAATGAAGAAGAAAGCTGCAGAAGAAATAAAATAAAATATCTGGAATTACTGTAGATCAGTGACTGTGAACACCAAGGAACACAGCACTTCTGCAGGTCTGTTTTATTTTATTTTACTATGTCTCTCCTTTTTAATAAATCTCCCTCAGTGTTAATTTTCCTACTTAAACATTTTTACTCTTTCTCTCTTCCCTTCAACTGCAACAAACTATGGTTGTGCCTTTTTGATGACTGCAGCGTCCAAGCACACGTGTGTTCTGTGCGTGGGAGCATATGGACTGGAAAGTTTCAAGCGAAACTCGACTATAAAAATCACTTTTTAAACTGCATCAGACAGAGACAGGTGCTTTAATACAGGTGCGTGATGCATGTGGTGAAACTTTTGACAAACGACGTTTTTAGACAAAGCTAAAATAATCACAGTGACAGTTAGATTGGTTTACAGGTTCGCAGCGCTCCATTTGAGGTGAAGCTGCAGATTAGTAATAGTGACTCTACTTCTTGTGTCAGCCTTCTGTGCATTAAAAACACATGTATCTGAAGTACTGCACCACATTTCACAAAAAATAATAACACAGTTTTGACTTGCGTCTGCCCCTATGCAATTAGTCTGAGTGAAAAGTGTAAAGAGACATAAAATGCTCACAACTTTAGTCTGTTTTACACCGCCATACCCTGCTGCAGTCTTTGCGATTGCATATTTAAAATCTCATAACATTCTTATTGTGTCTGTGGTTTACACTTTGTGCTGCATGTTTAAAAATCGTTCAAGACAAAAATTCTTGAGTGTGTGGCAGCCTTTAAAGACCACATATTATGCTAAATCAACTTTTTCTCTTTTGGATAGTGTCTCCTGGGTATATTGGGCCTGTATTGACTCAAAAAAGCTAAATTTAAACCCTGCAGTAGTTGCAAAGATATTGTATTGACTGCACTTACTCATTTTAGTGTAAACTAAACTCTTTTGTCTTGTACTCCAATCACTATCTGGTCATGAATCACTGAATCAGCGAGTGTATCAGAGTTTCATGATCTGTCGTATACTGCTCAATGGACTTGTTCTCTTTTTGCAGCCTGTTTTTTAAAACATACTTTTCATAGGTTTCATTTTGTCTTGGTGTGCAGTACTCCTCAAATTTAGTAAGAACATCATTTAGATATAAATCTTCTTTGCTGTCAAACTCAAATGTGTTGTACACATCCAACGCCAAACGACCAGCTACTGTTAGCAACAGTACTATTTTGCGCCGTTCCTCTTCATCCTCCAGTCCAGCTGCAAGCAAATAAAGTTCAAAACTCTGCCTGAAGATTTTCCAGTTCTCGTTGACATTCCCAGAAAGTTTTAACTCCTCTGGTGGTCGAATGTTGTTCATCTTTGCTTACTTTTTTTTTTAGATTTACTCCTGGTACCATGTATTGACTGAACTTACACAGGATGCCATTTAGTGTAAACGTTTAGTCAGCGCTTCAGGCATTAATAAGAATCCAACAATGCCACCTACTGGCATGACGTATGTATAACACATAGGCAAGGCAAGGCAAGTTTATTTGTATAGCACAATTCGTACACAAAGTAATTCAAAGTGCTTTACAGAATAAGAAATACATTAAAATCATAATAAAAACAAATCAAAACATAAATAATCATGAAGATGAAAATTAAAAAAGAGAGACAAAAATTGGAGAGAAGAGTGCGGAATGAAAACCTTTCAGTTATTTGCACAGTTAAACAGAAATGTTTTGAGTCTGGATTTAAACAGCGTCACAGAAGAGTCTGTCTCACATGTTCAGGAAGACTGTTCCAGGTTTTAGCTGCATGAACCTGAAACTCTGACTCCCCTTGTTTAGTCGTGACTCTGGGCACCAGCAGGAGGCCGGTCCCTGAGCTCCTCAGAGTGTGAGATGGTTCATATGACACTAACATGTCACAGATGGACTTTGGTGCTCGGCCATGGAGACACTTGTACAAGCAGAGCTGCTTTAAAGTCTCTGAGCCACAGGAGCCAGTGCAGAGACCTGAGCACAGGACGCATGTGCTCGTACTTCCTAGTTCGAGTAAGGACCTGAGCTGCAGCGTTCTGGATGTTCTGCAGCGTCTCACAGCTCGTTTGGAGAGACCAGTGAGCAGAACATTACAGTATCTAATCTACTGGAGACAAACACATGGATAAGTTTCTCCAAGTCTGATTTAGACAGTAAACCTTTGATTTTTGCTATGTTTTTTAGATGGTAAAAGGCTGCAGATGTTATTGATTTGATGTGGCTGTTAAAGTTCAAGTCTGAGTCCATTATTACACCTAGATTTCTTGCCTGATTTGAAGGTTTTAGAGAGAGAGACTGGAGGTGACTGCTGACACTGTCCCTTTGTTTCTGTGGACCAAACCACTATGACTTCAGTCTTGTCAGAGTTTAGCTGGAGAAAGTTGTTTTGCATCCACACACTGATCTGTTGGATGCAATGACCAAGTGAGTCCACTGGTCCATAGTCTCCTGCTGCCAGAGAGACGTAGATCTGAGTGTCGTCTGCATAATTGTGGTAGGACACATTATTGCTGCTTATTAACTGGCCTAATGGCAGCATGTAGAGATTGAACAACAGGGGGCCCAGGATTGACCCCTGAGGCACCCCACAGGTCAGGGCCATGTGATCTGAGACACTGTTTCCAATTTCAACAAAATACTTCCTGTCTTCTAGATAGGACTTGAACCAGTTTAGTACAGTACCAGAGATGCCCACCCAGTCCTCTAGTCTCTGTAAGAGGATCCCATGATCGACAGTGTCAAAAGCAGCACTCAGATCTAAGAGGATCAAGACTGAGACTTTGCCTGCATCAGTGTTCAGGCGGATGTCATTTGTCACCTTGATAAGAGCAGTCTCAGTGCTGTTATCAGTACATTATCAGTACAAATGTCTTTATATCGTTTTTAGACACCTTTCAATTCCGGTTTAGATATGCCATGTTGTTACATTTTCTGATCTGTTACTTCACTGAATTTCAGAGGAAATGTCCTTAAAAGGTGATAAAAGTTAAATAACTTCCGTCTAATTGCTCTTTGAGTTTGCCATCTTGTTTTTGGTTTGTAGTTCAAGTGCAAGATGATGAAGTAATGCGAAGGATTTGCTGAAAGTCTCCATTTAAAAGAGGGATCATTTCCTTCTATCTATTCAACTGATGTGGTAAGTCAAAGATTACACCAAACTAGTTGGAAAAGTTGACATGACATTGCAGTTTGCGTGGTGTTTGTTACTTCCGAATTAGCTATGAATAACGTTGTTTATATATCCAGCTGAGCATGAAGTCACTTGTGTGCCTTTTTGTATTCATTGACAGTTGCCCCTTTGTATTACCATTTCGTTATCTTCCACCTAAAAGTGCTGTGAGGTTAGTTAACTGTAACTTCTAGTACACTATAGTGGAGCTGGTAGTTGAAATAATCGTTCAGTTTGTGGTACAAGCATCAAATTTGGAGTGGAGATAGATAATAACATGGTCTTTATGAAAAGCCCGTTAGCCACCAAAAATATCCAAGATGGCGGCAATTTTTCAAGATGGCTGCCATAGTATATATGTATAATAACTATATATATCTATATATGTATAATTGTCAAACATAAGTTTGTTATTTAATTAATTATTTCTATTTTAAGTGAAATTATTCATCAAATAATTTTTGATGGTTATTTATCACCTTTCATTATATTTATAATATCTACAAATAAATATCATTAAATAATAACACACAGCAGAAAGAAATCTCATGGACAAATCTTATTGAAACCTGCCTGAAGAAATATTAAACATATGTAGTACCAATGTGCTAAAATATGTTTTTGTTAGAATATATATGTGTTTATTCTAGAAATGAGTGGGGTTGTAGCACAACCAGCACATACTGTGAAACTCAGCATGGGGTTCAGTGTCGGCTCTGTAGTGTTACTAACATTCTAATATTCAATGTAGTTAATGTAGCATGATGTAGTGTCCCAAATGCTCTCGAATTAGCCCTGTAAATACACCAGCTCGTAGTTTTAGTATTAGTTATACTAATATTAGTTGTAGTATTAAAGTTCGATAGCCGTACCTGAATTGACAGGATGTACCAGACTGAATGACGGTCGTGGCATTGAAGAAACGCTAATAAAAAAATTTAATCACCAAAGCTGCAGATTATTGTTCAGTAACAGTAAACTTGAACGGGTAAACAAAAGAGCAGCTTGTGATACAATGGACTCAGACGAAGGACATTCAAAAATTAGAAGAACTGTGCAGAAACTCCAGCAATGTTTTTTATGTGATAACATAGAAGCAGCTTCTGAACTAAGACAAGCATCAACAATGCAGTTAAATGAGGCTGAATGAATGTGCCAAAAATCGTAATGATGGCAAACTTTTGTTGATAGTTCTTGAGCACATACAGCATTATGAATGCTTCTATTTTAATGGCTCTATTTCTGAAATTAACCTATGTCAATATGTTGCATTTTATTTTAATTTTGCTCGTGTTTTTATTTCTACTTCCCAAATGGTTATTGGGATACTTTTGGTTTCAAATTGCAAGAAAATGTAATGAATTTTGTGCAACATTAAATATATTTTGGTGTAAAATTTGTTGAATACCTGACATTGCATTACTGTATATGTATATATTTGCAAATTTGTGATTTATTCCATTAATTTTGATTAAGAACATGATGACTTATTGTCTTTTAGCTCATACTTATGTGAAATCAGTTGTTTGGTCGGCCATCTTGAAAAATGGTCACCATATTGAATATTTCAGGTGACTAACGGGTTTTTCTAAAAGGGCATGATGTTAGCTAAATATATGAGAAATTTGGTGCTTGTACCACAAACTGAACGATTCTTGTGGTTTGGAGACCTAATCTGCTCCACTACCAGGACAATTGCTTGTTTACAGGATGTGCGCAGGCTGCTAGTTGGTCACAGACGTGGATATGGGTGGGATTTGATTGTGAGTCTTCTCAAACTAGGGTGATGTCACGATGAAGAAGTGAATAATATTAAATATAATGGAGAACGAACACTTTTAACTTTATAACAGAATACCTAATGGCTACCAAGGGAATGTTGCTTATGGATTATATATTGTACAATTTAACACGTCATTGTTGTTTAGGGGACTTCACTGCACCCGCCATCGTTTGATACAACCAGACAGAAATAACAACGTGCACAACTGGGACACAGCTCTCTATCTAAACCTAAGTCTCATTTCAGGACTATAGGTATGTAAACATTTATACTATATGCAGATATTAAAAAGAGGTAAAGAGGTTCATGGTTGCCTGTGTGTTTTTATGCAAGTTTAGAGCAGTGTTTCCCAAACTTTTTTTCTGGGGACCCATATTATAAAAGTCACAAACCTTCACGCCCCAAGTCAATAGATATTATTCATTAACAATTAATAACCATTATTGAACATTAATGAGGATTTTTTTTTATTGTTGACTTGAGTGATCATGTCTTTCAGAACACTTAGTATTACTCAAGTTTTAAACAATGAAAAACAGTCATTGAACCAGCAATAAAGGATCCATAAGTCTCTGGCCGCTACACCCCTGTGACCCCCCACCATTTGAACTGTCCCTATGATGCAATCCTCAAAGGTTGTGATGGCCTATTTTTTAAAATTACTTTTTGGCAAATAATAAAACTCCTGCATCTTGTATTTTGTTGATTTTTTCAATAAAAAAATTTATATTTATATGAAGTATTTATATACGTTTGCCACCAAATTTTCGTCATCTGACAAGCTCGAGATCAAACAGTGACAGTCAACGCACATGCAGAGTTCTGAAGTGCAGTTAAAAAGACAGCAAAATGGCGAGTGTTAAAGTACAAAAAGTTGACAGAGAGGGCAGAGTTTTCAAAGAACAGTGGACGACTATTATTATTATTTTGTTCAGTGTAAGGCCTGTGCAGTTTGTCTGATATGTAAAGAAAGAATATAAACTGCATCGTCAGGTTTTCATCGTCGGGATTCAGAGTCAAATCAACTGGCAAGTCACTTTGCTAAGAATGGCTCATGTATGCATGTAACACAAAACAGAAAGTAATCTATTGGTAAATATAGGCTATATGGGCAATTTATAAGAAATTCTGCAAGTTGTGTAATATAAGTAAAGTGAAATGATGTGATGCTAATATCCTACCTTACATTTTAATAAGATATTAAACCTACAATCTGTCTACTATATGATTGACAGCATAAAAAGGCACAACCTCCAACCCTAATAATTAAAGGAAAAGGAAAAACAAGATGGAAAAACCCTGGCAGATGACCATAACACCAATTCCTTCACACTATTCATCCAAGCAAGTTCAGGAAAAAAATAACTATAGAAGAAAGACAGAGAAGGAGAGCGAGAAAAGGAGAGTTGTGAATATAGTTTAATACATTAGTAGCATTGATACAATTTATAGCACCTATAGAGAACCTGCAGTCATGTGACTGTTTTTGTTTTGGCTACCATAGACAGTCCCTAGCATTCTAGTAAAATGGCTTATCTGTGGTCGGGTCATAAATTCCCCGATTTATGGCAGCCAGTGTGTGAAATATGGGGGGATGATGTTCTATTCTATGCGCACAAATTTTTCTGAAAGAATATTTCTTGAAGCTTTCTTACTCCATAGTTCCCCGTTAAAACCACAGGCCGTCCTCATCTCAAGTTATCACCATGAATTCATAAAACAGCAGCATGTACAACTTTGTACAAACTCACCAAACATCAGCCCAGAGCAGAAGCTCTGAGTTTGGGTAACAGCAGCAGATTCTGGTTTGGATCTAGACCGACTGTAGCGTTTCTCACACTAAGCTAAATGCAGTTCATTTTATAAGTTGAATCAAGTCATTCTGCAAGTTAATCAACTATCCACTTGTCTCGTCTGTCAGCTTCAACCAAGATCTGATACAACTGAACCCTTGTGTCTTTATCTCTCTGCTGATTACAGCTTTGTGCACAACACTTTTCCGGCATGTGTCTTAATGTGAAAATTAAAGGAACGACTCGAAAATGTGCTAACTTTAGAATGGCGGTCTGGCTCACTGGTATGGTATTTTTGACGTGTACGCTATGCGCATATGTGTTATCCCCTTTGGAAGCCTAGAATCGCACCTGCTGAGCAGCTGTGATAGACGTGAAAGTCTGGAAAAGTTGAATTGAATGCTATGCTGCCTGCATCATGGTTCAGCATGAGCAGTTTGGTGATGAGTCTTTGATGGTCTGGGGAGGTATATCCATGGAGAAACCCCGAGACCTCTACCAGCTAGAAACTAGTACGGTGGTCTGACTGCCATTCGGTATTGGGAATGATTCCTTAAACTCAATGCCAGACCCTACGCTGGTGCAGTAGGTCCTAAGTTCCTCCTGATGCACGACGATGCCTGGCGTCATGTGCCAAGAGTATGTAGGCAGAACCTGGAGGATGACGGGATTGATACAACTGAATGGCCCTCACAATCACCTGATTTAAACTCGATAGAACACCTCTGGGACGTTATGTTTGGTTTCATCAGACGCTGCCAGGTTGCTCCTCAAACTCTATAGGAGCTCAGTGATGCCTGTGATGGAAATTTATACTGTGGAAAGATTTCTCTCAATCTGTCTTTGTGTAAATGAATGTGATTTCTACCTGAGAACCAGAGCAGTCATTAGCACGTGTAAAGGTTCAGCAGACACAACTGTCTTAGTAGTCTTCAAATGTATGCTAAGATGATTAGCACCAGCATGTGAAACAAGTGTCACTCTACTTTGATATGTAACTTGTATTTCTGTATAAATACTGAGAGCTCAAATACTCTGGGGCAGAGACTCAGGGACATACATGCTGTTGGAGGAGACGCTGTTGGTCTTTGGCCAGGGCCAAATCTTGGTCTGTATTCCAAAAACTCACCAGGCTTCGCAAATGGATTAATGATCTGTCATCCAGAGATACATAATTTCTTCTACAACATGCCCTTACACCGGCCTGGGAGGACACACAAGACACCATCTGTTGTCTCATTAGGTGCAAGCCACGACCATGTCAAACATGCACACAAGCATGTGGGGGGCACATAACATATTGAGACACATTTAGAGTTGCAGAAATTAAATTTTGGCAAAATGGACAAGCCTGCCACATCATTTCTCTTAGATTTTTTCCATTTCTATAAAATGTTTATAAAATGAAGTTCTTTGTAGGCTGAAAATATTTTTTTTTCTCAATTAAAGAGGTGGCATCTTTTTGTTCCTAAGACATTCCCCTGTTCATATTTGTATAGATATCCAGCTTTTTTTTTTCACACTGAGAGCTGATGTGTTTTCAAAGAGTTCCTTTAATTTTTTTGAGCAGGATATTTAATGTCTCAGCATTTATCATGGGTACATTTTCTTTATAAAATTGTTTTTGTTATTTTGGTTGTTATATGCTAAGATTGGAGCTGTAAAGGTTTGAATAAGTGACTTCTATGGCTAATTATTGCTTAATTGGACTATTAATTTGTTGCAGCTCAAGTCTTTCATTGGCACGGTTTATTTAAAAATGTGTTGTGATTGACTTGTTTTATTTTAATTGTATTTGTGGGATAAAATAGTTTCTAATAGTTTCTTTATGGTTTATTGCAATATATGTATCAACAATATATGTATTGTACATCGTGCATCAAATTTTTTTATCGTGACAGGCCTAGAGAGTGGTGCACTGAAACTTCTGTACTCAGTGATGAAAACTTCTTTAAACAACCAATTACAATTACCTGGCTAGAATTACAAGTACACATTCAAAAATGTATCCTTGAAAAAGTAGGCTACTATTACACCACAAATCTACTAAATTACAGTAACATAAGAATCTAATAAGTAACTTTTTACCCCACTTACCTGTCAACACCTGTTTCCTTGACAGCTCTTTTGGAGATCTCCCCAGTGTCTAGAGGGGTGGTGACTCTGTGTGGGTTGAGAAGTGGCCTTTTCATCGCCATGACAGCCAGAGGGAAGCTCTATGGCTCCGTAAGTATAATTGATCAAATACCTTAATTTGATACAAAAACTGTTCTCACACAGAAGCGCTGTGAGGGAGTGCTTGAAAACAATATTGCTGAAACACTAGGAAAAAATAAATTGTGATCCACTCCCTCCTTCATACTCAAGTGATGTGCTTTTATTACTGTATATGGTGATGGCATCTGAACTAAACTGTGACCGCTGTAGCATTTTAGGCACTGCCCCTGTGGGTAAGGTCTGCAATCTTTGCCTCATTATCATGCAGCAAAGAGGGATGTGGTGAAAAGTTATGTATGGGTACAAGAGCTCTGGAGCCCCACGATGCAAGTACACACCAGTACAGGCTCCAAGGAATGTAGACTTTTGGATGGGCCGTGACAGAACTGAGTTTGTGTTGCGAACACTCCATGGATTCCTGTAAGCCACATGCGCACACGTCAGCCTTTTTAGTTTTCTATGTGTTCCTCCATTCGTAGACCTCATGCACCCCCCCCATCCCACAGCAGACCCGGTCACCGCTGCTCTCCCCCTGGTCGCACCCGCTCCTGCCTGTCCTGACAGTCCACTACCACGGACTCACCTGTGGTACGAGTTTCCACAGCTGCTACTACTGACCAGTCAGGACTGACCACTCAGGATGTGCAGATGTCTGTACAGAGGAGTGCTCATGTGCACTATACGTCTATTAAGCCGCTGTACAAAGCTCTACTAACCGCTGCTGCCAAGACAGCAGCACATACGAGACGTGTGTCTACTCCACTGTCACAGCCCCAAGCTGTCAATGAATGTGCACACTGATCCCAGTCAAGAGTTTGGCCGCTCCATGACAGTTTTCTACGGTTCTGATGGTAGTCTACCTATTGACCACTAACTTTATAACCGAAGCAGCACAATGGGAATAATTTGGTCACAAAATTAAATGGAGCTGATTACAGAAAGGGTACGTGGATGTGAGGAAATCAATAAGGCAGCATTAGGAGCACAGACAGGGTAAAAAAACAGACTTTAGGACATCGCTGTAAACACCCTCATGTGAATAAGCAGCTTTTGTACAGATCCAGATCAAACCAAACTATAGAGCAGAGCTGAGCCCATACAGGGAGCGGGCGAGGGGCTGTGCTCTGCTGTGGGACGGCATCCAGACGGCGCAGGAGCATCCAGCATGGCACATGAACATGTTATGAATATTAAGCATTTATCATCCTAATATATTTCCAAATAAAAGAAGTCTTGAGCATGTTACATGTTGTTTTTCAGGGGACTAGTTTGATATTTACTTTTACGATTCTGGCAATTCACTGCACATGCCACAAAGTGCTTTGTTCCACTTCATCTGATGTTCAGGCACAGAACACCTCTTGTTTAGAGCTCCATGCCCCACACTTGTGCTAGCACTAATTACCATTATGTTCTGCATTATGGTATTAAAGCAATATTCTGCAAAATTTAATTTTCAAAGCTTTTAACCATGATATATTTGCTTCCCCTCAACTCTCCCAAACTTGTATTTGAAGCCATGTTTAATTGCTTATTTTCAAAACCCACATTTTCACCACCACCTACAGTACATAAGCCCAGTGCTCTGTATTTACTTTATTCTCCAATTTTGTTTTCTTAATAAGTGATTCATGCATGATTGAGATGTGTTCCATAATCACTTTGGTACATATGGACAAAAAATCTCAATTTAACAGACCAGTAATTTTTAAGTCAGTCCTTATTATATCTTTTTGCAATATGTGCATCAACTATTGCAATAATAAGTCAATATCTCAACATTGATTTCAGTTTCCTTTATCTTAACAAGTCCTCTCTCTCCTTCTCATCTCAGGACCACTACCAGGATGAATGTCAATTCAAAGAAAAGCTTCTAGTCAACAACTACAACACGTATGAGTCGGCCGCACACCCGGGAATGTACATCGGCATCAGCAAACAGGCAAGAGCAAGAGGGGAAACCGCGTGTCACCTACCATGAGCATGACACACTTTCTGCCACGAATATGAGACCAACTGTATCAAAGTCATGGGTGATATTTGAACAGACATTTTAATGAGTGCTTTAAATCAATGCAAGCAAATCTTCATCTCTTTTTCATAGTAATAAAAAGACTAATACTAAAAGATATTGAGGTTTTTACTTGCATGTATCCACAAGATATTTTCACTATTTTCCGTGCCATCATTCATACAAAACAGACATTATGCCAATAGATGAGGTTCCTTCTAGAGATATGCAGTGTACAATGCAATACATGTTTGTTATTTAATTAAGAGTCAATGTCATGAGGCACGAGCAAGGAACAATTGAAACTGCTCACTTTTCTTATTGTACACTGATAGAGCACCTAGTCACGATTCTAGTATATCGATAGTTCAATATACATATATATATATACATAACACATAATATACATTTGTTTAAGTGTGTAGTTCCTTTGCACTACTAGGAAATTTTTGGTTAGATTTTGGCAATATGATTTGAGCCATAGAAGGCTGAATAAATTAATAAATTCTATGACTCATTTAAGAGTTTACACTGTTAAATTATTGTGTTTTTAAACCATATTGAAGATTTAGAATAGTTTTTGTGGTATAAATCTGCTCTTGGGTTGTGTCAGTGACATAAATCAATTTCAATATTATGGTCTAGATTTATTTCAGCAATGTATAACATCATTATAGCTCTGACCACTGACAAACTAGAAGTCGGACAAATTTGACTGAAATGAAAATATAGATGAACTTGCCTCATATTGAGACATAGGCCATCAAATCGCAACTTTTATCATACTTGCTTAGGTTTGTATGTCACATTTCAGCAAAAATGATGAGTATCTTTGAAAACGCATCAGTAAACTCCTAACCACAATGAGATTCTGATAACTTATATGCACCTATACATCAAATTTTTACAGACATTGCAATTTACAGGGGGAGCCAAACCTATATTACACCCATGTCATATTTTCTATTATATGTAAAGGATTTTTTTTTTTACTTGCCAGAGAGAACTTCCTGTTGTGTGTTCACACTTGTTGAGCTGTAATGTATAAGGTTGCAGGTGTCCTGGGTCTTAAAAAGACACATTACATATTGTGCTTTTGTATGCTATAGTTATAATCTATGACACCCATGGATCATTGTTGTATTCTGGGCATTTTAAATCACAATATTCATCTAACTCAAGTTAATAAAATTACAGGTTTAAAATTGCAGATTGTCACCACAAACCATCACAAGAAGGCATTGCACTAGCTGCAGAACTTAATAGAGAGCAATGGATCTTTTTTTATTTACTCCAAATTGCCTACAGAACAGGCCTAAATGCTACATGTTTCACTGATTAAGACAATACAACTTGACAACAAATTAGGAACACGGCAGTCAGTGTGTACCGGTGACTGAATATGGGGGTAGATCAGAGCAATGGCAATTTCGGAGCAGGAGAATAAAAATTACTCTGAACATGCTAATACACCTTCAGAGGGTAAATGAGAAGTGGAAACAAATAACATTGTTAAAAGTTCTGAAAAGTTGATTTGTTGATCATAATAGATGTCCTTTAATGCCATGACCACATAAGAAAACCCAAAAACATCATTACAATTCTGCACTCTGAAAAACAGATGCAGCCATATTGAGACCGAGATGTCCCAAATCGATTTTATATTGTTTATAGTTTACTGTGTGATTGGACCCAATTTCACAAATTATATGGTTCTCAATAAAATGTTATGTATTAGTCCATCACAAAAATTTTTATGTCATGCCTCTCATTTCATGAATTCAAACCCATATATTATACAGACTCATACAGTGGAGGAAATAAGAATTTGATTCTTTGCTGATTTCGTAGGTTTGCCCACTAACAAAGAAATGAACAGTCTAAAATTTTAATGGTAGGTTTATTTTAACATTGAGAGACAGAATATCAAAAAGAAAAAAATGCAGAAAATAACTTTAAAGAATATATATAAACGGATTTGCATTCTCAAGGCTGCAATCATTTCCTAGTGGCCATACCGGCCTGTCAAAGCCTGATCCTGTCAGATCTCAGAAGCTCAGCAGGGCCGGGCCTGGTTAGTACTTGGATGGGAGACACTGGGAAAATCAGGTGCAACAGGGGGGCGCCAGTCACAAAAACTGCTGTTAGGTCCTTCAGCAAGGCACTTCACCCACATTGCCTAGTATGAAAGTGGTGTATGCGTGAGTGATGGTGGTGGTCGGAGGGACTGACGGCCCTGATCGACATGGCAGCTGCGCTTCAGTCAGTCTGCCCCAGGGCAGCTGTGGCTACAAAAGCAGCTTATCACATCATGAAAAATGTTCTGTAAAGTGTCTTTGTGACAAATGTCTGTGAAAAGCGCTATATAAGTAAAAAATATACTTACTTTTGCACCTTTTCTTAACATATTTTTTTCTTCCACTCAAGTTTGTATGAATCTGCTTGGATACAGCACTCTGAACAACCAGTTCCTTTAGCAATGACCTTTTGTGGCCTCCTTGTGGAGGGTGTCAGTGACATCTGTCCAGTCAGCAGCGTTCCTGTGATTGTGTAACCCTCTGACCCAGACAGAATTGTAGGCTAATTAGCTGATTAGGGTGTGACACCATGACTTTCCAACATTCAGGTTTTTCACACTATTTACATTTTCTGAGACACAGAATTTTTCAATTCTTATAAGCCTTAATTATCAAAATGTCAAGAAACAAAGGCTTGAAAGCTTCACTCTGTGACATGAATCTATATAAAATATGGGTATGACTTTCTGAAATGAGAAATATATGACATATAGAACATTCAAATGTTTTGAGATGGACTAGTATATTGTAAATATAACCTTGAAATCATCTGGCAACTCTAAGCTCATGCATATAATGAATGCCTTTAAATGATAAGACTGCATTGTTTTTTGTATTTTGTAGTTCTTACTATAGTGCTCCACCTATACTTATTGGTGGTGCAGTATACGTTAAACCAAACAAAAAAACTACAGTGGTGCCACGTCATATGTTGTATGATGTGGGTGTGGGAAAGCTGGCATAAAAAGCTCTCACTGAATGTGTACAATTCTTTTGGGTTAGACCTTATTGTTATTGTTATTCCAGGTCCTGGACCAAGTGTTATCTACAGTTGAGTGTTCTTACTTTTTTTAAACTTTATTTTGATGTGCAGGTTTACAGGGGCAACTCCCAATAACAATTTGCAATCTATCTCTACCAGATAGGATCCATAACTTGGATTTTGTCATTCTTAAATAATTGCATTAACATTACGTGCATTAGCTGTCCTGTGTTGCAAGAAAAATGTGAAGTGCAGTCTAGGATGCCTGGCTGGTTCCTAAGCCCACAGCATTGGCGTAGGCCGACAGCAGACTGACCACCTGTCTAGTCTCCAGGGTGAGTCGCACCTCTGTGAGCCAGTCGTCCACCACACGTCGGGCCTCTCCTCTCAGCTGGTTCACCAGCTTGGCAGCCAACTCCAGGTCACCGTGTTCCAGGCAGTAGCTAGCATATGCCAACAGTTTAAAGGGGTCCAAGTCCTGGGCCTTGATCTGAGCGGGCGGAGCTTGGTGAGGAGCCTCAAAGAGCAACGCTGCCTGCAGGTATGAGAGGAAATACTGGTACAGGGAGTTATGAGATTCGTCAATCAGGGCCACCCTACGAGCCACCGGGCGCAGGGAGTGGAAGCGGCTGCGCAGAGATGCCTCACTGTAGATGCCCCTCTCCAAGGATTCTTTAGGCAAAGCTGCTGCCAGGGCCAGGGCAAACTCATTGTTTACGCAGCTCTCACGCACCACCTGTGCAGAGCTCTCCAGGGGAGAGGTTGTCGATTCACCTTGAGCCGTGCCCATGGCATGAGACAGAGCCTCAACAGCCAGCCAGAGCCTGTGAGCCCTCCGAGCCTCCTCCTCTGCTACCACATGACCTGGCAAAGCAAAGAGAAAACCATTTCACATTTAGCAACCAATGTGGATGTCTGTCACTGACAGACATCAGTAGTTTAAACACTTTTAGATGAACTAGATGAAGCATTGGTAATAATTAACAATAATAAATACTGTGATAAAAAGTATGAAATCATTCTCGTCTTAATTTTTCCAAATAAGAATCATTATCAACCAAAAGTTGCCACAAAAAGCCTGGTACCTGACATTTACTGTCTTAAGGCATATTCAGAAAAGTGCTAAAGTCTGCTAGTTTGATCTCAAGAAATTTATTTATTTATTTATTTTTCAGTTGGTTCGGATTGTATTCTCACATTTGACAAGTGGACTAAAAAACGTAAACAAATTCAAGTGTATGACAATCTGCACACAGATTGGACAGAGGACAAGGAGCGGGGCAAATCAGAGGCAAATGCACCTTTTGTTAGGCTCTGATAAATGTGAATAAAAGAAGAGAAACATTATAAAGTAGTCAGCCATCTTTTTTTTAAATCAAAGAAACAAACATCTGGACACAGTTAACGCATGAGGTGAAGTATAAACCAGGGGCTGAGATTCAGAATGAACACAGCAGCTTGTAGCGGGGTGGCAAGTGTCTGCACTAATAGAAACCCTGGGCCAAGAGCGCATGGTAACATGCGATTCATGCTCAATGCAATATGGGTGTCTCTCCAGATCTGGCGATTAACCGTGCCATTTGGCTTTAACAGAGCACAACACAAAGGACGGCTCGAGCTTTAACCGGGAGAGGCATTCGACAGCACTGTTATGAGTCACCGTGTCCCGGTGAGTCTCTCCATCCTTGAGGAGTCCAAAAAGGCGCATGATTTCTATATTTGTTTTGGATCAAGGCCTTTTGTATGCAGACCAGAAACAAACTGCGATTCGCTTGTCTGGTCAGGATCAGTCGGCTTGTCACCTGAAACGGACATTCAGTGGAACTGAACTCTAGTCCTTTTCGGATTGAAGTCTGTAAGTATGAATATGTCTTTAAAAGTGTGAAAAACATAACTAGTTAACACACAGAGGTCTTATTTTTACCTCAAGATCTGCTTATATAATTTATCTGTAAAGGGGCAAGATTAATTTTGCTCAAATACATGGCAACTATCAGGTACAGGCTGGTTAATGGTCTAATTAAAAGCCTACTGTCAATGGCCTCCTCCATGCCCTTGAGCCGCGCGTACGCCGAATTCATGTCCAGGGTGAAGTTATCCAACTGCTCCTGGGTCAGCTGCCGGTACAAGGTCTCCTGCTCCAGTAGCTTGCTGCTTAAAACCTAAAACAAGACCAACCATTTAGCAATAAGCTACAAGTCTACAACAGTTTAAATTGATTACAATATTTTTACATTATCTGTATGAATAAATACTGTAAATCACCTTAATGAAATTAGGGCTGCTCACTTAAATAAATTTCAATAGAGATAGGTGCAACTATTTTATATTGTCAATGATAAGGTAGGAATTTTTTTAGGGAGTTTTTTCATTGAAATACATGGAAAGCCATTTTAGTTTCAATTGAATATATATATATTTGAATATATATATATAATATTGTATATATATATTTATATGAGAGAGAGAGAGAGAGAGAGAGAGAGAGAGAGAGTGTGAGAGAGAGAGAGTGTGAGAGAGAGAGAGAGAGAGAGAGAGAGAGAGAGAGAGCGAGAGAGAGAGAGCGAGAGCGAGAGCGAGAGTGAGAGTGAGAGAGAGAGAGAGAGAGAGAGAGATGGGTGGACAGTGACCTGCTGGGCCTCTGATCTCAGCTCCTGTTCCTGGACTTTGAGCACGTCCTGGACATGGTCTGTGTGAGCTGCAGCTTGTCTCCTCAGCTGTGTCCTCATCTCTGCCTCCATCACCTCTCGCAGCTCTGCCAGCTACAACACATAAGCACACACAGATCCATTTAAACCCCAGGGACAGCCTGCACTTCACTGGACAATAATGCCCAGCAGACAAGTACCTATGAGGGGTTTTAACATATGACAGTACTTCATCTAGCAGTTCCCCAGTTGCTCTTTAGTCAGAGGAATCCCTCTCAGCTTAGCAGAAGCCACAAATGGAGCTCTGTACATTGAAGTTAAAAGGGGTGCATCAAACTGGCTATGAAATTAGCATTTGGATTATGTGGTCAAGGTATGATATAATTACACAATTCACCTCATGGTGTGATTTATTGCCATTAAAATAAAGCGTCTCACAGAATTAAAGAAAACATTTTTTCCCTCTTAAAAAGCCCCGACAAGCCTATTACTGTCACATTTCAAACTGAGATTTACAGTGTTAACACTTGCATGTTGATGCACTGAAACAGGGCAAAAAAATAATGCCAGTGTAGCAGGGAACATGTGAAATGTGCCATTTTGGTATGAACAAACTACTGATATAAAAAAGCTAAACAATCACCACTGCCAGATTTAAAGCAGGCCTATTATGCAAAATTGACTTTTCAGAGCTTTTAACCATGTTATAGCAGTTTTCCCATCTCCTTTACCCTCTCGCAGCTGTTTTTTGGAGTGATTTGTGCAAGTTTGTGCAACTTATTTTCAAGATGACAGTGATATGCGTAGCATTCGGCAGCGTTGCGCAGTCATTTTGGTATACATGAATAAAAAAATCAGCTGCTTGTTCAAGTGATGTCCAGCCATCCATAGGAGTTCCAGTGTTCCAGTTCTCTGAGTGATCATGTTAACATGTTTTATCAATTTTATCTGACATACTGTTTTTATTTGCAGATTCGACAAGAACACCAACCCCAATCAGAGTTGTCCGATATGACTGATAAATATACTGACTTCAGAATACACTGTGTGCACAATTATTAAACAAGTTTTTATTTATGAGGATTAATTTTATAATTGAAAATGTTAATAAACCTATTTATGAAAGTACAAGTGACGTTTTGGCCTTTTATAGGGCAATTACAATTATAGGGAAAATATTAATATGCAGAATTTTTACACAACTAAATGAAAAATGAAAATTTTTCCATTTCACTTGTTTATTTTAATCTGTCAGAATAGTAAACAACTAACAATTTACAAATAAACATTTCTTACATTTCAAAAAAAAAAAAATCTGTGACCAATATAGCCACTCTTCTCAATAATGTTCATAAGCCTTCAATTCATTTAGTCTGTCAGTTTCTTTATCTGTTGACTTTTTGTGCAGCAGCCACCACAGCCTCCCAGACACTGTTCTCAGAGGTTATGTTTCTTGTTCAGTGATGGTCGAGTTTCAATCTTCCATACCTTGGCCATGTCTCTGAGCACTGAATACTTCTGGGCACATCGCCAGATATGTTTAAATTCAATAAGAATTCAAATTTATATAGCTTGGAGTTGGAGAACATGCATAAAAATCATGATATGGTTAAAATACCCATTCCCATTTGCCTAATAATTGTGCACACAGTGTAAAGTAAACAAAGGCTCAAAATTGCACCTACGCCTACAAATTGTTTGGTCTTGTTTATTATAACAATAAACTGGTTATCTAAAAATATAAGTAAGGGGGGTACGTGGACCTCGAACTCACGTCATCTGTGCAGAACAAAACACGCAGTCTGACGACTAAACTAGGCTACATCAACTCAGAAAACTCTCTTTAAACACCTGTATTTGTCCTGCACCTTACTGCCACGGCTCCAGCAGGCAGGTTATTGATATTGGACAAGTTAGCATTGTTAATAAAAGTGTGATTAAATTTTTTTCCCATGTGATTCATGTTTTCTTATCGTTGAACAATAAAGTTTGCAGAAGGTTGCATGATGATGTTTTAAGAGGACCCAGCTTTTAATAAAGCTAATATCCATCCATCCACATTCTTC
The DNA here is from genome assembly GCF_026225935.1 of Boleophthalmus pectinirostris. Lineage (NCBI taxonomy): Eukaryota > Metazoa > Chordata > Actinopteri > Gobiiformes > Gobiidae > Boleophthalmus > Boleophthalmus pectinirostris. The sequence goes on from NW_026571207.1 coordinate 35,355,288, forward strand.
CACTTATCCCAGGTCAGGTCGCAGGGGAAGCAGTCTAAGCAGGGACTCCCAGACTTCCTTCACCCCAGACACGTCCTCCAGCTCCTCTCGCTCGAGCCACCTCAACTGGCTCCTCTCGACGTGGAGGAGCTCCTCCCGTGTGACTGAGCTCCTCCCCCTATCTCTAAGGGAGCGCCCAGCCAACCTGCAGAGGAAATTCATTTCGGGCGCTTGTATCCGCGATCTCGTCCTTTCAGTCATTACCCAGAGTTGATGACCATAGGTGAGGGTAAGAACAAAGACTGACCGCTTTTTCGTTTTTGGCTCAGCTCCCTCTTCCCCACAACGGTCTGATAAAGCTAATATTTCGTTTTAAACACAGTATCAGTGTTTCTCAACAAAGGCAGAATTTGTACTTGTACCATTTGGCAGCGAACACTAAAAGGGGACAGCTACTGAAATAACACAAGGAAAAGCAAAAAGTCTATAAAGATTCCAAGTACAGTTCCTGGTGCACACTGTATGTGGTACCTTCCTCTCCTGCTCGAGTCGTGCGTCCTCCCTTGTGTGCTGTAGAGCGCTGTCCACAGCGGACTCTAAGGCCTTCTGGTGCTCCAGCCTCTGCTGCTCCAAAGCCGACTCCATGTGGATCTGCTCTCGGACCCTCTGCTCAGCTAGCTCTCGGTTCAGCTGGTCAATCCGACGGTGGGCATGTGCAATCAGTGCATTCAGGTCATCCGTGGTCAGTTTGCCAGCTAACAGAGAGAAACAGAAAACATGATTTCAGTTAAGTTTTGCAAGACTTCTGTCACTGAAATCATCAACTAAAATATTAGGATGTAAGGGCTTATTCAAATATAAAAGCTGTGTAGTGTTTAAAAGGTCCTATATTACGCAAAACTGACTGTTGTGAGCGTTTAGCCATGTTAGAATGCTGTTACCTCATAATTGGAGTTGTACACGTTACATGTTAGAGTAATCCTGAATTATTAGCAATTCATCTAGAAACCACTCACCCATTCACAACTACAGACATTCAGACATCTTGTCTGAATGTCTGTGGTTGGAGGCATACAATGGAGGCAAGCTGGGTTAAGTATCTTGCCTTAGGACACAATGACAGCATTCATTTGTGTTAGCTGAATCTAAACGTCAGTCCTATAAGTTTTGTGAGTGGCATTCATACTGAGGCTCTTCCAGTTGGCCTGAATCTCTGGAGTGAGACTGCTAACTTCCCTCTGGAACTGCAACTTGGCTTCATTCACCAGTTCACTGTACTGAGACACAACCTTGGACTCAGACTCCGCTGCCTGCACCTGGAGTAAGAAAAAAAAAAGCACCATTACACAGTATGACTTCACCAGCAACAGATGAGAGGTCAAACTTAAAACACCCTTCTGCAGAGGCAGATAAATGGTGTCAAGGATAAGAAACAACTGAACCTAAGACTGCCAGTGCCTTAAAAGTTTGGAGGCAATGCCTCATGTAAAAACCCAGACCTTCCAGATTTCACTCACTGAGCTGTACTCACTATCCCTTTTTGGTCTATAAATTTGTGTAATAAGAAGATTTACTGGACAATGTTGGTCTAAACACCCGATGGCTTTCAAAGCAGTTACCTTAAATGACAAATAGCATTTAAAGCACATTTGGACATTGTTTAAAGGAAAAAATATATATTGTCAGTCTCTGCTCTAGTATACAGTATATATCAGTTGTCAGCCAAATTATCAGCATCAGTATTGAAACAGAAAAGGCTGTATTGGTGCATCCCCGATGTAAACAATTTAAAACCAAAATGACCAGGCTCACAGCAGCAGTTACAGAGAGAGGTGTGACAATTTTTCAATGTAACTTCAGCTGGAGTCGATGGAGCTGGAAGCGCATGTAAACTTGAGCAGTTGTAGCTTAAAAAGTCCTCCACATAGGGACTTGTAGCTCACATATTCAGACAGAGGACACTTTAAACTCTGTCCCAGTTTTTATTTCATAGTGATATGATAATACTGATGCAAATAATCAGTACTAAAGCGTGCATCTAATTCACCTGTGAATAGTGAAGAGCATGTAGTGTAATTTAAAAAAGATCCACAAATATATTTAGGCCTTCTTCATCTATAACTTATTTTAAAGTAAGAAAGAAGGAGAGAGAAGCATAACAATTGTTATCAGTAAAAGCTATATTTTATTCAAACATGTTTACCTCATATTTTGGGATGCAGATATTTATGAAATTTTAAATATATATAATTCATATTGCTTCTAAATAAATTAAATGTACCAAACATGTTCTATCATATGAGAATGATGGAACAGGCAGAAGAATTCTGATTGTGTAGATATGAGAGGTACCTTAGTCACCACTTTATCCAGGTCCACTACCATTTTGTGCAGGTTTTCCTCAGCTGCCAACACTAGGGGGCGTGCTGCTGAGACTGTTAAGCTCTTAGATTTGTCGATAACACCCTTGAGGCCCTCCAGAGCCTCCCTGCCAAGGATAAAGGGTACATGCATAAGTGAGCATGTTAGACAAAGCCTCACAGTGTATACAGTGTATATAGGGCCTTACCGAGCATTTAGCAGAGCTGCATGTGCATCATCCACAGCACTGCCTCTGTTTATCAGAGCAGCTTCTAGATCCTTCCACTGGGCAGACTTCTCCTCAGCTGGAACCTAGACAAAAAACAGGCCATTAATATTTGGCCTTAACGATAACTGAATCCAAAATTTGTTTATTACACCTGACAAGAGATAATAGATAGTTGTGCATCACAGATGTTGTACACATCAAAACTGGAAATTGTTTGGTGTGTGCCATGACAATGTAGGAGGATTTGAGAACATATTGGGGAAATATACAGTTATAATGAAAAGAACACATCAAAACACATCAGATCTAAATGTGAGAAAAATCTGTTAGATATCTATACAAAAACCGACAGGGCAATGTCTTGGGGGAAAAAAAAGGCTGTCACCTCTTTTAATGGAAGAGAACAGGTGCACTAGAGTGACAACAATGAGACAACCCCTTAAACAGGACTGGTTTTGCATGTGGAGGTCATTTCAAGTTTCTCCCTCTTGGTCTTTTTTGGCTGCTTTGGCTAGAGTGATTATCACCAGTGGGAATATGAGGCCAGTTCCTTAACCCTACATAAGTTGCACAGATGGTCACACTTCTCTAGGATGGCACATCTGGACATGCCGTTGCAGGAAGATTTAATGTGTCTCCCAGTGCAATCTCCAGAACATGGAGGGGTTTTCAAGAGTTAATCTAGGAGAGCTGCACAGGGTCGTAGAAGGTCCTCAACTCATCAGCAGGAGCCATATCTGCTCCTTTGTATAAGGAGGAACAGGGTGAGTAGGCCCTGTGACCTACAGAAAGACCTCCAGCAGGACACTGTGGCGAATGTCTCTGCCCAAACAATCAGAAACAGATTTCATGAAGGTGTCTTAAGGGAACAATGTCTTGTAACGGGCCCTATGCTCACTGCTTTTTACAGATTAGAGCAGGTTCACTCTGAGCTCCTGTGATAGACGTGAAAGTCTGGAGAAGACAAGGAGAACGCTATGCTGCCTGCAGCATCATTCAGCATGACCAGTTTGATGGTGAGTCAGTGATGGTCTGGGGAGGTATATCCATGGAGGGACGCACAGACCTCTACTGGCTAGAAAACAGTAGTCTGACTGCCATTATGTATCAGGATGAAATCCTTGAACCCACTGTCAGACCCTACGCTGGTGCAGTAGGTCCTGGGTTCCTCCTGATGCATGACAATGTCCGGCCTCATGTGGCAGAAGTCTGCAGGCAGAACCTGGAGGATGAAGGGATTGATACAATAGGCTCTATACACGCTTACGTCACAAACCAGGAAGATGTCTGGAAATATGTCATGACAACTTCTGGCAGGCGCTGTTCGCGTTAGTAACAAAATCAAGGAAAATTTAGAAAATGACCCAGTTTTCTTCATCTACCGAGAGCACTGGGTACATGCAATTACAAGAGATGATTCAAGATTATTCCACAACAGCACATACGTATGCAGTCTTCATTTTACCGCTAATGACATTTACTTCAATGGGTTTTATCACAGTCGCTAAGGCAAGCCCAGTCGGTAACTACACCGCAAATTGTCATCATGTTTCCAAACATCTTCCTGGTCTGTGACGTAAGCATGAATAGAGCCTATTGAATGGCCCTCATGATCACATGATTTAAACCCGATAGAACACCTCTGGCAGGGACATTATGTTTGAGTCCATCAGACGCTGCCAGGTTGCTCCTCAGACTCTACAGGAGCTCAGTGATGCCCTTACACATATCTGGGACGACATCCCACAAGACACTATCTGCCATGCCACAACATTCTCAAACATGCAGACAAGCATGTGGGGGCCACACAAGATATTGAGATGCATTTTGAGTTTCAGAAATTAAATTTGAGGCAAAATGGACTTTGTGGATCTGGAGAAGGCAATCGATCGTGTCCCTCGTGGTGTCCTGTGGGGGGTGCTCTGGGAGTATGGGGTCCTGGGCCCTTTGCTAAGGGCTGTCCGGTCCCTGTATGACCGGAGCAGGAGCTGTGTTCATTGCCGGCAGTTAGTCAGACCTGTTCCCAGTGCAGGTTTGACTCCGCCAGGGCTGCCCTTTGTCCCTGGTTCTGTTCATTGTATTTATGGACAAAATGTTTAGGCGCAGTCAGGGGCCGGAGGGGGTCCGGTTTGGGGACCACAGGATCTCATCTCTGCTGTTCGCAGATGATGTTGTCCTGTTGGCTTCATCAAACCAGGACCTGCAATGTGCACTGGGGCGGTTTGCAGCCGAGTGTGAAGCGGCTGGGATGAAGATCAGCTCTTCTAAGTCTGAGACCATGGTTCTCCACTGGAAAAAGGTGGCTTGTCCTCTCCAGGTGGGTGGAGAGTCCTTGCCTCAAGTGGAGGAGTTCAAGTATCTCAGGGTCTTGTTCACAAGTGAGGGGAGGACAGAACGTGAGATTGACAGGTAGATTGGTGCAGCATCTGCAATGATGCGGTCTCTGTATAGGACCATGGTGAAGAGGGAGCAGAGTTGAAAGGCGAAGCTCTCGATTTATCGGTCAATCTTCGTTCTTACTCTCACCTATGGTCATGAGCTCTGGGTAATGACCGAAAGGTCAAGATCGCGGATACAAGTGCTCGAAATGAGTTTCCCCCGCAGGGTGGACCCGCGGGAAGATCCAGGACATGCTGGAGTGACTATGTCTCTCGGCTAACCTGGGAATGCCTCAGGGTCCCCCAGAGGAGCTGGAGGATGTGTCAGGGGTGAAGGAAGTCTGAGAGTCCCTGCTTAGACTGCTGCCCCCGCGGCCCCAGATAAGTGGAAGAACATGGATGGATGGATGGAGATCTGATGTGTTTTCCTTAAATATTTTTCAGCCAAGTGCAATAAAAAGCTGTCACATAGAATAGGTCCTTAGTATTAATAGGCCATCATAAAGAACATATGAATAACTGTGTATTCAGAGCGTGGAAGTCCCTTGATGTACTTATATGCTGACTTTTTCCATTTGGTTTCATAGTTGACTGAACAGAAATTAAAGGAGCCAATGCAGTCCTTATTATGGGTGGGTTGTTTCCTCATCAAGAACATACCTGGAGTTGTGTTTTGTTTCATTCACATGTTTAAACACATAAACCCTGCACATTTAGGCCCAGTTCTTCTCTCAAACAGAAAACACTTCTACCTTGTGATGTCATGTGGTAATACAGAAGTTAAAAATGTTTGTGTAAAACTTACTCTTGTGAGCTTTAAGTCATGTTAGAATGTTGTTACCTCATCCAAAACACAGTTAGTTTTGTTTTGAATCCTTTATCATTAGTCTGTCTACATCGCCAAAGCTCAAAACGCTCCCTTCCACCTCAGGATGTCATGAAACATCACAATGTAAAAGACAGTTTTCAGCTACCTTTTATATTTTGTTCAGTAGAGATGTGCAAAGTTAGTTTGGACCAAAGTTATTTCCCAGTTTTTTTCATTTCATAACGCATACTAGCATCCTAATTATTCACAGTTATGAGTTTATAAGCATTTGAGTTAATAATAGAAAATAAATTGGGTACAAACACTTTTACTCTTTAATATGCAGCTAGGTGTGAATAGACTAGTAATACTTATTCTTATCACCCTAGACACCCGTCCCTTTTCTGGCAGCATACCTCAGCTTCCATAGCCTCCTTCAGCTTCTGGGTATGCTTTGAAATGGCCTGCAGTGCCACCTCCTGGGCTCCAATAGCTGTGAGTGTGGCTTTGGCCGAGTTTGCCAAGGACTCTTCCAAGTTTACTGAAAGAGCTGGTGAAAAGAGGACATGTGTTATAGATCAGTATATTCCATGACATTTTTCACTTACAGCTAAATACTGAAGAGAGGAAGAATGCAATTTTACAGTCTAAGATGTCCTTTTCTGCTTGGTCCTGCTGAGCAAGTCTTGCTGCGACCTCTTCCACTGGGCGCTCTTTTAATGTTTCTGGGGCCAGTGCTGTATCTAGTGCAGGTAAAGCAGCTTCACACTCATGGCATTCCTCAGGCATTTCTAAAACAGAAATAAAAACATCTGTTCATTTGTCATAAGATCAAGGTTAGACTAAGTCAGCTAAGTTGTTTAATCACATACCCTTCAATACAGCTGCTTCTGTGTCATGTGGAGCTGGGACTGACTGGACTTCACTCATGGCTGAAATGATGTGAGTGGCCTCAGCAGAAGCTTCTGTAAAAATGTGACTTATTTGATTCTACACAGAAGAAATGTTTTAAAATTTAAAAAGCAGATTGTCAAACTCAAGAATGTGCACTACCCTACAGACCGTCACTTAGTGAGTGCGCAGAATTGCAGAGCCCCAAGGAGATTAAGAAGAACACAAGTTTGTGAAATAAACATCCTTATTTTAATTTAAAACCAAATCATAACTATTCAAAAGCAAAATGTAGATAGCTACTGTGTATTATGAAATCGCTATTCAATTCACACCTTATCTTATTTACTGTAGATGTTTCTCAACCGCAGAGATAAATCATTGCAATGTTTTCTTGGGTCACTCTTCAGTGACCTTTACAGCGGAAGCACAGCGTGACACAAACTGCCTTTAGCTGAGATTTGAATCAAAGGCAATAAGGTAATGAGGGTCTGGTACATACTTTATATTGCCTGTTACCACTGGGGGCTTTTTAGCATATCGGCTATTGGCCCTAAATCTCCCGAACAAGCAGATATATTCTGACTGACCTGCTGCCTAAAAATTCACACAAAGCTTTGTTTTAAAACTTTAAAGTGAAGAATTGCACACAATTTGACTCCACAGCTCTCTTAAGGATGAGGGCAAGTTTGTAACAAATTTTAATTAAACCATTTGGGGGAAAATAATAAAAATTGGCCCCCAAAATATCGGCAGAACTTATCGGCCTAATTGTGTTGTAAGTATTGGTATTGGCCTTGAAAAAAACATATCTAGTTACCACATGTAATTATTTGCAGCAGTTTTGCTCATGCTGTTGCCATCAGCTGGTCAGAAATTACATCTGGTAATTGTCATAATAATTTAAAAATTCTAATAAAAATATTCACAGCACAAAAAAGCACCAACTAAGCAAAAAACTGTTCATACACACTTTTGTAGTTTCCAGCTGCTATTTACTGTGGGAGTAAAGGCACAGTATGGCGGATCAGAACTGCATGCAGTCCATTAGCATAGTCTATTATTCACTAGATGTATATAATTGTTTCTCTATGTAAATTTCTACTTGCATAACAAGAAACATAATTTTGATGGGTGCAGATATACTGGGAAAAGACACCACGCTATTATGTTAAAGACATGGGGGCTGATCTTGCCCAACTACTAATCTACTAAAACAACTGTGAATTTCTTACCATGAGAGATGTCTTTTGAGGCAATGAAAATTAAATTTTCATTGCCAAATTCACTGTAAAATTTTTTTTTTTGTTTCACATGTCCTCCTTCCCAAAAATGTCCCTTACCTTCTATAGTTTGGGCTGCAGGTCCCAGGGGCGCACTTGGCTTCTCCATCACATCTTTCACCTTTGTTGCTGGTTTTGGTTCTTTGAGGGTCTTTTCCATCATGCTATGTGGCTGGCTCATTTCCATCTACAATACAGCATGTAAATACAATTAAAAACTCATTCTTGGTTGCTCGGTCCCATGATGGGGACATGGGTGCACATTATTTTTAGCCTTATTAGCTACAGCAGGTTTGCTAATATGTTTCATGTTATGTTTTATAGTGTAATGCTGCTCCTCATTCTCACAAAATGTTACAATGCACAAATAATCTGACTAGAGTAATTAAACTTCAAATTAAGTATTAATTCTCCAACATTTTCACACACTATATAATATTTGGGTGACTACAGTCTGTTCTAGGGCCCGGCCTATATATATCGATATTATCAGCCGATACGGGGACTTGGAGACATATCGGCTATTGGCCTATTGCCTATATGGGTCGAAAGTCCATATGGGCATGTTATACCTTGTTATGAAGCATAGGCTCTCTATATGGAGTCCAATATTAATCCAATTTACAAAGAGATAAATGTCCTAATAAGTGGCATGGTACCAGTATTTATCAGAGGAGTCATTTGTCTGTGACACCGTACAGCTTCGAAATATATCCAGTTAAGGATTTACAATGAATTTTAACATCACAAAATATATTGGCCGTTATATATCAGTTATCGGCACCTCCAAAGCCTGTTATATTGGTATCATATCGGCTCCCAAAAAAATCTGTCATATTGATCTGGCCCTAGTCTGTTCCTATTGAAAGGGCTTCCTGGCATTCCAACCTTTTTCTTTATTGGTAAAGGATCTACAGCTGGTCCCAAAGCTGCACCTAACAGCCAGTCTGCATATGGCACATTTTTCTCCATTGTGGATCTGAACTTCGGGTCCCATTTGGCGTAGAGCACCGTCCCTCCAATGCCTCCCACCACTGAGATCAGACCGGCAGTCACCACTTTAACTCCAGTGCTGTAATAAAAATTAAAAAAAAAACTTTTACAAGAGAAAACCATTAACTACACCATGAAACCATTGAAAATAATATATTTGCCAAAAACAATGTATTAAAATGTTTACTTTGTTACAGTTTTGTTTTAGAAGTTCCCCCTCCCTTTGCTCCCTGCACTAAGTCACACTTCATGAGTGACGTCATTACAATTATACAGTTACAAAGATTACCAATTACAATTGGTGAGTATTACATTAATGAAAATACTGCACATAATTTTAGTGTATTATTTTTGTATATTTATGGAGACTTGCGAGAATGGGTATCGTAAGCTTGTGGGCTTAGCATTGAACGGAATCACACTGGTAACTGTAAGGACGGTTTGAATAAGGCCTGGGAGAGATTTCCAAAATACTCAAACATGCATGGATGACACCTAAAATCTTTTCAATGTTATAACACAGTAGAAAGTTGTTTTAATACCCTGTCTTTAAGAATAAGATTCATTAAGTGTAATTTTAGGTTATACAATTTCATTTTCAACAAGTAGCTGGTATAACGTCGTAATGGTAAAAACATGTTTGTGTTTGAGGTACCTGGTCTCTCCTGTGGTGTAGTGCCGTTGCTGTAGATTGTTAAGGTGTGTTCGTCCATAGTTACACTGAAAGAGATAAAACAGTATTATGCTTTTTACAGCATGCAAAAATCATAAGCACACAAAACTTAAGGGTCACTTCAGTTGAACACTTATTTATGTATTGTTTTCACTTTACTATACAGATGCATTCCTTTTGTTACTTGTGAACACTGTAAATAAACGGGGAAAATCATTCTGTTGTATGATAGGGAAAAATGTATCACTCAGTCCAGTAATACTAACTATAATACTTGACCAGGATAATAATGTCCATTCATGTTCTCTGGTGGAAGATATCATTTGGCTTAGTAAATCACAGTCGCTTTGACATCATACTTCCCAACACTGGCTACACGTGTAACTGAATACATGTACCGAAAGTATCTTTTCAGAATACATATTGTTAGTACTTGTATTCCGGTACAGTTTCTTTTTCATTTGGTTGTATTCAGAATAACAAGTACATTTTCCCAAAATCAAAGTACTACATTGCAATTGACTGATCTTTAAATTTAGACCTCAAACTGCATATAATCAGTGAGAACAACAGAAAACACAGCTCTTGTGTTGAGAACATTTGTGATTTTTCCTTCTCCAATTATTGATAGAAAATGCAGAACAAGTGTCAAAACAAACATGAAACCGTTTTTAACTTATGTTACGTTTTTACACTATAATTTAAACGCAACTCCTTTAGAAGATATATAGTGAACAAAATATATATTTTGAGATTGTGTAGATGATAAAGTCAAGTTTATGGCGCAAAAAATAAGTTTGACTGTAGCTGTTTTGCACCAGGTTTGATTTCATAAATTCCAAACCATTGAGAACTAAACGCGTGAGTAGAGCATTGTGAGAATGAAGTGGGTCATTTACGCTTGGCCAGTGTTGGGAGTAATGCGTTATAAGTTAACTCGTTATAAGTAACGAATTACAGTAATGCATTACTTTTTCCTGTAACGCAGTAATGTAAGGCATTACAGGGGAAAAAATAGTAATATTTTACTCAGTACAAATGTGAGTAACTCGCGTTACAATGTTTTTTTAACCTGGATTGAAGTGGTGGGTTTTTCTTCATACAAATTAGCTAAAATCACTGCGATATCAGCAGTGGTGAAACGCCGGAGATGCGCCCTCGTAGACCGTCAGGTAACTGCGGGTGAAAGGACTGACAAAGAACTCCACGCTGACCTGGGTCAGTTCTGGTTTAGACCTGGTTTACACTCGTCCCTCCCTCTATCGCAGTTCACTTTTCGCGGTCTCGCAGATTATTATTTTTTTGTGCAATTTTGCATGCCCTTTTTTTTTTACATTATATGAATGCGTATTGCGTTCCTCCCGCTGCGTCCTGACTGGCCAAGGGACTCCTGTCTCCTGTACAGTACAGAATGTGTTCAGATGCCAGATTTAAATACATGTTCAATCTCTAGCAGTGTGATTCTGAAGTGCTGTATGTTTGTAAGTTTTCTCCCCGACGAAACCCACAACGTCGACGAAACATTCTGCACCGACAAAGACTCCTGCGCTCACACCCAAAAGACAGAGGAAGATCTAACCATCACACAAAAAGTTGGACTTCTGGACACGCTGAAGGAAGGTAGAAGTTACGCGCTGTAACAGACTCTTGCACCGGCTCGGGTACCTGCAAATAGTTGCTGAAATCAGGACCACGAGCCCGAGCAGCAGTTTGTCCATAAAGAGCGATCAGGCGACAGTCGCTCTTACCTCCATGAGGTGCAGAGCAGAGCCGCTCCTTTCTCCTGCGGTCACCTTCGAGCCCGTCCCGACAGTGAGTCCTGTTTTAGTCCTAGTTCAGTTCTGGTTTAGACCTGGTTTAGACCTGGTTTAGACCTGGTTTAGACCTGGTTTAGACCTGGTTTAGTCCTGGTGTAGACCTGGTTTAGTCCTGGTTTAGACCTGGTTTAGACCTGGTTTAGACCTGGTTTAGACCTGGTTTAGTCCATATACAGCGCAAAAGTTATTTTGGTGAGAGTAACTTAAAGTAATGCAATAGTAATGTAATTCCTTACATTTTAAAATGCAGTAATATTGTAATGTCACGAATTACTTTGAAATGACAGTAATAGGTAATAAATAACGCATTACAGTTTCAATTAACTTGCCCAACAGTGCGCTTGGCCCTGGCCGCTTCAGGAGGTTTTGTCGGAGGGTGTTTAGTCTGTACTCAGTCTATGGAGGGCGTGTTTCCATTATTAGCTATCTGCCATTTTGGTAAAGTAGCAAACGGCCAAACAGTTTTACACAGGCACACGGCCATGCATGAGCCGATTTAGATCTGAATAGAACACAGAATTCACACAGAAGCCACGAGGCAAATGAACGTGTTAGATCTTCGTACTGCTCACGGTCCAGCCCCTATGGCACCTTGAGCAGGCTGTGGGTCACTGAATGAAAAGTCCGCACAAGACGCCCGAGTGCGTTAACAGAGCGCGCAGTGCATAAACCTGCTCTTACCCGGGCGGTGGTCTTCGCCCCTCTCATACAGGCCCGCAGCATGGTCACGGCCTCCGCTTTACTCCGTTAAAGGACCGAAAGTACCCAAAGGACACGGTGCACACTTGACAGGAGCAAGGGGTAATGGTGCCAGACTGTCTGCATGAAACGGCCGAGAGCCCCCTACTGGAGCGGAGTGTTCCTGTCACGCAGTCCGAGACGGGCCCATCGATGTATTCAAATAATAGAGTGCATACAGTTCCCAAAAGCACAAGATAATTTTCGATATAACCAAACGTCATATAAAACATTTATAATACCCCTTTTTTCTTTAGCTAAAAGAGCCATTTGTGAGCCATATGGCTTCACAAATAGCGTCACATACTGTATGATGATCTACAAATGAACCAAGGCAGCTTACTGAATCTTCAGTTTCACCACCCACCACAAGATGGCGCACAGAACCAACGCAATGGCCCAAAAAGATACCTGCCGGTACTGGTCTAACCTATAGGTACACTGTGCACTTTTCTAGTGAAGGGTACGCCATTTGCTCGTCTTCATTAAGATGGTATTGATCTTATATTGAAATTCAATTACAGATGTTTCTATCAATCAAAATTACACTGTCATTTAGTCTATTGTGAGCAGGCTTGCCTCTTCACAGGTCTGACGTGTAAGTGTTGGGGATTACCTGCTTGTCACCAGGAGAGATAGTGTATGTCAAACTATAGAACATTCCAGGCATTTTGTGCATCTTTTTAAATCATATTACACTTTACTAGTATATTGCCCTATTAGTAGGATCGGGACAATCCATTTAAGTCACTCCCGATTTTCAATTCTTTTTTGATAACATTAAATTAACATTATTTCTTACCTTAAAACGCAAAATATACCATTAACAATGAATTTTAAAAAATAAAGTTGTATGTATATATGTATGTATGTATGTATGTGTGTATGTATGTGTGTGTGTGTGTATATAAAAAAAATGTGTTTCTCACCTTCCACGGTGGTATATAAAATTAACCTTATAATTAATAAATAATTAAAATAGACCCATAGACCCCCAATTGGCCACTATAAGATAAAATCCTTTATCCTTTATCCTAATCCTTTATTGTCTTAGGACAGGGGGTAACATGCTTTATCAAAATACTGTGTCTCATAAGGAGAATGTGGTATGATGTACTTAAAGGCTATAAGACAGAAACACCACCATCAAATCTTTCAGTTTTCTGTATTTATTTATTTATTTTCATCATTTCTTTGACTCTACTTCTGACGCTCTCATCTGTTTCCCAGCAGTAGCATGTTCCGGTGGTACGCCCCATGTAGGGGCCTGTCCTGCCATAATGGTCCCTCCAGCTCGTCTTCTTCTGGACCCCACTGTCTGAGACATTTAAGCAGCCAGTTAGCTCACTTGGTAAGTCACTGGACATTCACATGGGCGAGGGTTCGATTCCCCCCTCTGACGGGGGAGGCAATGAGCTAACCAGTGTGGGTCCTTGGGCAAGACCCTTTGTGCTACTGCCCACCTCATACTCAATGAAATTTACGAGATACCGGCTCAGACGTCGCCCAGAACCAGAGTAACTACACCTAATGTGTTCCACAACTGGAGAGGGGAGGAGAACCCGCAGAACCTGTAAGCACTGTGCACTGTTATTGAATATCCAATATCATTGCAAACTCAATGTGGTTGTGGAAAACTGCCAATGTGCCACTTGCACAAGTGTCCATCAAATGTGGCATATACTGTCCCCACTGCTGTTCTGCATAGGTCTGGACCCCCTCAGCCTGACTCAGAAATGGGGCCACCATCAGTCACATGGATGACATCAAGCTGTATGCTGTGAGTGACATTGACTCGCTGATCTATTTGAGACAAAGAGAGGGAAGGTAGTCTACAGGGTACTTGCAGGTATTTGGCTGTAGCAAGAACAAGGCGCAGGCAGCAACGCCCTGCCAGTGATCCTGCAGGAATTGTAAGCTGGCCAAAGGAGACCATAGATGTTAAGACATGAAAGCTCCTGACCATGCATGGAGGGTTCCATCCCAAATCCATATATATATAAGCAAACTAAGTGATTGTGATCGGCATGGAATTAAAAACTTTCCGCAATTTGTTTGTTTCAAATTAAACCCAGATGAGTTCTGTGTCCCCAGTGGATCACAGAAATAATGTTGGACACCCCCAAACTGACTGAATTCTCAGTCATCTGGCCATGGAATCATGGGGCCATTCCATATGGGGGAACCGGTCAGATTTCAGGAGAAAAATTGTCGAGTCTTATATTATGTTATAAATTTGTAATAGGGTCAATTATATTATTAATTACATAATATATATTATAATTATATAATTATATAGGGTCAATTTAAAAATGAATTCAATATTTTTTTTTTAGTTCAATACATTTTTTTAATTGAAGCATAATCTTGTATTCTTTAGTGAAATGTGCACTAATTTCTATGTATTTTCATTTCACTTGGTTCTATCTCAGGTCTAACACTGTGGTCTGAAGTACAGTGTGTAATAATAAAAATGTAATGTTGTCGACAGACTCAGAATATTAACAGCAGAGGTGATCTTGCTTCTGTTCTTTTTTTATTGACAAAAAACAAGATAGACAGGAACTAATGTATTATGGATCCTGCTTAGGTCTCATTTCAGATGACGACTCCATGAGCACACAAACTTTGTGACAGGAATGTGAAATTTGGTACAAATTATCGTGACAGGATTTAAATTACTTTGTCCTTTGAGACAGAAAAAACTTCCTTCTATATTTAGCTTCATATTAAGATCAAAATGACTACTGTACTTTATAGACAACATATGCTGCTACAGAAAATATTTCCAAACCTCAAATCAATAGTGTAGAATTTATATATAATTTAATGGGATTTCATATGAAAAGTATTTTTCCTCATAGCAAATTTTCTCTTTAAAACACAAGCCTTAATCTTAATCTGCAGCACAATCATTGGACAGGTTTACTGATCACATATGACACAGAGATCAGAGTCAGAATGTGACAATATGTGAAAAGGAAATAGTCGCCAGAATGGTGAACTAGGACATGACTCATTCATTCCACTGTCAGTGATGGTAAGCTACATACAGATGTGGACAAAATTGTTGGTACCCCTCTGGTAATGAAAGAAAAATCAACAATTTTCACTGAAATAACTTGAAACTGAGAAAAGAAATAATAAATACAAATTTCCTGACAAATAACCAATGAAAATCAGACACTGTTTTTGAATTGTTGTTCAATAGAATAATTTAAAAAAACAAAGTAATGAAACTGGCCTGGACAAAAATGATGGTACCTCTAGAAAAGACTGTAAATACTTGGACAATAGGGACATGTTAAACTTCGGTGTCTCTAATCTGCCTCACAGGTTCTTCAAACTTGTCCTCAGTCAGTGTGTCTGTTTAAAGGGCGACATGTATCATTGTGCTGTTTGGAGACATGATGGACACAACACTGAACATGGAGCAGAGAAAGAGAAGAAGAGATGGATCATACAAATGGAATCAAAGAGCCCAGAACAACCTCCAAATAAATTAAATGTGAACTTGAAGGGCAAAGTACATGAGTGTCAGATCACACCATCCATCAGTGTTTGAACCAAAGTGGACTTCATGTGAGGACACCACTGCTGAGAGAAAATCATAAAAAAATGAGACTGGAATTTGACACAATGCAAATTGACAAACCACAAAGCTTCTGGGAGAATGTTGATGATGAGACAAAACTGGAGCTCTTTGGCAAGACACATCAGCTCTATGTTCACAGACGCAAAAATGAAGCAGACCAAGAAAAGAACACTGTCCCTACTGGGGCGGTTTTGCTGCATCTGGCACAGGGCGTCTTGAATCTGTGCAAAATACAACAAAATCTTAAAACTATCAAGGTGTTTTGGACCAAAATGTGTTACCTAGTGTTAGAAAGCTTCCAACAGGATAATGACCTAAAACACACAGCGAAAAATACAAGAATGGTTATGAAGAAAACACTGGACTGTTCTGGAGTGTTCTTCTGTGAGCCCAGATCTCAATCCTACTGAACATCTGTAAAATGAGCTGAAACATGCTGTCTGGAGAAGGAACCCTTCAAACCTGAGACAACTAGAGCAGTTTGCTCAGAAGTGGCTCAAAATACCAGTTGACCAGAGCAGAAGTCTCATTGACAGTTACAGAAATCGTCTGCTTGCAGAGTTTGCCTCAAAAGGATGTGCAACAAAATATTATGTTAAGGGTACCATCATTTTTGTCCAGCCAGTTTCATTATTTAGTTTTAATTTAATTTAATTCTGTTTAGCCACAGGTGAAAAACAATGTTTGATTTTTGTTGGACAATTTTCAGTCAAATGTTATTTATTATTGCTTTTCTTAGATTCATTCTTTCATTGCCAGAGGGAACCAACAATTTTGTTCACGTCTGTATAAGGCCACAGCCCCCTGGGACAAACCACAGCTGGCAGACAAGCTTCTACCACACAAGGCACTCTTGGTCTGTTCCTTTCTTTCTGAAGTCATACAAATTCAAAACAAATTATTATACATATAAATCAACACTCCATACAAAGGAATAGACTCACTTCTGATTCCAATACCATAAGGATAATTAAAAACGCTCTTTCTATAGACCAGACATGTCAGACTCAGGCCCAGGGGCCAAATTTGGCCTGCGATATAATTTGGCCCACGAGATCATATCAAATATGTATTAGAGCTGCCCGCTGGCTACAGATAGGCTACAGAGACATTATTTATTTAAAATTTTGTTATTATTTAATATTATGCTTGTTCTGGATTCAATGTTTAAGCAAAACTACTATTAAACATTTATTTTAATAAAACAACGTTTAACATCACCTATCGCAAAAGAAGAGAAAACATGAAAATGTTGAAGTTTTTTTTTTTTTTAGTTTGGCTCACAACTTAGTCCCAGTTTTTATTTTGTAACTTTCAACATTAAATTGTACTATTTTCAAACAAATGACTACTTTTGATACTTTAGTACTGATAAGCATCTGATTTACCATCCTTTAGACAACCCAAAAAGTATATAGCTACAATGGGCAGATTCCGGGAAGAAAAAGTTTCTCTTTATCATTATATGGTTTTTTTTGTAATCCTATGAGGCACGTGTGCAAACGTTGCTTTTTACACAATTGATACTTTGCAGTGACATAATGCTTTGGAGATGTATATGTATGTATATGATGAGTCACCATGGTGACACAATGCACACATTAGCAAAAACAGCCATAAAATGTAGTTTGAAAACGCAAGAAAAAATACAAAATAGATTTAAAACAGATTTTCAAGACACCTCAGTATAAATGTTCAAGGTCAGATGTTTGATTTTCAACAAAAGCTGAGCGTGACTAACTGAAAAAATTATGGCTGTCTGAAGCTATTACAGACAAGCATCACAACCCCAAGGAAGCAGTTGCAAAGTATCAATTAGATGTAAAGAAATAAACTCTGAAGTAATGCTCTAGCCATGACTGCAGCAGTGACTTTTCATTAAAGCAGAAAACGCACTGGTTTAAGATGACACCACACAAACATCCAGGATACAGAAGCGGGCTCTACATGTGGGACAGGGCACTCTGCTGCTTAGCCACGTCTCTGGTCTCTGCTGGTCCTGACGACTAGCAAACCATCGACCCATACACGACACACACCACATGGGCCGACACAGGCAGCGTTGGCAGTCCCCATCACTGTCTGAGCCTGGGGAGAACAGAGATGGGTAAAGTAGCATTTTACATTTTACTCCAGTAAGAGTAGTGTTACTTCAAAATAATATTACTCAAGTAGAGGTACAAAGTAGTGGTTCATAAAATTACTCAAGCAGGAATAAAAACTTATTTGGGAAAAATATTACTCAAATAAGAGTAATGGAAAAAGTATCTGTTGCGAGGTAACATCTGATTTATGAACATTTAATGTATTTGGAAGGACAAAACATTAAATAATGCACAAAATCTGCTATTTTCAATGGAAACCCAAATGATCAAATCATTTCATATTGGCAACATAAAGCTTTTGTCACTTGAAGACTTGCTCACAGTGGGGAGAGTAACCAAACTTTTACTCATGTAAGAGTACTGTTCAATAAAAATGTTACTAATGTCAGAGTAAAAACATGCTACTAAAAGAGTACTCTGAAAAGTACATTTTCTTTCAATTTTATTGCTGAAGTAAATGTACTACTCATCTGATTCTTAGCAAACACACTCTACTCTACACACACTATTAGTTATTACAAAATGCTTTGTAAAACGCAAAGGTCTCATTTAGTCTCAAATTTATGGAGTAAGAAAGCTTTCAAAAATATTTGCGCGCCTAGAATAGAAATCCGTGCATATTTGGGAGATTCGTGCAGATTTGGCTGTAGTTGCACATAAAATAAATATTTGTAAACTCTCAAATGAGTCCAGTCGTACATAAAATATATTGTGTGTATTTTATCCATCAGAATACGAATTGAAAAGTTACGACATCAAGAATTACAATTGCGAAATTAAAATGTACGATTACGCTTTCATCAGTACGAATACGAATTCACAGACTGGACTTTACTGTCAAAAATACATCATCACTTCACAGACATTATTTATCGAGCAGAAGAAACATCGATCAAGATTAAGACTGTGCATGTTTAAGTTTGTAGCAGAGGGTAAAAACAGAGTAATGGCACAACAAGGAGCTACAACAGTGATCAACAAGTGGATTAATTAAAATTTATTGTAAAAATGTCTTGTCTTGCCACATTGAATTGGGGGAACCGAACGCTGCTGTGTAATATTGTGTAGAAACACCTCCTCTGAAATTGCACCTATATGTTAGATAACATAGTGGAGCCAGTTGAAAGCGTAATCTTACATATTCATTTTGTGATTGTAATTCTTGATGTTGTAATTTTTCAGTTCGTATTCTGATGGATAAAATACACACAATATATTTTATGTACGACTGAACTCATTTGAGAGTTTACAAATATTTATTTTATGCGCAACTACAGCCAAATCTGCACGAATTTCCCAAATATGCACGGATTTCTATTCTAGGCGCGCAAATATTTTTGAAAGCTTTCTTATTCCATATAAATTATTCCTCAACACACTCGCACGTGCTTGTAAACTTTGTGAAAAAAAACTGTTCTTACCTTGAGATTGACAAAGTTGCACCAGTTTGATGTTGGCTGGGACCTGCATGCAGCCTATACATGGCTCCAGCTCCTGCAGAGATTATAATGCAAAAAACATCATTGAGTGAAGCTTAAAGAGGGGGTATTTTACTTTTATGGCGTATTAACTGCTAACACATAACATATTTAGATCACCATGTTACCATTTATTGTTTTCAAAATGCTAAATTTTTTGAAAACTGTTAAAAGTCCTCCCCTTATCGCATTACAATAGGTGTGTGCTCCAGTAATGAAACTACTGAGCATCAGGTTTGTAAAGCTGTAGGGTACAGTTTTGTATCATGTTTTTGTATATTTACAGTCATGGACCAAATTGTTGGTACCCCTCTGGTAATGAAAGAAAAATCAACAATGGTCACTGAAATAACTTGACACAGAGAAAAGCAGACACTGTTTTTGAATTGTTGTTCAACAGAATTATTTTTAAAAAAACATAGATTAAAATCTTCAGGAGGAGTGGGCCTCCCTAACTTTGAATGGTACTTAGGGCCCGACCAATATGGATTTATTTTTTATTTTTTTTGGTCAATATTGAAATCACGATTTTAATTTTTTTTTAATTAAAGACAGCAGAACATAACATTAAAAAAAACAAAACAAACATCAACGTTTAACAATTGCAATATTCAACATAAAAACTAAAACATAAAGCAACAACCACAACACCACAACAAATACAAAAAAGCCCCCCCATTTCCCCCAACCACCCACACCAACACAAAGTCAAAACAATATAAATGTGATAGTGCAACATAAATACACCGCTAGGCTCCCTAACATTGATACACTGCGGCCAATTTATAATTGAAGTTCCTTTTGTCTCTCTTCCTTCCCTTTTTTTTTTTTTTTTTTTTTTAATTATAATTTTTTAAATGTATTAATCCCTATACTCAAACTAATATTTATTTTCACCATCATCAGTTCCCCTCCAATATGGATTTTGTTGTGGCCGATCATATCATGTATCATAACGTTTAATGGAAGTTGGAGCTGCCGATAGCCGATATAATCGCCGATATATAGTGATGTAAAAATTCACTGTAAATCTTGAATTGTTTAAAAAAACTTAGGTTTGGCTCTAGTGGATTTTAAATTGGGTTTATTTAGGCAACATTCATTGTTATTCTGCCTCTTTACGTCATATTTACAGACAGTAGGTCGGACTAGTGGCATTTTTGTATCACATTCTAGCTACTAGTGATGGGTATTCCAGTTCTTTTGAGAGAACCAGCTTTTTTGGCTCAGCTCACTAAAAGCAGCTGGCTCTTTCGGCTCCCAAGTGACTCTTCAGGTTGTTTTGTTGCAAGCAGGTCTAAACCAGAACTGAACCAGGACTAAACCAGGACTAAAACAGATCTAAACCATGTGTAAAACAGGACTAAAACAGAACTGAACCAGGACTGAGTGTCGGGATAGGGTCTCTATGTCTCTCTCTTTCGAGCCCAAGATTAGTCCTGGTTTATTCATTTTATGCTGAACTACAGTCAAACATGTACGTTTTTCTATCTTATGCACACGCACATTTCTGAAAGTTTGTTCACGAATCTGCATGCGACGTGAAGAGAAAAAAAGTGACAGAAAGAGAAAACACGGCTCCTAATCAGGAGCCACCTCCCGTTGTTCGCTTCAAAGAGCCGACTCTAAGAGCTGGTTCGTTTGAGACCGACCCATCACTACTAGCTAGTAAAGAAACTACCGCTATTAGCCTTTAGCCGTAAATACATGTGCGCCGTGGTAATTAATTATATGTGTAAATGTCATCATTCATACGTCTATTCACAGCTCATTTACATATCAGTGCAGGTCCAGTAACATGTATACGACCAATATAATCACTTTACAACAGGCCAATAGAAAACAGTCTGTTTATGTGTGGGAGCTACAGCAGCTAATCGATAACCAATAACAAATAACCAAAACTAGCTTCAAAGTCGACATATTTCCAACACTCAGCCTCACACAGGCTCCTCCTCACATCACAAGTCTGCACTAATAAATGTCCTTTTAATCCAGACTCAAACCGATTGTCCATAAAAAGAAAATAATCTCAGTGTTTGGATCTGTGTGTGCGAGTGTAAACAAGAAAACGTGAGCGACGTGACTCTGTGGTGTGTTCAGGGACCGTACGACACACACAGACAAATGACTCCACAGATAAATACTGATGTGGAACCACTATGGAGTAAGAAAGTTTTCAAAAATATTCGTGCTCATAGAATAGAAATCCGTGCGTATTTGGTAAATCCATGCAGATTTGGCTGTAGTTGCGCATAAAATAAATATTTGTAAACTCTCAAATGAGTCCAGTCGTACATAAAATAGATTGTGTGTATTTTATCCATCAGAATACAAATTGAAAAGTTACGACATCAAGAATTACAATTACGAAATGAAAATGTACGATTACGCTTTCATCAGTACGAATACGAATTCACAGACGGGACTTTACTGTCAAAAATACATCATCACAACCAGGACAGTTTGGTAGTGTTTGGTGTAAACTGGGACATTTCAGCGTCCCGAGGAACTTTTGGTGGCATTTCATGCGAGAAATGCAACTGAGATGAAGGTGAAGACCGACTGATGCTCGCTGTGGCTGTAGCTGTGAATGTTTTAATGTAAACATACGGAGAACGCTGATATTTGCTAATTAGCCCTGGGATAATGTTACGGCTGATGTTCGCCAACTGGCTCCACTGTGTTATCTAACATATAGGTGCAATTTCAGAGGAGGTGTTTCTACACAATATTACACAGCAGCGTTCGGTTCCCCAATTCAATGTGGCAAGGCAAGACATTTTTACAATAAATTTTAATGAATCCACTTGTTGTTCTTCTGTTGTAGCTCCTTGTTGTGCCATTACTCTGTTTTTACCCTCTGCTACAAACTTAAACATGCACAGTCTTGATCTTGATCGATGTTTCTTCTGCTCGATAAATAATGTCTGTGAAGTGATGATGTATTTTTGACAGTAAAGTCCAGTCTGTGAATTCGTATTCGCACTGATGAAAGCGTAATCGTACATTTTCATTTCGTAATTGTAATTCTTGATGTCGTAACTTTTCAATTTGTATTCTGATGGATAAAATACACACAATCTATTTTATGTACGACTGGACTCATTTGAAAGTTTACAAATATTTATTTTATGCGCAACTACAGCCAAATATGCACGGATTTCCCAAATACGCACGGATTTCTATTCTATGCATACGAATATTTTTGAAAGCTTTCTTACTCCATAGGCCACATATTAGGACATTTATCTGTCTGTGAAATGGATTAAATGAGCATAATGTGGAGAGTCTAAACTTTATAACAACGTATAACATGCCCACGGGAAATATCGGCCCATATCAGCAAACATATCAGTCCAGTGCCCATATCAGCCGAAAATATCACTGAACCGATATATCGGTCAGGCTCTAATGCTACTCATGGTGTTTTGCATTAAGATCTCTAGCAGCATGGTTAAAATCTGGAAAATCTGCAGCATGGATACCAATTCAAGAGCAGATAATAAAACCTTACACTATGCCCACTCTCTTATACTCTAAATTGCCACACAAAACCATTAAAGGCCATTAGGGATCCATTGTTACACATCTTATATCTGTATGGAACAAAGTTAACAATTTTATGGGGATAGATGACCAATATTTCCTTCAGACATCAATCTTCCATAATTATTCTCTGCTAATTGACAAGAAGAGAGTTCCATGATTTACAAAAATGCTTTAATCTACCAGGTACTTTGTTCTTCTTTTACCTTCAGCTGCGCACAGCAATGCAGTCCCATGGTGTTCCTTGGGGATGCATGCTAAAAAGTCAGCCTCTTCACAGAAGAGAGCAGAAAGCTCTGAATTCTGAATTATATAAACTAATTGTTAAGTGCACACAAAAAATTGTACCGGTCAAGCAGCTTTGGAAAACTGAATTGAGGGATCACTCGGAGTGGGATTGGAACCAGATTTGGTCCAACATTTTGCTTTCATCAAGGAATTCCAATCACTAGCTGATTCATTACAAAACTATTCATAGAGCTTATTTATACCCTAGAAGATTACACCAAATGAAAATAAAAGACAATCCACACTGCGATTTTTGTATAGAAAAAACTGTGGGCACTTTTGTACACATGGTATGAGAGTGCCCTGAGGTGGCACAATTTTGGGAAAACGTCACAAAGAAAATGTATAAATTAATAGGAATAACCATACCTTGCACTCAGAGGTTTCTTCTGCTAAACGACACGTCCAAACTAAATCTGACAATTAACGATCGTTGCATATTACTAGCAGATCTTACAGCTGGCAAAAAAATGTAATATGCTGGTGGAAATCAGTTCAACCTCTGACTGTGAGAAAATGGCTCCTATCGTTCGGAGAAATCATTCAATTGGAGCTTTCTGCTGCTCGAATGCATGGAGCAAAAACCAAAAATATTTCTTGCTGGTCCAATCTATTGATCAAACTGAGATCTGGATCTACTGTATAGTTGTTACCTGGATATTTTTCATTATAATATATGATCTTAGAATGTACACAATATGTGTACTCTCAGGTAACTTTCTCTGTACAGTACATAATAAGTATGTATAACACAATTTCTGCTGATGTCTTTTGCTGGAGGAAACTTGCCTATGTTCTGTACAGAGAGAATATACACCTGGATATGTGTGTCTTTTTGTGTGTGTGTTTATACATGTATATGTATATATAACATATATACTATAATATGTGTATATGGTATGTGTGTTTATGTAGATGCTGTATATATGTATATGTGTGTATTCTGTAAATGTATTTATGTGTATGTATGTGTGTGTACATATGTTTTCTGTTGATGGTTGGAGGGACAAAAATGCAAAGCTAACTGGATTATGTATAACTGCAAATAAAATCACTTGAATAAAAATGTTATTACAAAAAATAAAAAACTAACTAATGAAACTGGCCTGGACAAAAATGGTGGTAGACAATTTTCAGTACATTTTTATTTATTATTGCTTTTTTCAGTTTCAAGTTATTTCAGTGATTCTTATTGATTTTTCTTTCATTGCCAGTGGGGTACCAACAGTTTTGTCCACGGCTGTATATAGAATTGTCAAGAGGGAGCATTGTTGATGCACACTTGTAGGCGGAATAGGGCCCTGGACAGATCGCTAAATTGCTCAAACATGCATGGATGACATGTAAAGCCACTTCAGGCATGTTTTTCATGAGAGAACAATGCTATAACATGGTAGAAAGAGCCAAAAAGCTGATTTTATGTAATACCCCCCTTTAAAGTGAGTGGAGCAGAGAGGCTGACCTGTGCGCTGGGCAGGCTATACGATGGGTTGTCCTGCACCTGAGCTCTGAATGTGTCCAAAAAGAGCTCGCTGACACTTTGGTAGATGACTACATTGGCTAGATTTCTGATAGGGGCATGAAGTTTGTCACGCAGCTCTGAGTATTCAGTGGAGTTCAACCTAGAGAAAAAAGAGGTTCAGTCCTGAAACTTGAATTCACTGCATATTCATTGTTGAATCATTTGACTTGTGTGTGCTGCATCTTACATCTTCCTCCCGAAAACTGAGTATGAAAATAGTGAATAGTATTGTGAACTATATAAACTACCAAACTAAAATGTATTTTAAAATATTTTGCAATTGTGATTTCAGTTTTGTTCCTAGTAATGAGTCATCTCTTTGTAAAGGAACTAAACAAACTAACCATACAGAACATTTCAGAATTTTTAGAATTTCAGATAAATGGCTGGGGCCAATCTCAATTTTGAGCGCAACAACCAAAAATAAAATTCACACTTGTTAAAGGAACTTATTTTGTGTTTTGGTTCTCAAAAAGATTATTCAGTCAGAAAGTAGAATTAGCTTCACAAGAGTCTCTCATTTGGGTTGCCAGTTTTAATGTTGAAATCCATTTGATTTAAACCTAAAATGCCCCTCTCTGATCTGAATGGTCACTACCTAAACCCCAGCACCTGCAGCCAATCATGATTCAGTGCCTCTGCAGCTCAGGGAGGGAATTCTGGAGGCATGATGTATGTGTCCTCTATCTGCAGGTAAAGGCAATCCAGGTTCAGTAAGAGCGCAGGCTATATACAGTTCCTTTAAACTTTATATTTCAGTCCATACATTAGCCCTATTTATTTTGTGAAAAGTCTAACTGATAACAATCACAGCGTTGGGTTTACCTAACTATACCACTTGTTCCCTTAAAAAAAGTTAATTGTCTTCTTCTTACACAGAAGATCTTCACGTAGATAGACATAGTCATTGATTGGACTTAGAATAACTGTGAACCAGGACAGACATTTTCATCTCAACTTGTGAGATTAGAAAGTTATGATGTCGTGGAGCAGTACCTGATGTGAAAAGGGCGCACAGCGCGGTTGGTGCTGTCCACCCTCAGAGTGAGGATCTGTGTGGGGGAGGACGAGTCTGGAGACATGTGGTGCTGACGGGAGTGCACCACGCTCATCTGGCACTGGCTCTGCAGAGCCATGGACACGCCGTAAGTGCTCACCTGCACACCAACATAAGGCATGTGGGACATACACTACCAGTCAAAAGTTTGAATTCACATTTTCATTCATTGTATTTTTTCTTTATATTTATTATTTTCTGCCTTTCTTTCATTTTAGATACATACAGAAGACATTAAATATAACATTCAAGATATAGATAAAGAAAAAAACCATCTTGATCAAGTCTCCTGAAATGATTTCCGCTTCAGTGGTGTGCCATGTCAGAGTTGTAAAGACCACTTAGGTCCTCACCGCTCTCTATTCTCTCAGCTGGGGTGAAATGCTTATTTGTTAATATCTATTGTGTATGGTCCTTTACGTGTGTGCCATTATTATTTAGGACATATCAGACTGTTGGTTACGCCAGACGCATGGGGATTTAAGGGGAGAGGGACGCACGCGCGGGCACGAGCAAAGGGTGTGACGTCACACGCCAACTTGGACACATGCCAAGAGCTGTCAGGGCCGTGGAGCTATTGGAATATATCGCTGTATTTTGTGGATTATTGCGTTTCCTTACGTGTTAGATTATACTTCTTCACGGGAGCTGCTGAACTGTGGGACAATACCGGAGTGCGGGTGGCGTGAGTAGCTCAACAGACTCTACAAACTCACGTCACGCTGCCGTGCGGATTTTGGGAACCTTTTGGGGACAAGTAAAGTTGCTCGGGGCGGTTGCGGTGAAGGTGGTGGACTCGTAACGGACTGCTCTTTCTTGTTTTGTTGCACTGTGATTTGGGATTTGTATTTGGGTTTTGGGAACTGGGTGCGCTCGAGCGTGGGGTGGTGATTAATGTTATTATGGTCTTTCTTGTGCATATCTGGTAATGCCAATAAAAAGCCGGATAGGCCGAACGCACTGCATTTCTACGTGTCTCTGTTTCGCCCCGCTGATGTGAATAGATCCTCCCGCGTCCTTAAATTTGCGTTGTAGCTTTTCGTTTGTCAAGAACAGGAGAATTGTTACAGGGTTAATAGTTGAATAGCTTTAGATCAGGGGTGCTCAATACGTCGATCGCGATCTACCGGTCGATCGCGATCTACCAGTCGATCGCCAAGGTCGTGTGGGTAGATCGCCGTGTCTCGTCTCGGACTCGATCGCGTTTGGACTCGGTCTTGTCTCTTACTCGAGGTCTGACACTCAACAAGTGCGATCATATTTCATTACGGCTGCTGCTGTTGGTAATAAACTTGTAGCGGGTGCAGGAGCGTGTGGGGCGTCTCAGTGCAGCCTGTGCGCTCATTTGAAACCCACGGAGACTCTACTGCACATCACAAATACACACGCTCCCTATGCACGGCTCGTCTGCAACAGCGTGTGCCCTCGTGTACCAGCGTGCATCACAGGGCAGGTTCAACTTCCTAAACATCCTACCTGTCCATCTGCCTCACGTCAGCACGCCGCCCCTCGCCTTTTCACGCTCTCGCTCCTTCCTGCGTACAGCGAACACAAGCCCCTTCCACAGTGCGGCTGATTAGAAGAGCAAGACCAAACGTGAAGCAAAAACGAGTCTAAATTTGTGTTCCAGTGTTGGCACAAAGCAGGTCTACAGCATAGAGCAGATCTACAGAACAGACCTACTGTCACATTTGGCTGAAGTTTGTCTAACAAAAGTGCACAAATGCATCTGTGTTTGTCACGATGTGCGTTTGGTTTGGTAAATGTGCAGAGGCTGGTAAATATCACTGCAAAACCAGAAAAGAATGTAACTCCAGTTTGGAACTTTAAAAAACAGGTTTAAAAATCTTCCTTCACTTTTTTCACAGTTTTGTGTCAAGTGCCAGAGGAAGTTCTCTTAAAGAAGGGGTTCTCAAACTGTGGGTGAGGGTCCAAAAAAGGGGCACAGAATGTTTCAGTGCAGTTTGCTTGACTTTGTATTAAGTAGATCTTTATGACTTGGTCATTTTGTAAGTAGCTCGCATGCTGAAAAAGTGTGAGCACTCCTGATTTAGAATGATCTTGAGCTGTATCAGAACTCCTATAAGGACATATAGCGCAACAACTGCCCATGGACCTCTATGGAACCTACCTGGACAACTGAGGGATTACACAGATATAAGATCACAAGTTAATTTAAAAGAAAATACTATGATTTAACAATGTAAGCCACATTCTAATGTCAAAATAAAGAGTACTTTTATTATCATAGTGGTATCAGAATGGGTATTGACTATTGAAACTATTCCTCCTTCCTTATTTTTTATTTTTGTTTATTCTGAAACCAAGGATAGTCTTATGCAAATGTTCATAATTCTAGGTCACCATTCCAGTTTACCACTTATATTTTGTTCTTTGTTATTACATTGTAATGAATGAATTGCTGTGAAACGTATTCATCCCATCACTGTCCATGGGGGAATAATGTTTTTAAAAAAAAAAAAAAAAAAAAAAAAAAAAAATATATATATATATATATATATATATATATATATATATATATATATATATATATATATATATATATATATATATATATATATATATATATATATATATATATATATGTATATATATGTATATATATGTATAGATAGATAGATCGATAGATAAAAAAAAAACAAAAAAACATTATTCTTTCTATTTGTTCTATTGAACAAAAATTCTAAAACAATTTTGTCCACGTCTGTATAAAGAGGAGCAGCGTCACTCTTAGAGTGTGGTCTGTTTGTTTTAAGTTTAAGTAATCAAGTGGTAGTTTTAAAGTGAACAGCTATTCATTGCCTAAACTGAACTGCTATATACTGCAATACAGTAGTTTTTCCCCTCTCTAAACATACCAGTATATTTTTTTTTCCCTTTGTTCGGGTGAGAAAGCCACAGAAAGGCTACAATATCTTCTGGTCCACAGAGAAACAAAGAGGCTAAAACAATATCTGAAGGTTCAAAGTTAGCCATTTCAAAAGGTAAAACTTGAAAGGTGGAACAGAGCATTTTGAGCTTTGGAGATGAAGAGACTAATAATAAAGAACTAATAATAAAGGATTACTCAAACATGTGTGAAACAAATCACAACTCCAGGTGTGTTTTTGAGAAGGTAGCAGAATTCTAACATAGCTTCATTTCACAAGAATCATTTAGTGTAGTATGGGACCTTTAAGATAAGGTTAGAGTTTGATCTCATCACATCCTTGCTTACTTTCAACACCCAGCTGTCTGTGACAATGACACGTGCGCCGTGGACTCCAGCTGTGAATTTGTCCACTCGGCGGAACTCGGTGTTGAGGCTGGCAGCCAGGGAGCCCCAGCTCGTGTGAGGGAGGCGTGCATGGGCCTGCAACATGCGGCTGATGGGGTGATTCTCCCACTTCCACATGGACCAGTACAGCACCAGAGACCAGGCTCCCACATGTACAGAGAGCGCCACCAGGAGGTACAGCTGCCAACCCTCACTCACCTGGTCACACAAATGCAGGAAATAGACATTTCTTTAGTTTTGTATTTTGAAGTACACTATACAAAACAATAATATTGAAACTAAAACATAAAGCAGAATTATCCACAAACAGTATTCTAAATGTACAATGCCATAAACAAGTAACAGAATACATCACTTAAGTAGTTACTTTGTGTGTGTTATAGCAGTTCCTAATTATGCCTTCTAAGTGAATACTGTCATGTATTGAGCTTATTGTTCAATACATGACAGTATTCATTTCAATACAGTAATTACTGCAACAGGCCTACACTTAGTGTCTTACACTTGCACAGGGGTGAAAAGTAACTCATGGGTCAGTCCATATGAAATCTGCTGTTTTCAAGGAATCTCCCCTATGAGCCATCTCAGATTTGGCTGAAAAAATTTAAAAACATTTCTACAATCACCAAATGAAAGAATCTCAAATTTTAGCTCAATCCCTTAAATCGTTCCTGAGTTATGGCCCTTTGAATTTTTGGGGCCATGATCACTTTTTTGGAAACCTTAATTTATAAGCATGTTTAAGAGAAAAAAATAGAGCTAGGAAGCTGAAAATAATTGTAGATCCTTGGTCACAGATTCTGAGTTTGATGTTAAACATTGTGTATCTTTATTAAGGGGAGCACTGTGGGGCCCCAAAATCTCATATTTGGTGGCTGCTCAGTTTTTTTTTTGTTTTTTTTTTTTCAGTTTTTGAGGTCCAAGATCTATTTCCTCCAAGCAGATATTTACAAATGGAATTTTTGAAAATGAGCTCTCACAGGAGCTTAGGTACTTTTCCACCTGCTAGAAAGGTTCAATTGCCTTTATGAGACTTAAACACTATCTGCTTGTTATAAGGGAGGACAATTAGAGATTATTTGTGGCTACGTTGCTTGGAAATGTGTCATTAATCCTTTGAAAAAATTCAACTACTAACTCTGTGCAAAATTATGAAAAAAGGTTTGTTAGCATATTTATTACGTTTTTATTTGAGGAAAATAATTTGTTATCTCACAAATAAACAGCTTTTCATGGTGTATAAGTAAAGCAACAAAAGTTAAGATAGTATTGATGGAAATTGATCAAAGGCAAATTCCAATTGGAAAACTCATTGCCTGTTAAATCACAAAATCTCTGATTCTATAACCATGACTTTCAGTATCACCATATGTGTATTATTTTTGCACAAAAATATAACAAGAAGGCAGTACCATTAACAAGGAAAAATTTTATACTGACACAAAAGTTACTAAAATATAATAATCTGGTCTGTTATTTTTTTCAACTGCTAGAAATTACATTTTAAAAATTCAAAGTGAAAAAGAACCTCAGTGGAAAATACCAACATACTGGAAAAATCTGCCCATTCTGGTCCCTTTGCCACCTGCATGTAGATCATATCTTGCACACTAAGTGTTTCTAACTGCTAATGAACTTCAGAAGTCATGTTTGGATTCTGTTATAGTCTGCAGTGTCAAGGCGATAATTTTGTGCTCTTCTTCTCTGAATTTCTGATACATTAATACAACTGATTATGTGAAGAAATGGGACCCAACATGGTTCTCCCGATGTTCAGGAGGCCAGATGAGGGTTCTGTCATCTCCATTCATGAATCTCACACAGACATCACAGTGTTCATCTGAACGCTCTGAAGTATTCCCAATGAACCACCTGATGTCATAAATACATGCCATATATTGACCTGCTGGTACAGAGAGATATCTGCACAATCTCATTTTGTATTTCAGAAACTGACACTTCAGTACATAAATGATCTTGAGATATTCTCCTCATTTCTAATTTACCATTTGACACCGGAATTAAACTGTGGTGTGATCTAGTACCTTTCACAGTTTTTGTCTTGGTATAGTGCTTGTCAAGTTTGAAAGTAAGTTCATGGTTTGTAATGTCTTTAGAGCTTGTAAAGAAAAACTTCACATTCTTTATGTTTTGTGAAGCTCACTCAAACCTCTGGGGTGCAGTATTTGATTGCTGTCAGTTGTCTGAAGACTGGCCCTTGCAGCCGAGCGTTTTACTGTGCCACCAAAACCATCACAAGCAACGTAGCCACAAATAATCTCCAATTGTCTTCCCTTATAACAAGCAAATAGTGTTTAAGGCTAATAAAGGCAATTGAACCTTTCTAGCAGGTGGAAAAGTACCCAAACTTCACCAAAAATGACCTGTGAGAGCTCATTTTCAAAAATTCCGTTTGAAATGAAGGAAGGTAATAGTAGATGTTTTCATTACTTTAAACTAATCAGAATATGCCAAAGTTTTTCTGGTAAAAATGTTATCAACATCTAACTGTGACAACATGGGGAACCGAGGCTCCAAAGAAGCATATTTGGGACTCTACACTATCCACATGAAAGCTCAGAATATTGTGAAATTGTTGTCAGAAATTGTCATTCTCTCAAATATTCAGGTTCAGCAATTAGTTTGTAAATATCTGCTTGGAGTAAATAGATCTTGGACCTCAACAACTGAAAAAAAAAATTGAGCAGCCACCAAATTTGACATTTTGGAGGCCCACAGCGCCCCCCTTAATAAAGATACGCAATATTTGACAAGAGATTCAGAATCTATGATCAGGAATCTATAATAATAAAAATGTTCAGTTTCCTAGCTCTATTTTTTTTTTATCAAGTTATGGTCTCTCAAACATGCTTATAAATTAAGGCTTCCAAAAAAGTGAGCATGGCCCCAAAATTTCAACAGGCATAACTCAGGAACGACTCAAGTGATTGAGCTAAAATTTGAGATTCTCTCATTTGGTCATTTTAGAATTTTTAAGAATTTTTTTTCCAGCCAAATCTGAGATGGCTCATAGGGGAGGGTGGTTGATTTCATACGGACTGACCCTCATTACAAATGCTCATGTTAGTGTAGATTATGATTTTACTCGAGTACTGTTTTAAAAACCTAGCTGAAAATGTTACCCACAATAGTTATGTAATTGTGCAGCTGTGTAACTGTAGTTTGACTTAAGTACAAAGTTGAAGTAGTATCTCTGCCACTCGTTTCTACACACAAATTGGGTTGTGTGACAGAAATTAATATCTGAGTATTTTAGTGAGTAGTTACTAAAATGCTAAGACATAATATCTTGGTAAAGGTTAACGCACAAATGTGAATGTCAGTGGCACCAGCTATAATAAACATCTTGTATCTCAGCTTTAGAGCATTTTCTATTAAACGTTGAAGTTAGCACTTTGGACATGATCTTATCAATGATGGGCTAAACAAATGAAATAAGCAATAGCAAATTATATAAAGACATTAATACATGTTTAGTTTAGCTGTGAGACTCTGGTGTGATTCTAATTAGGGTTTAGTAGAGTCATACTGGCCACTGTGGAAGCTCACCTCCTTAAAGTGTTCCATGTGCTGTTCTGGAGCAGCCAAACACATGCCCAGGTAGTAACCTGCAAAAGCACACACAGTGACACGTCAGGGGCTGCTGTAGAGCATGCTGTAGAACATGTGGTCTGCTCTGGTGATGCCAGGGTCACACATATGTTCACTGATTCAAACAGAGGCCAGAGGACAGCTCCACCAGCCAGTAGAAAGTGGTAATCCGCCATGTAGTAGCTGTGCTTTAGCTGGTTTATAAATGTGTTAGCTTTCATCCACGCATCAGAGAAAAGAACAGTAGGCTACTACATTGTCCAGTGCCCGAAACTATCACCACACTGACAGACTTGGGACATTGGGACGCATGAGTATTAGTGATACTTCACTAACTGTAAGCTTCTATAATGACCACTGGATTCCAAACACTGCAAAATACATATCTGAATTTTACAACACTGCACCCTTGATCCCGCAATGGCTGGGTGACAGCGGACAGTGGCTGGGTGACAGCGGACAGTGGCTGGGTGACAGCGGACAGTGGCTGGGTGACAGCGGACAGTGGCTGGGTGACAGCGGACAGTGGCTGGGTGACAGCGGGCACGGGCGGCTCGTACCCAGGGGCAGTCCGGAGTGTAGCAACAGGGTGATGCTGCTCCTGCGAATGTGGTACTGCACGAAGCCCATGTCCTCACTGCCCAGCCTTGAAGAGAAGAGGTTCTGGACGGTCAGGCCGGCCGAGCGGAACTCGTTCGGCGTGAAGACAAAGCAGAAGCAAAAGACCCAGTATGCGAGAGTAAAACTCAGCTCCGGCGTCTCCATGTTTTCAGTTGTTGACATGTACCTACTTCCTGTTTCTGCCTCCGCTATTTGAAGCACTTTAACATTAGACACAACGTTTAGGCTATTATTATAGGATTTTTAAGTCAATATAATGTTTAAAATTGTGATTGGTTGGCTCCTTTTTAATTATACATTTTTTCAAATGCCCAGACCGGTCGGCGTGGCTGCAACAGAAAATAACATCCGCTACGTAGGCTAGTTGGTTCCTGGTTGAGAAATCTTCCCATGGATCTGTTGGGAAATTTTCGTATCCATAAATCCAAATTCTCCAGTTCCAGACATCTTTTTTAAATTAATATCCTAAACATTAAGAATTATCTTATCAAACACTAAACAGTATTTCTAACATTAAATCTATCAAAACACTCAATATTACAGAAGATTTTATTTTTAACCTTTTCCTCAGTTACTTGTATTGATTTCCAAGTTCACATGTATGTCAGTTTTATTTTTGTTTCGTTTTGGCTTTAAATTATATGTGTGTGTGTTCACATATATATCCCTCCACATTTGCCATAATTGTGAACTGGACTCTGCATTGATGTAACAACAATCCCATCTGCACTTTATACTGTATATGTGCTATTTTGTCACGTTGTTGTGTTTCTATAATAAAATAAAATAAAAATCTTCCCATGGATCTAGGAACTTACGAACTTCCATAGATCTTCCATGGTGTTTGTAGGAGTGGGCCGGCCCTATCATTGATGGAAGTATAGGGTAGTGATAGGCCAAACGAGTCGACGCGTTGACACATCTGTCAAGCTGTGTATGACTTTAAGAAAAGTCACGTGACCGATGCACCTACTGTGTAAATATATATATATATATATATATATATATATATATATATATATATATATATATATATATATATATATATATATATATATATATATATATATATATATATATATATATATATATATATAAAAAAATGTGTTTCTCACCTTCCACGGTGGTAGGTCTCTCACCCTCATTCAGCTCGGGTCGTCTACCAGAGGCCTGGGAGCTTGAGAGTTCTGCGCAGTATCTTTGCTGTTCCCAGTACTGCACTTTTCTGGACTGAGATGTCCATTGTTTTTCCCGGTATCTGTTGAAGCCACTCTTCCAGTTTGGGGGTTACAGCCCCGAGTGTCCGATCACCACAGGCACCACTGATGCCTTTACTTTCCAGGCTCTCTCCAGCTCTTCCTTGAGCCCCTGGTATTTCTCTAGCTTCTCGTGTTCCTTTTTCCTGATATTACCATCGCTTGGTATTGCGATGTCAACCACCACGGCTCTGCTCTGTTTCTTATCCACCACCACTATGTCTGGTTGGTTCGCCATCACCATTCTGTCAGTCTGTATCTGGAAGTCCCACAGGATCTTGGCTCGGTCATTCTCCACAACCTTTGGAGGTGTTTCCCACCTTGATCCTGGGGTTTCCAGCCCCGTACTCTGCACAGATGTTTCTGTACACTATGCCCGCCACTTGGTTATGTCGCTCCATGTATGCTTTCCCTGCCAGCATCTTACACCCCGCAGTTATGTGCTGGACTGTCTCAGGAGCCTCTTTGCACAGCCTTCACCGTGGGTCTTGTCCGGTGTGGTAGATCTGGGCCTCTATTGCTCGAGTGCCCAGGGCCTGCTCCTGAGCAGCCAGGATCAGTGCCTCTGTGCTGTCCTTCAGACGAGCCCTCTCAAGCCATTGGTAGGATTTCTTGATATCAGCCACTTCAGTTCTGTTCCGGTGGTTCGCCCCATGTAGGGGTTTGTCCTGCCATGATGGTCCCTCCAGCACCTCTTCCTCTGGACCCCACTGTCTGAGACATTCTCTGAGCACCTCATCTGCCGGGGCCTTGTCCTTGATGTACTCAAGGAGCTTGGATGTTTCATCCTGGACAGTGGTTCCCACACTCACTAGTCCTCGGTCTATATCGGTATATAAATATATATATATATATATATATACATACACATATACATACATACACATACATACATATATATATACATACATGTACACATGTTTATATATTATATATGTGCCATGGTTAGATTCTCTTTAGTTCTCATATTGCACCTACAGCCATGAATCATGTACAAAGCTACACAGAACCAAATGCAGAGGATTTTTTATTTGGCAAGTCTTCAGCATTCAAGACAAAACACTAATATTTTATTAGCATTTCTACAAAATTGTTTTAAAAAAAAAAATACAAACACATTGAAATAAATGGTCAAATATTAAAAACTGTCAAAAGTTGGACCAAAGCAAACCCTTTCCATAACAAGCCTGAACAATTTTCACTGGGAACATTAAACTTAAATTCTATTGTAAATAAAAAGGCAATCATATAAACTAGCACAAATCTGCACAA
Source organism: Boleophthalmus pectinirostris (assembly GCF_026225935.1). NCBI lineage: Eukaryota > Metazoa > Chordata > Actinopteri > Gobiiformes > Gobiidae > Boleophthalmus > Boleophthalmus pectinirostris. Next base: position 35,391,091 of record NW_026571207.1, read on the forward strand.
CAGTTTAGTAAAAATGAAAGTAAAAGCCAGGAGAGTTTCCCTCAGGTCAGTCCGAGTCAGCTCTGTGCAGCTTCACTGGAGTTCCCTCACACTCCTCCTGCAACACATCACGCCTCATGTTAGTCACTCACTGTATTAAGGCTGATAAGGATTTTTTTTTGGATTCGATATAATATAGACATAACAGCCTATTTACTGATGAAATTCACTGTGAATCTTCAACTGATTATAAAAGTTAGATTTGATTTTAAATTGGGTTTGTTTAGCTACATTTACAGTTATTTTACCTCTTCACAGGCATATTTAAAGATAGTAGGTAGGTAGGCCTAAAGGCATTTTTGCATGACTAGCCAGTAAACTAAGTAAAAATAATGAATTATTTGCGTAAATGCGGACCACTCACACCTATATTCACAGCTCATTTAGATATCAGTGTGTATTGAGTAAAGTGTATACAGCCACTAGTCACTTTACAGTAGGCCAATACAAGAGAGAAGAGGTTGTTTATGTGTGACAGCTCACAAAGTGCTAACCAATGAGAAATATGCTTAGCTTTATAATAAGGCATAATATGCCCATGTGGCCTATCGGCCCATATCCGCAAGATTTAGGCCGATAGCTGATATGTCTCTAAGGGCCCATATTGGCCAATAATATCAGCCAACCAATATATCGGTCGGGCCCTATACTGTATGCTGCTGTATGCACAGCAATTCAAAGTTCAATTTAATCATTCAACATTTGAGAGATGTTTTCACATCAGTAATTAATGTTACTGGTAAGAAATATGATTTCCATTATTTATCCAGTATAATAAAAATATTTTGCATATTTAAGGACACACAGCACTTGTGTCTGTTATATACTGTAGTTATAACTGACACCCATGGCTCATTATGTTATAATTTGGATATTTTAATATCATAATATTCATCTTAATTAAAGAATCAAGTCCAGTGGCTTGAGAAAATGGAGAAAATTACAGTGAGGCTGTACTGAATTTTTAGAAACAGATTTTAAATAAAATTATAAGTCTTTCTGGTCAATAGTTATAACAAATCTGATTAGCCATGAGCTTTCAAACTTTTAATTATTGACATGAGAAAGCGCCGTTAAAGTGGGTGCCAGTGGAAGCAAGAGCTGACCTGGACAGAACGGCTGTGTGGAGCAGAGGAGGATAAGGTCTGCTGGGGTTCTGACAGGGAGGGGAATTCCAGTTCAATGTCCATCACATCGTCCAGCGCCATCTCAGTACTGTCGACACAGCATGTAGGAAGGTCAATACAGTGCACAGATGCATTCAGCAGTCAACAGAACACACACAGGACTGTATTAGATTTGTTTGTATTATAATTAGGGCTGCAACAATTGCCAATTGTGTAATCTTATGATTAATCAATTAATTGTTTAGCGGGCAAAGGGCTGTGATTGAGATTTTTCCTACACTGTGCACAGATAACGCTGAAGTGAAGCCACTTGAGGACATCCTGTTGGAACAGATTTACAGATGAAAGAGTGCTTTCATCAAAAACATTACAAGTGCATATTTTCTGTGTCATTTCTAATTCCTGAGCTGTAAACTCATGACATGTTCTGTAGCATATGTATAAACCAGTTAACCAGTATTCTCAGCATTAAAACATCCCCTGGTTTTACTTTATGTTGTGCAATGAATTGTCCATACATGTTATCCAGGACTTGCTGGTGGCCCTCTCCGGTCGGGGGGTCCCACATATGCAGTTTTACCCTCCACAATTTGATCTGCTGGTCCCAGGAGCGCCGGCTGTACTTCCGAAACTTGTTTGGGGTCCTTGGATGCACTCCCGGCTGCCGCAGATGTCTTCAAGTACACATTGTCATTAGTTAAGACTCAGTCAAAAATCAATAAAGCACAACCATCATTTTTCTCCCACAAGATTTGATTCTCAAGGGCATGAGTGAGATTTTAGTTAGAAATGACTGGTAATTTGAGATATGACTATAAATCACTACACATTGAGAATTTAAGTCCATATGATAGGTTAGAGTACCCATTTCACCAAGGCACAACTTTTCAGGTTTGGGGTCTGCCACCATGGAGATGTTATTGCTTTGCCTGTACTGTTCCACAATATGGTATTAAACTTATATAAAGATGCATTTATTCAATTATGTGTGTTTTTATTGCTCAAAATGTCTTTAAAAACAAGCATTCTTACCGTCAGTGGAGTCACCACAGATCTCACCTGTAAATTGGCTAAGTGGCATCTCCTGCTTGTCTCTTTGGAGATTGATAAATTTAATGCCATACTTTGAAATATTGTAGGCAAAGCAATAACATCTCCATGGACACTATTAGGTAAGGAAAGAAAAGTTACACAATGCACCTTAAGACTTGACTTAAAGGTCCTAAATTAGGCAAAACTGACTCCTGTGAGCAATGTAGGAATATTGTTATCGCTACAGTATCTGGAGCTGTGTTTTCTCTTCAGTTTGAGAGAAGAACTCAGCCTAAATATGCAGGGTTGGTTAACAAACAAAACACAACTCTGGGTATATTTTTGATGAGGAACCAACTAAAAGCAAACCAAAAAGCAGAATTTAAAAAAAGGACAGAAAAATTATATTTTGTAATATTTGGAAGACATGACATGACATGGTGCTGACCAGCTTAGACAACCTGTAGGGCCTAAGTTGGCCCCAGGTCTTCAACTGAATTGGCCTGCTCTAGTATAATATGAGGAGGAAGCTTACTTAGGAACCTCCCTGATGTAGCGGTCATAGGCCAATGTGTTTTTCCCGTAGTTGATCTGCTTTTGCCTGCGAAGTAAGACCGCCTCGTCTGTCTCCATGTTCTCACCTTCCCTGGAATCACCGCTGAAAGAGAACATAGTGTAGAGCTTTTAACAAAGGAAAGTGCTATTCACTATTTGGCATACACAATCCTACTTCATACAATTGAAAATACAGCCATGCACATTAGGAAAACCGAATGGCCAAGTCCGATTCGAATATGAAAAGGTAGACATGTGTTCGAACATGTACATAGTAGTACTCACTTTTAGTAAACTGGAGCTGGGTCAAACCAGTATGATCCTCTTATCAGAAAGCTGTATTTCAGACCTCTACAGACCTGTTCTGAAAGTGCAACATTAAGGCTACATTTACACATAGCCGGGTATTTTGAGAAACAAATATTTTCCTCCCTCTGTTTTCCAAAATAACATCGTGCACACAGCATCGTTTTCAAAAAGTTTTTGTTTACATTAACCCGCATAAATCCTCCATCGAGCGCCGTCAGAACTACACTGAGCCTCTGGATTAGATTCAAACCTGTAGCATTTATTTCATTACAGTTACAAGTATTACTCAAAAATACCTTGAAAAATGTGCATTAGTGAGCGGGCTCGCCTCTCCACTGATCTGTTAAAGAAGTGGCAAAATCACTGCCCTCCGAGCCCTTGTTCATCTCTGCTCATGGATATAATACATCAGCTGTGTGTGCAAATTCAAACATATGAAAAGTGTTTGCACCAGAAGAAATAGATGAGCTAAAGCGGGGAGTGGTGTCCAGTACCTCCACCTGAGAAGCGCTTTCCCCAGGAAAAACAACACGTGCACGGACAGACCGCTCAGAACATCATATAACGAACCAAACAGGATTCAAGCTTCTATCCGGATGCTTTGCACCACCTCGGAACAAGCCGCAGTCGAGCGAGGAGGACCGGAGCAGCTCGCCCGGACCTGTACTCCACAGCGCATTCTCGCTTTCCCCACATGGAACCAGCCCACACATGACTGCACTGAAGCACTTGAACCGATCTAACCAACACTGGACCCCCAGCCCCGTCTTGAGGGGCTGAACTACGGTGAGTGCTCCCGTGTGTTTAACGCTGTTGCCCAAACTCAGAGCCTCTGCTCTGGGCTGATGTGCAGTGAGTTTGTACAAAGTTCTACATGCTGCTGTTTCATGAGTTCATGGTGATAACTTGAGATGAGGCCCGCAGTTTTAACGGGGAACATAGATTCCTTTCACAATTGGAGGAACATTGAGAACATCGGTCTGACCCTGTCCAGATTCGTATGGGATGGCGTCTGGACTATATCTATATCAATCTATCTATATCTATCTATATTTTTACCTCCGCCAAGGAGGTTATGTTTTTGCCGGCGTTTGTTTGTTTATCTGTTAGCAACATAACTCAAAAAGTTATGGACCGATTTTGATGAAATTTTCAGGATTTGTTGGAAATGTGAAAAGGAAGAACTGATTTAATTTTGGGGGTGATCCGGAAGAAATCCTGGATTCTGGATCACTTTGAAATTTTTGTTAACATTGTGGTAAATGGGGCCAAAAATTTTGTTTCTCAATATCTCGGTTAATTATTGACCAAACCCCATGGAATTTGACTCAGGGATGGACAATGGGATCCTCTTTCATATTCCAAAGGCTGATCCGGATCTGATCCAGAAGACTGATTTTATCGCAATTTATATAAAAAATGGGGGTAGTCCTTGGCGAAGGTGTGCGCTCTCTGAGTGCTTTTCTAGTTATATTTATATATATCTAATAAAATTTTAGCCCCCTCAAAATGTTCCTTTTTAAGCTTTTTAGGGGGTGTGATGGGTTAATCGGGGGTGTCGGACCCCCGCACCCCCTGTATTTCGCACACTGTCATCATCATAGCAAAAGGTAAACATTGGTCGCACTTTCGGTGCGTCAGCTCTTAAAACTCAGTTTATCTCACTTTACACGCAAACATGAAACCGGAGTTTTCAAAGAATCTCCAGCTGGAGTTTTTGGAAAGAGTCGTTTTCAGAGGCGAATTCGCTGTTTGTGTGTAAAAGATGTGTACAAACAAAGGGAAATGCATGTTTTTAAAAATACCCATGTACAAGTAAACGGGGCCTAAATCAGAACCTTGCTACAAACATCAGACCACTGACATGTTCATCCGATTAGAAATTTCATCTGCTACAGGTGACGTAAGCTGTAACCCAGATTTCCCTGCTCTGTTGTCAGGTTGTGTGTGTTTTGGGTCTGGTGGCCAGAGCCTTTCCAAGTATGTGTAGTGGGTAGTGTGCTCTTCTGCTATCACATAGAATCATATAGGAGTAGAGTGGAGAAGACGACACAGATGTCCTTCCTGAAAGAGCAGAAGAAACGAGGGAGCGATAATGTAGGCCAGTGCCAAGAGACAAGTTCTTCTGGTACCAGAAACAGGTGGAGGTACAACAATAATTCTTGTAAACACATGTCCACATAGGAGTAAAAGCTCAGTTTTTTTAATGCAATGAAAATGTTCAGGCACTATGTGCATGTGGCTGTGAAATTTGCCCATCCTGATAGAAAAAAAAAAAAAAAAAGACCATACCTTTCTGAGGAGCCAGAGGAAGCCTTTCTTTCTCTATGGGTGGTGTCCACACCCAGTATCCTGCGCCTGTACCTGCACACACACTTGGTCAGAGATGCTCAGAAGTATACATGGGGCTGGGTAATGTTGAAATTTAAGGATCCAGACAAGAAGACACTTACCGCTGCATGTCCCTCTGTTGGTCTCTCTCACTGTCCTCCACCAAACTGTCCCAGTCAATGGGAGCACAGCGAGACACTGGGCCTGTGCTCTCCGGAGTGGTGAAGCTGAAAAGCAACATATTGCTACAGTCTGTGCTGACTGGAACATTTTAGATCCATCAGTTTTTCTTCTAAATATACTTTGCACTAATAAAAAACAATTTACAAAAAAAAAAAAAAAAAAAAAAAAAACACATAAAAAAGTCTGATTACCTTTGTATATTTAATACTGCAGATAGACTGATACACATTATTATTACTGGGCCTATTGCAATGGTGATCACTATATAGTATTTTTTTAATTGTTCACTAAGGTATGCAAAAAAAAAATTCACAAATGTTTTTGTTAACATTTATGTTTTAGTAAGTCATATACCATAATTTAATTATGTATATATAGATACTGTATATACATATGTGTGTTGAGGGTATCAGCATATTTTTGCACACCTGAAATTAATTTGACTAATAATATAGATGTACACACATACACCCCCACACACACAAAAATTCTGAGGATTCATATTTTTTCAAACTTTATTTAGAAATTTTTCTTTTTCTTTTCTTTTTTTATTTGCTCAACAAACATCTCATCTTTTTATTCATATTTTAAAATTAGTATTTTCAATATTTTTAACCCTTCATTCCTCAATGTTTTTTCATAATGTCACTGCATTTCACAATTCAAATATCACAAAAAGTGGACCGTTTTAATCATCGGCCGATATGTTTGCTGATATGGGCCAATATTTCACGTGGGCATGTTATACCTCATTATAAAGCTTAGACTCTCTACATTATGTTCATTTAATCCAATTTACAAACAGATAAATATCCTAATATGTGGTTCCACATCAGTATTTATCTGCGGAGTCATTTGTCTGTGTGTGTGTCCATACTGTCCCTGAACACACCACAGAGTCACGTCAGGTCACTCACGTTTACACCCGCACACACAGATCCACGTGCAACACTTAGATTATTTTCTTTTTACAGACAATCGGTTTGAGTCTGGATTAAAAGGACATTTATTAGTGCAGACTTGTGATGTGAGGAGGAGCCTGTGTGAGGCTGAGTGTTGGAAATATGTCGACTCTGAAGCTAGTTTTGGTTATTTGTTATTGGTTATCGATTAGCTGCTGTTAACTCCCACACAGACTGTTTTCTATTGGTCTATTGTAAAGTGATTATATTGGCCGTATACATGTTACTGGACCTGCACTGATATGTAAATGAGCTGTGAATGGACGTGTGAATGATGACATTTACACATATAATTAATTACCACAACGCGCACATATTTACGGCTAAAGGCTAATAGCGGTAGTTTACTTTCTTTACTAGCTAGAAGTGATGGGTCGGTCACGAACGAAGCAGCTCTTAGAGTCGGCTCTTTGAAGCGAACGACGGGAGCCTGCTGCTTATTGGGAGCTGTGTTTTCTCTTTCTCTCTTCACATCGCGTGCAGACTCGTGATAGTTTGACAGCTGCAACGGCTCAAAACAAAGCTTTCTGTGTGTGCATAAGATAGAAAAAACGTGCATGTTTGGCTGTAGTTCAGCATAAAATGATGATAGAAACTGAGTCCTGACACTCAGTCCTGACACTCAGTCCTGACACTCAGTCCTGACACTCAGTCCTGACACTCAGTCCTGACACTCAGTCCTGACACTCAGTCCTGACACTCAGTCCTGACACTCAGTCCTGACACTCAGTCCTGACACTCAGTCCTGACACTCAGTCCTGACACTCAGTCCTGACACTCAGTCCTGCTTGCAACAAAACAATCTGAAGAGCCACTTGAGAGCCGAAAGAGCCAGCTGCTTTTAGTGAGCCGAGCCAAAAGAGCCTGTTCTCCAAAAAGAACTGGAATACCCATCACTAGTAGCTAGAATGTGATACAAAAATGCATTAGTCCGACCTACTGTCTGTAAATATAACGTAAAGAGGCAGAAGAACAATAAATGTTGCCTAAATAAACCCAATTTAAAATCAACTAGAGCCAAAGTTAAGTTTTTTAAACAATTCAAGATTTACAGTGAATTTTTACATCACTAAATATATCGGAGATTATATCGGCTACCGGCAGCTCGAACTCCCATTTTATCGGTATCATATTGGCCACAACAAAACCCATCTCGGTCGGACCTTAGGTTTCAATTCAACTGATGCAACCTGAATTTTTTTGGTCCTGGTTACTAAACCCTGATTATGAGAAAGTTCATCACTAGCAGCAACACTTATTTATTGGCACTCATAGCTTTTTTGCAAAATCAAAACACGTTGGGGGTGCAAGTGTACAAAAGTGTGCCCAATGGTACCCATTCAAATCACTGTTTCGGACCTGCTTTAATAAGGCATTCTAAAACGTACGTATCTACAGTTTCTCTACATCATCTGAACCCTCTGGCTTTAAATTAATGTTCTGAGGTACTTTTGCTGTTTACGTAATTTCTTTGATATTTATCGCAATAATAAAAATAATATTATTCGTAGTAGTAGTGTAGTACTAATAATAATAATAAAAGGAAAAGTCCACATGCTTCCTACTTGGAATTCAGCGACTAGCGCATTAGTTATGTACATTTATGTAGACAATCTCTGGTCAAATGCTTTTCTCCCTGGAGATGGTATTGCTTTGTCTGGAATGTTTCACAATAGGGCTGTGCCAAAAATCGAAAGATCGCAATCTCTACTTTGGTCGATCTCAATGGCATGCGCATTTTAATCGATAGGTCTACAACCAATCATGTGGAAGTAAGAGAATGTGGAGCTGATGAGGATTTACACGCTCTTGTTCAGGAAAAAGTAGCCTGAGCAGCGTGTCCTTTTGTCTTCTCACACATTCACAAGTTTTGACTTAAATCTGCACAGTTTGATTAAACGTTGTTTCTCTCGCCCTCTGCCTCTGTGTGCGCAGTGCCGTTTGACCGCTCCCTCTCCCTCTTTCTCTCCTCTGGTGCTTCTCATCTTTATAATCAAAGTTAATCAAAGACTATTCTCTCACTGTTTAGGAGTGAGAAGAAGCAAGACCTCATTTAGGGCACTGACATCGCACGTGTTTCTATGTTCTTTGATAGTGGCAGCAAGCGTGTGCAGAGTGCATGTACTTCTGCCGCTAGCAGTACCGCTCGTGTGCATTAGGTTTAATATATTGTACAAACTCATTCCAACTTTTAAATGTGAATGTCTCCAGAATTACTGGTTCTTTATGCCTGCAGTCCATGCGTTTATGTTATTAATAAGACAGAGAAAGATAAAATCGAAAATGTGGATTGATCAATATGGTGGGGAAAAAAATCCTTTGATGTGATTCTTTTTCCCCCCTTATCACCTAGCCCTATTTCACAGTATGGTATTAAACCTTTTAATGTTCATGAAGACCAAACCAGATCAAGTGGCAGGTCAGATCTGGGGAGAAGCAACCTAGCTCACTTTCAGAATGCATGTTTTCAATAAGACTTGAGGGAATGGAGTATTTCGTCACCATCCGAAACAGCAGAGTGGAGTAAGAATGTGACTTTTTCGGTTGTGTTCACCTGGCCCCCCCTCTCTTTTTTATAGGTATTTCTGAGTGATGAAACAAACTGTAATTTAATAAATGTAAGGTAGAGCTGTTTACTGTCATACTGTAGAACATTCCAGGCAGAACAAAAAGTTACATAGTGCACAACAGGACCCATTAACTTCTCTGTGACTCATTATGGATGCTCTGCTCTATATTTGTGACAAGTTTGAACCATTTGTTTTATAAACAAATGGAAAAGGGTTATTAGTTTGCTCTTTGGAATAAGTGTAAAAATATATTGCGCTTCAAAAATTGTGATGATATTGTGGCAAGCCAACACTACAATACTTTCTCAAGTCCCCAGTGGCACATCAATGCAACAGGGGAAACAGAAGCTGTACCTGTCCGGTCTTTTGTCCGAGTATCTCTGGCTGCTGTGTGTGCGTGGGCTACTGGTGTGATCACGGGAGTCCTCTGCTCTCGAAGCCCTCAGATGACCATCGATGCCTCTCTTTCTGCAGTGTGACCACCGGGAGGAGCTGCTGGGAACACGGGCACAGCACAATACCATAAAATAAAATACAACACAATTTTATCTGTGAAGAGTTCTAGATCAATAGGTTGCATTCATGTGACATTACAACATTCTATAGAGTTTGAAAGTGTGCTGGAGGGCAGTTTCAACTTCAATTGAAGAATTTGCTTTTTAACCATCACATTGTAGATTTGTTTACCTGACTTACGGTTATGTGGGGGGCCAACCAGGAAAATGTGATTATTGGTGGTTTTCATGTGATGATGTGATGTAATGTCATACTCTCAGATGGGGACAAGAAACACATTTTCTAATGTTTTGTGTTTTGTAACATTTAATAATATTAATTAATATAGATGGGGACAGCTAAAATTAATACTGACCTATAGAATGCCCTGACGTCACATGAAACCCAGCAATAGTGTAGTCATGACAAAAATATCATACTTGGTGTAATTTCATGTTTACATATTTGCATAAATAATTAACAATTCATAATAACTCATTTGTGTTTTTGTTTAAAAAGGGCAATTTAATATGTTTCAGTACATGATTTATATGTTTGATTTAAAAGAAAGAAAATTGATACACGATTTGAACATTTGGGGGCGCACTAGTGCCTATCTTTTGTAATCTCATGTAATTACTTGTGAAGAAATGCTGTTCTTGAACTTGTTAACAATAAAGAAAAGAGATGCTGAAGCAACACGGTTGTTTTACTGCGCTGCAACGACATTAAGTTGTAAACGCGTAAGACAGGCTCATTAGTCATCTTTCTCTGTGAAGAGGTTAAATTAGTAACAAGGAGAAAACGAGTCAAAGATTAGCCTCTACACTTGGTACTCAATATTGATTCTGATACAATGATAATAAAAAAAAAACAAACACACACTTCTATAGACAATAAAATGTGATTTTCATTAACTGAATTGACTAAAAGAAATCTTGAGGTATTATAAGGTAACATTATCAACAAGTTAATCAAAACTGGACTAAGCTTAGTGACATCAATGTTGATTAAATTTATATTTTAGCAAATCGTTAAAATAATTAAAAATAAATAATAATAAATCTTAAATAATTGCCTTAAAGTGATGGATTACTTAAAAAAATATATTTTACTTGAAAATAGCAGGTTGCATCTTTGTACTATTTTGATATGTATTTTCCATCGAATAAAGACTAGGGGTGTACAAAAATATCAATATATCGTATCGTTTAATGTCATGATCGTGGGCTGCTGTATCGATATATCGCCTAGAGTAGTTTTCGGTATATTTTACTAAATTATTTTGTTACAGTGCTAGTTTTGTTGCTTGTTTAGAGGACGGAAACTCTTTTATTAAACTTAAACTTGTCAAGACTTTGGAGAAGCCATTTACGTTCTGCTTTTATTCACATTAGCCGGATAACACCGGCTGTGACGTCAAGGGAAGCGTGTTACCTTTGTCCTCTCTTCCCTCCACTTGTTGCTCTTTTGTTTGGTACGTTAAAGTGCCTAATATTACGTATTTGGACAGAAAGTCGCAAGAAACGTTGTACAAGTTGTATAAACGTGTAGTTTATTGTTTGCAAAGGATCTGACCAATCCCCGACCCGGTCCATAGTCCTAAGCCTTAGCTACAACCCTAAAGCCAACGAACTGCGGCTGGTTCCGAGAATACATATGGTGGACAATCAATGTAGGCTACCGAACAAAACGATGATCCGTAAATAAAAGACGTACCGGTGTTTGTGTCCAGGGCTATGGACCTCTTCTCCTCTGGTTCCAGTGGCATCCGACATGACTGGCTGCGTTGGGGAGGAAGGACAGGAACTGCTAAAGTAACCGACCGTGGCTGTACACCCGTGTGCTTTGCTCGGCTTGGAGAGGAGAAATAGCGGGGGAAGTTTCGGTACCCGCTTGGAGAGGTCGGTGGGTCTGGTGGTTTGGAGAGGAAAAGAACCGGGTGGAGAGAGTAGTGTTCCCGCTTGGAGAGGTCAGCGGGTCGGGCAGGTCTAGAGAGCTGCGCGCCAACAAAAGACGCGCGCTGCAGCCCAAACAGTCCACGCTCACGTGACCGGAAACAGCAATTCTTCCGGAAACAGGATTTTGAGAAGGAAATTCGCAAAATCCTACACTCCATCCTTAATTGGGGAAAAAAACTATGGAAGATAATTTGTTTCAATAGTGTTTGAATTTCTCATTTTTAATTGTTTAACTCTGAAAAAAACATGTATGAATTATTTTTATTCAGAATTTTAGTTGCTGAATTTTTAAGTATGCTTTTTCAGTGTTTTAAATTCAAAATAAAAATTTAATCTTTTAAATATTCAGCACAAATATTTTCAAGTCCTTAAATTCGCATTGAAAAAACGCCCAGATTGTCCTTTTTGTTGACCTTTGAGAGCTACATCATGAGGTCAACTATAAGGACCAAGGACTAGGAAGGAGCAAGGATAAGGAGCTATTATTACTTTTGATCGATCTAAATCCTCCTAACAAGTGGCAGGAATAACAGCTGGTCAGTCACAACTACAATGCCCAGAAAACAGACTACAACAAGCGCACTACCCACCACTCATAAAGTGATTGTACATAAGTGAAATTACTGATGTTAAAAAAGAGCACAACCTACATACATAGATGATATGCACATGATCTCTGAAAAGTTTAACATGAACCACCTCCAACACAATAGAAGCACAGAACAGACTCCACTGAGTCCTGTCCTTTAGCCCAACAAAAGCTGACAGCATCAGGGAACAAGGAGCGAGTTTATGCAAATTATGCTTTATATGTTGTAAACTTGTGTTTATTTATGCCGAATTTATGCATTTTAACTGATAAGTGATAGACTGATAATTACTCCTCCCTAGCCATGCCTCATTTCTGTTTCCTCACTTCTTTCTCCTTGATTCCTCTCCTCGGTTCAGCAGGAAACTAGGTGAGGAAGTCACCACAGAGTCCACAGAGACGACACAGGCAGTGCTACATTTCTCTTTCCTCACTTTCTTCTCTTGTGTCAGTTCTCTTTCCTTGCGTTCCTCGGCCATAAACTCCTCACTGAGACCAATATAGTTTTATCTGCCTCCTGAAGCCTCCCTTATGTTTTCTCCTTCCTTCTGTGGTTTTCTTTGGGATGCCACTTAATATAGCAAATTTGAACGACAGCTGAGAAATGAAGGATAGAGGAAAGATGTGAGGAAAGAGAATTGAGACACAGCCCCTAACTTCACTGATCAATTGGGATTGTTCATGACATGGCTGACAATGATGCACAAGGACAATAAGGAAAGGAATATCCTAAGCGCTTTTAACCAATTTCGGATGGACTTCCGTGTGTATGGATCTTTAGGGCTACCTTCTATAAAACTGAGAAAAAAAACATAGCATTCTGAACATCATGTTTATTATTAGAGACAGTCACATGGACATGGAGGGATGCCAGGTCAGTATTAATGGTAACTGAATCATCTTTGTTAAAAGTCAACACAGTGAGGACAGTGATTCAGTGAAATCACACTGGCACATGAAAGTGTTTAGCTGCAATTAGGTTAAAAAAATACAACAAAAAACTTAAAGATTTTGTGCTATTGTGTCTTCTCCCCTTACAGGCAAAGGGCTGGGTGCATGTACACCAGTGTTAGTCATGCTCATTCTGCATTAGCAGGAATTACAGTTCATCATAAATCACACATCCAGGCCTGGTGCAGGAGAGCCAAGACCGGTCAGTGGAAGTGTTGGGGATACTTCAGGCAGAATCTTTCAAACGCATCATAAATGGCTTGTCTGAGAGAGATACACACAGATTGGTCAGATTCAGATGAATATTTCTTGGAGCCACACTGCTGTAAACAGATGAACAAGAAATGTAGTGAGTAGAGAGGTAGAAGAGTCAGACTTACCTGAAGACGTTTTGTTTGAACAGGTATGCACTGATGTGACCTCCTTTCAGGTAACGCACCTCACAGCCAGGCCAGATGTCCCTTAAGCTCAGTACTCCAGTGCGGGGCACATAGGCATCCATAGTGGCCTGGACCACAATGATGAGACTGGGGTCTACAGGAACTGTCACAAACATGAACATGCGGGATTAGGTTTTTGTCTAAGCACATGTACACATGTATGTGAGTGATGAATGTAATGTAAAAAAAAAACATGTTTTATGGCAAAAACCTATGGAAAGCTTTGTTTTATTATTATACCCTTTGTTTAGCATATTTTAAAAAGCACTATATACACTATATAAATCAAACGTATTACTATTATTACTGTGTTCATAAACTTGCCGGAGAAGTTTGCCATGTGCGTGCATTCATCCATCACTCCTTTCATGAAACTGATAGCCTCACTGTGCAGCCGGGACCCTTGAGAGGACTGGAATAAGCCTCCTGGTCTCTCCTTCAGCTGCGCCTCATTGACCTGTATACTGTTAAGAGCCAAAAAAAAGAGGAGAACCATAAACATACTTTCTTAGTCTAATATGTAGAAGTAAATGTCAACTAATGTAAACTAAACAGAATATAAGAATATTTTCTGCAATACAATCACTAATAGAAGACACCTAAGTCTTTCAAAATTTAAATGATTGTTGGGAATAGTCTAAACATAAACACACTGTGCAAAAAGCTATCACCTTAAACAGCATTAGACTATGCCTCTGCCGGGACACTGCGTAGACCCCTTGCTATTGGTTTTCAGGACATTAAAAGGAAATGTAGAATAGGCATGTAAATATATAGTTTGATGGAGCAAACAGCAGCTGTGAGATGCTTCTCTTTCGTCATTTGACAGTCAAGCCCAAGGTGTCACAAGTACAGTGTGTTTTAATTACTCTGCTCCAAAACCACACGCAATTGTTTTAACTTTGTGAAAGAGCAAATATAAAGTATTGCATAATTATTATTCATTAAGGCCCATCTAGTATGGTCACAATACTCAATTTCGATACTAAGGAATAGCTTCTATTCAATACTACGGATCATAAAACACTTTCTTTACACAATAGAATGCGGTTTAAATAGTAGTACTTCCTTATATTTCCATATGACATTGTATCTGTGTAAACATCTGTCATCCAGGTAGGTTCCATAGTGGGCCATGGGTGTATACTAGTCTATGTGCTCTTATACTTGTACTAATACAGCTCAAGATCATTTGTAAGCTATTCAGGAAAGGTTAATTTCTGTCTTGTGAATGTGATTTTTTTTTTGTATTGATACAGCTCGACTTGCTTGAGTGTCTAGTTTCAATACTTGTTTTAACAACACCTTCATTTCCTGTTTCTTTGATGACTTCTCATGCCCACAGGCATTGGCCTACAGAGCTCAAATTCAAATCACAATCGCGTGAATCTAATGGACTATCAAGTCTAATAAAACTGAACACTATAGCATCCCCTACCATAGACATGAAATGTCAGCATTATCAGATTTGTACAACATTTGAGGATGAAATTCTATGCATGACAAGAAACAATAAATATATATATAACGGACATGTTCCATTTTTCACAGTTAGCCAGAAGAGGAGCAAACATCCCCTATTTTCTATAGTTTTGTCTCTAGAATCATTAATATTTTCCTATTTTAAAGGTGTACAATATAATTTTTCTGGCGGAGGATCCGTTGGCCTGGGCAGCTCTCGGGAAGAAAGAATGGCACATCAGGGCAGTCGCGAGTCCTCAGTGGTCGCGTGGAAGGGGCGTGCACACCAGGGCCATCATCGCAGCAAAAGGCTTTAATATCAATTAGTATCTGATTTTTTTTTATACTTATGACAACCCTATGGGACTCTTGTGCTTTTTCATACCTTTTCTGAGGATCAGGGCTCATTCCAGTGTTGGTTATAGACACTCTGTGTTGTGAGTCTGTTTGCCCAAAATGTTGAACACAGTCACTTCCACTTTCCTGTCTCCTGTTGAGCCTGGTGAGTGGAGAGAAGCGGTCCATAGACAGGAGGCCGTATCCAGTCATGCCCAGCAGCTGGTCCCCAATCTCTGAGCTCCCACGGCTCGCAGGCTCCTGGGCCATCTTAAAGGAATCCACCTAGTTCCACACAACATTTAGCTTTGGTTAGAATGCAGCACACTAGTGGTGAAGAATAAAGCAGCCATACCCCGCAGTATTCCAAAAGCTGGATTATCTCCTTCTCATATACCGAGTTGAAGGTGTATTGCTTTTCCAGCTCACTCCAGTTCACAGCTCTACTCAGGACACCCTAAAACACACAAGACGTTGTTACATCCCGCTTTTTAAAGATTTTATATTACAAATTAGACTATTGGTTTTATGAAAACATCTTTAGATTATTATAGGTACATCTTAATAAAAATAGAATGTCATGAACAAGTTCAGTATTTTTTGTCACTCGTTTCAGGAAGTCAAACCTAACATTTTATGAATATGGCTTACAGTTAATGAAAACCCAAAATTCAGTGTCTCAGAAAATGTCAATATTGTGATAATGTTCAATATCAGAAAGCCATGGTGTCACACCCGAACCAGGTAAATAGCTTAAAACACATGCAAAGGTTTCCTGAACATTTACATAGCCTCTCAGTCTGGGTCAGTGGGCTACACAATCATGGGAAAGGCTACTGACAAGCAGATGTCAAGAATACACTGACACCCTCCACAAGGACAAAGCCACAATAAGTAATTTCTAAAGAAACTGAATGAAGTGTTGTATCCAAGCATATCCACGGAAAGTAGGAAAAAATGCAATAGCAAATGGAACGAGTGCAGCCTTGAGAGGCACAGACATAGCCCATGGGACATGAGAAGATGTCAGAAGAATCTTACCTGGGCTGTGGAGAAAAAGAACTGCAATTGGACTGTTGCTTAGTGGTCCAAAGTCTCTTTTCAGATCAAAGTACATTCTGCATACCTTTTGGAAATCAAGATCCCAGAGTCTGGAGGAAGAGTGGGGAGGCACAGAACTTGATGTTCAGTGTGAAGTTTCCATAGTCACTGATGATTTGGGCTGCCATGTCATCTGCTGGTGTTGGTCCACTGTGTTTTCTGAAGTCCACAATCAACACAGCCATGTGCCAGGACATTTTACAGCACTTAATGCTTTCTTCAGCTGACAAACTTTATGGAGAAGCTGATTTCATTTTCCAGCAG
This sequence comes from Boleophthalmus pectinirostris, assembly GCF_026225935.1. Taxonomy (NCBI): domain Eukaryota; kingdom Metazoa; phylum Chordata; class Actinopteri; order Gobiiformes; family Gobiidae; genus Boleophthalmus; species Boleophthalmus pectinirostris. The sequence continues at coordinate 35,407,797 of NW_026571207.1, forward strand.
GATTTAGCACCTGCCCCCACAGCCCAAGGGCATCACAAAATGGTTCAATAACCATGGTATTACTGTGCTTGATTGGCCTGCAAACTCATGGCACATTGATGCAGTAATTCATGCCAAAGGAGGCCCAAGCCAAGTATTGAGTGCATAGAACCATCACAATTTTCACTATGTGTCATGAGTCTATAATATATGTGTTTTGGCTTCCTGAAATGATGGTCAAAAAATATTGAACTTTTTCATGATTATATGATTATATTGTGCAAAATTTACTCTTGTTAGCTTTAAACCTCATCAAAAACATACCTGGAGTTGTGTGTTTTTTCACATTTTTGAGTAACCCTTTTAAGCTCAAAATACTTTTTACTTTTTGTTCATAAGGGAATGGCAACTCCATGGCTGAAATTATGTAAATGATTCTAATGAAGGTGAATGGAGTTTAAAAACACAATTGCTACATTACCAAATGACATCACAATCTGGTAGTATTTTCAGAGAACTCATCCTAAATATACAGGGTTTGTGTGTGTTTTGTGTTGTGAATGAAACAAAACACAATTCACTCATAATGCACTCTGGTTATTGTTTTGATGAGTAAAGAAGTCCATCCTGGATAACCCTCAGCACCCTCTGCACAGCACCATCACTGAACAGGAGAGCATCTTTGGGCACAGGCTCTTGTCTCTGTCCTGCTCCAGACAGACTCTGGAAGTTGTTTGTCCCACATGCCATACGCCTGTACAACGCATTACTATAACTGATGAATGCAAAAGGATGGATGGTGTGTTGCTATGTTTCTTCCATTGTTGCTGCAGCTGAAATTTGAATTTCCTTTGGGATTAATAAAGTATCAATCAATCAATTTAAATTGTAGCTACGAATTCTCCCTACTGTGATGTCACATGGAACTCTCTAAACTTTCACTTTCCTGTGGTTTTTCAATATTTTTCTACTTTGTTTGGTATCAAATTATTATTTATATTTACAGCAGGTTTTACTCCATCAGATAATGTAAAAATGAGAGAATGATCAAAACCTGTCATACTCGCACATTTTAACCTTATAAAGATGTTAGGAAGAGGATGTCTTCCTCAAAAAAACAAACCTCAGTAGGGCTATAAGGACTAGTGAAATGACTGATCTAAAACATCTTAACCAATAAAGGTTGAAATATGCTGACTGAGAATATGAACAAGAATCAGTATAGCGCAGATGAAGATAATAATGATCAAAATGCAAATATTTTTATAGTTGCCTAATCACAATTATTTCAATTAATCTTTGTAGCCCTACACCAGAGCTTGTGTTTTGTTTCATTCATGCTTGTTTGAGAAATCCTGCATATCTAGCTTTAGTTACAATGTTCAGTTCCACATTGTCATTGTGAAGTTGTGATCCAAGAAGTGCTCTTTTGTCCATACACCTTTCCCAGACCAATACAAATTCAACGTGATACAGAAATTGCATGGTTTTTGTGCTTACAGTGGTGAAGACACTGGAGGCTGTTGACCAGGATAAGCAGGGAATCAGCGGGATCGGCTTTGGCCAGTTTGTTACTGCCAATGATGCCATCTGAAAACAATAATATACAGGTGTGTACACTTGATTTAAGAGAAGAATAGACCCATATAAGAAACAGTGACCCATCTAGGGAGCTGGCCAGGGACATAAGAATAAGAAGTTGCTTACATAACCTCCCATTGAGATGCCAGTCATTCCCAGTGGCCAGTATCCTTCTTTTTCAAGCCAGCGGAGGAGCACGGTGGACTCCAGGATCAAAGCCCCTCCCATCACAAACAGGTCTGAGACATTCTTTAGACAGGAGCGCCTGTGGAACACGTCACACTGGGTTTTCATTCAGAGAATCAGAGCTCAGAGGTGAAAAAAGGAAACTGCTGGATGTGCAACAGTTATTACAGCCTAAAAACACATTTTCTACCCCCAGTTCATTATAGTAGATATTTTGGTTTGTGTTTGTGTTGTTTGTTTGTCTTTGGGGTTTAAATTTCAGTGTGTCAAGAGTGTTCAGAACAGGACCAGGAGATCAGCCTGGTCATCTGTAAATACATAAAGTCTAGAAGAAAGTACGTAGCTGCTCCTTCTCAAGTGGGGCCTGTGGTCAGGGTTTTTTTTTTGGCCCATGAGGTAATGAAATGTGTAAGTAACATCTATTTTGATAACATTTGGCTGTGAAGAACATGTTATGAGATGGAAGGGAAATCAAACCAGTCCATCCTTTAAAAATGAATAATAAATTACACTTGCAATGAGCTTTACAGGCTTGTCAAATCTCAAAAGCACTTCACTGTAATCATTATTCAGTGTCTTGCCTTAAGACACAATGCACAATGACAGAACATGGTCTAAGGACATCGGGTTTAGGTACGAATGCTAAAACCTCTGAGCAAAAATACAATGTTGTGATCACTTTTAATCCATTTTAAATTGCACTTCATTAAATGTTCATGTTTTACATGCAAAACCATATTACATGTATGTCTGGCCCTTCACTGTATTAAATGTGGCTTGGCGAGGAAAACTATAGCTTGCTTTACATGTTTAAGAGAAAATGCTCCCACACAGATGGAGTGAAAGCACCAGCCAAATGTAAATTTAAATATCTTTAAAATGCACAAACATTTCATAAAATAAAATTCACTTTTAAAAGTCTGAGGATCATTTTGTGAAGGAGCAGAAATACTTACAGCTGGTCTTTGGGTTTGCGGAAGCCATGTGAGGAAAGAACTTAAGGAAACAAAGGGCAGAAAACATCATGGAGGCACTCTGTATACTGATGTCTGAATGTATGAGGACAAGCAGTGTTCATTCAAAAGATCCAGTAGCATTAGCCCAAAGACATAAGGAACAGCATTATCTGGACTAACGTCTGATCAGACAGATGGAAGGATATAATACGGATTCTCCAGGAGTAGTGAGGCCATCCCTGCTTCTTTGATCATAGGTCTGGCCATAAGGGTCCGCCGCCTCCAAAAAAACTGCAGAGGGACATACAGTTTATGGTTAATTAGAAGCTGATATAAACACAAAGCCTCAAAACGCTCTAAAATTTGTCAGGAGTCAAGATAGACCCATGCATTGGTTAGATGATCAGCCTAAAATGATATCTCTACCATAGGTAAATAACTGCTTAAAGAGGGGGTACTGTACTTCTCTGGGGTATGAACTCAATGTTACATTTTACTGTTTTGAAAATGCCATATTCTAAAAACAATGCATTAATATGTTTGACAAGTTTCAGTTTTGTTTTTGACGCTCTGTATGTCTCCTGCCTTTATACTCCACGCTATGCCACTGGCCCTTCAGTGTGCTATCACGTCACAATCAATGTGCCTCCTGCTAATGAAACTAAAGCACTTTACAACAGATTTGTCAAGCTGCTGTGTACAGTTGTGTTTCATGCTTTTGTATATTTATGGGAGCATGAGTGATGTAGGCTTGTGGGCTGAGTAGTGCACATAATATTGAAGTGAACCATAAGGTCGCTAAATTACTCAAACACACACGTTACAACATCTTAAGCAGCTCCAGTCCGGAGGCTGCAAGTATTTCGTATAATTAAAAGTAGTGAGCATTAGCATATTTTGAGGAAAATTATGAAAAACAGCCCTACACATTAAAGTCAGGAGTCTTACATGATCTCCGGTCCCTGCCAAGTGGACACAGACTGGCCTGTTCTTCTGCCACCTTTTGGGAACAATGAACTGGAACCTGACAGGGAACAGGCACAGGTCAGAAACACTTCCAGCACAGCCTCAGTAAACACCACAATCCATTCTAAACTGCTGTACCAATAGGAGACATATCAGTTCCATTATTAGTCGATAGTATTGGCTGATTGATTCTTCCAAATCAATATCATCTGATACTCAATATTGATATTCAATTAATTTTTACATTGCCCCATTCTGCGTGTGCCTTTTTTTAACGAATGAGTCAATGAGTGTTATGTGTCTGTAAGTGCCGGTCTTTTAGCCTAATTGATTTAAATTTTTTTTACTCACGAGTCTGTTCAAAAAGACAAATCTGATGTGTAGCTCTCTGAAAAGAGTTCTACACCTTAATCTTCCATTTCTCTTGCTGAAAGCGATTGGAACTAAGGATCGGAGAATTGAAAACAAATAACAAATAACAAATTGGTGGAAGCATTACAACAGCAGAACATCCTCTCCATTTCTAAACAAGAAATGATCCAAATGCAAAAGTGGATAAAATGAACTCCAAATGAGATAAACCCACAAACTGAAGAGCTGTCCCAGGTCCCACCTGAAGGAGCTTGTATACCACCAGCTTTACATGTACCACAGTCTGAGAGGCACTGATACATGGTGTTTATCAATGAACACAGGAGCCTGTTTAAAAGTCTCACTCTGGACTATGGAAAGGCATTATGAAATTAGACTTTGTTGCTCATTCTCTTATGACGTATCTGGGGCAAAGCATATTTGCTCTTAGAGATCAATGTAATTTCTTTAAAATCCTGGTTCTAAATAAAGAAAATAAAGAAAACTAACTTCACTGGTCATAAAGAATGCTTAAAAATGAAGTATTGACACTAAGTGACATACAAGTTGCATGAGCTGAAATTATGCACACACACACACACACACACGCACACGCGCACACACAAAGTCTCAACAAAGTGTATGGGAAACACTGTTTTGCCCATCCTTAATTGTGAAATTCACAGTCTGCTGATTTCATATAGAACTTCCATTGATCTGAGAAATTCAGAAATGAGCCAATGGTCAGATTTGAGATGTTTGATACCTGGCATTGACGGCTTCACGTGGAAGTATTCCAGGGACAAGATGGACCAGAGGAGAAATGAAATAGCCATTGTGTATATGGCAATCAGAATGCTCTTCGCTCTGCACAAAGAACATCACACAGATGTTATGTTCACTAGAATCATGCACTGGAGTAACTGCACATTCACCCACGGACCTTGTCGATGTAAACTGGATAATCCTCAGGCACCAGGCTCTTACATTTTTCCCTATCTCCAATCAGCTTACGGAATTCAAAAATTCTAGAAAAAAAGAGGAGAAAAGGCTGTAAGATGTGGTCACATTGTCAAAGGAAATAACTAAATACAGGTATTGAAATTTGAGTATTTGAGTAATTGTATTTAGTTACAGTTACTATTTCATTAATTTGTTTGTTGAAGAAACATACCTAAAAATCGAAGTAATACAGTACATGGTGTAATTCCAGGTTCAAATTGTGCATTACATTAGGTTAAGGTGTTTTAATAGTATAAAATTCAGGTTTCATAATATCTCAGTTTCATAAAATATTTTTCTATTTTAATGTTATAAAATAAGTTTTTGTAAATAATTAACAGAAATCAGGCTGTAGATTTCAATGTCCTTTACCACTTAAACTAAATTGCAATAATCAAGTTTCTTTATAAAACCACAAACGTAATATATCAGTATACAGTATTTGTCAAAACAAACTACAGTTGCAATCAAAATTATTCAATCCCAACTGCAAATTAGGTTTATTGGTAAAATGTACTAAACTAGCAGCTGTTTCCAAAAAGAAATCAAACAAGAACAATTTAAATAGCTCAACACAACTAGTATTACAAGTGGTTTCTCCAAATTCAACAAAAATGCTACTTTAAAAGACTACTGCAGTCTCAAAATTATCCAACTCCTTCATGACAAGCATCTTTAGTAGAGCAGCCCTTTGCTGTTATGACCTAGTGCAAACGTGATGCATAGCCAGACACATCTTCTGGCAGCATTCCTGAGGACTCTTAGCCCATTCCTCATGCGCAAAGGCCTCCAGTTCACTAATATTCTTGGATTTGCATGCTGCAACTGCCTTTTTCAAATCCCACCAGAGATTTTCAATGGGGTTCAAGTCAGGCGACTGTGATGGCCTCTCTAGTATCTTCCAGGACTTCTTCTGAAACCAAGCCTTAGTGGACTTTGAGAAAAGCTTGGGATCATTGTCCTGTCGGAATGTCCAATAACGCCCAACCTTCCAGGGGTGTGCAAAAATATCGGAATATCAACAAATTGTATCGTTTAATGTGATGATACAGTATCGATATCATGGGCTGCTGTATCAATATTTCACCAAGAGTATTTTCAGGTGTGTTTTACTAAATGATTTTGTTACAGTGCTACAGTTTTGTTGCTTGTGGAGTGAAAGGAAAATCATTTATGCAACACATCTGACATTTTTACTGTTTTGAGGATTAAAATGTTTGTGTTTCATATGAACTTTACACAAGAAGTGGTTTAAGACTTTTAGTATCACAGCCACGCTTTAGACTTTATTTTTTATTGAACCGTATCGAATCAATTTGAAATATATAATATCAAATCGAAAGTGCACTGTATCGAGATATGTATCGTATCATGGCCTGTGTATCGAGATATGTATCGTATCGGCACCTTCTTAATGATACCCAGCCCTACAACCTTCAGTTTCCTCACAGATGGCATGACATTTTCTCCCAGGATTTCCTGATATTTGATTGAATCCATCTTGTCCTCCACACGCTGCAAGTTTCCAGTGCCAGAGGAAGTGAAGCAGCCCCAGAGCATCACTGAGCTACCGCCATGCTTCAGCTTCATTGTAGGCAGGGTGTTCTTTTCAGCGCATGCTTCACTCTTCCTCCTCCAGACGTGCTGCTGATCCATCAGCCCAAAACTTCCAATTTTGTTTCTTCACTCCACAGAACAGAATCCCAAAACCTCTTTGGCTTATTTATACAGATTTGAGCAAATTGGAGCCGACTTTTCTTGTGCCTTTGGGTCAGTAGTGGTGTACGTCTTGGAGTTCATGCATGGAAACCTTCAGCGTTTAGAATGTGCCTAAACTGAAACCTCAGTGCAGGCTGCCACCAAGTCTTGTTGCAGGTCTTTTGCAGTCAGTCGAGGGTTTCTTACCACCTGCCTCTTCAGGACTCTGGTGGCAGCCAGATATGTGAGGGGTTTTATATCAAGTACACCTGATGCAAATAATAAAGCCCTTGATTTGCAAAAGTGTGCTCTTATGAGGAATTCTATTCAGGGGGTTGAATAATTTTGAGACTGCAGTAGTCATTAAAAGTAGCATTTTGTGTTGACTTTGGAGAAACCATTTGTAATATTAGTTGTGTTGAGCTATTTCAACTGTTCTTGTTTAATTTCTGTTTTGTAAACAGCTGCTTTTTGTACATTTTACCAATAAACCTAATTTGCAGTGTGGGTTGAATAATTTTGATTGCAACTGTATATTAAAAGGAATGTGCTAATTCTCTTGACTGAAAACATCTGAAAACAACACATTAAAGGTACTAGGTAAAGTATTATGAGGTTACACCTTGTCAAACCAGATTCTGTCTTTTAGTGTTTTATCTTGAACCTTGTCCAAGAGCTTGTAGGGCATGTGAATATACATTACCTCTTGAGATCCTCGGGGTTCCCCCATCCTCCAATAAAGAGCTTGGTGAGGAGCAGCCTTCTGTAAAAGACATCCAGACGACTCACACCCATGGACCTGGCATCTGTACACAAGGACACAGTGATTCATTTCAGCGTACCATTACAGTCACAAGTCACAATATTAATAATGCCATACAACTATAACTTGTAGCAACTGTCAAAATTGCAACTAATAATGTGTTTGATTTTATATTCTTTTTGTGGCAATTGCCATATTTGGATGTCATGTAGTTTGACATCAAAAAGAAAACAATAATGAAGTTTTATTTACAAATGCATTTTTTTTTTTATATGAACCTTTTGTGAGAAACCACCTTGTTTTGTTACAGTTGTTAATGCTACGCCTGTAAATTTAGACTGAATCGAAAAATCATGTGGATCTTTTCAATTACTCACTTATATTGCAGAGTTACATTTTTTGTGTTTTTAAAGTTATTTTCATGATTAAGACAAACTACTGATTCATTTTAAAAGACTTTGACTGTTTTTTTTGTTTGTTTGTTTGTTTTTAAATTTTGGAGTATTTTTGAGTATTTCAGGAACAATGAGTTGTAATTCATATTTATACAGTATAATGAAAAAATATATAAAAATAAGTGAGATGTCACTTTGACAATATATATTTATTTTTAACTGTTTTTAAATCTATTTTATCAGATGCCACTGTCAAGCAAAGTAGACGCCTGCCACAGGGAGCGGGTCAATTCTGACCCTGTAGAAAGAGCAGAACCAGAGCCAGGAGAAGACACAGGTTTGTTCTGAAATGTGGAAAAGGAAATATTAATTTGAATAGCAATACGTACTATTTAATAAGAATGTTGTGAAAAATGAATATGACAATGTGTGTAAAGGAAACATGGAAATGAGTGGCAATGAATGAAAGAGCAAGTGTGACAATGAAAATGAAGTGTTATGAAAAAATGACAATTAGAGTAGAGGTGAAATAGAAATGATGAACAATGTTTGATTTTGCATGCAGTTATTTGTTTGGCCAATATGAGGTTTTCCTGTCATTTAGTGCCACCATGTATCATATGATGTGACTAATAATAGCAGTAATTTTATTAAAATGAAAATATGGTATTTCAATTCTATGGCTGGAATTAATAACTGACAAAATATACTTGGACGATTGGTATTATTTAGGCATTTTTCTTCATTCTATGCATTTTATAGAGAAAAGTAGTATGTTAATGAAACACAAGCAGGTGACTGTCATATTGGACATCAAAAGAAAATATCAATATACTTTAAAAATCAAATGAAATGCCAACAGTTTGTTTCTATACACTTCATATTACTCAGAACTTAGATTAATATCCCAGTCATGTTTTAGAAAATAGAAAAATTTAAGGTTATTCTCGGTCACACCACATGACATTTTTTAAGGTCAGAGCCAATTCATGTCCATAAAAACACAATAAAAATGCTTAATATAAATGCTAAACATAGATTTATGCATACCTGACACTGTAAATATTTGAAAAAATTCTATAGAAAGTAACATTTTTTAGAACCCTTTGGTCGAGGTCCAAGCCATGCGTGTTTGGGTGCAGGTGTCTGGTAGCTGTGGACCAGTTTGTCATGGACAGTAGAGCACCTTTTAAAAGAGAGGCCAAGAGAGGAGAACGCAAAGGCAAAGGGGGAGGATGAAACCCAGAACCCAGAAATACCCGGAGCAGAACCAGATACATGCAGTAATTAACATTTCCAATTGTCCTGTCAGATGAGAGTGTTCAGCTTCTGTCCAAGGGATTATCATTTGCCCCTCCGTACTGTGCTCAGGAATTTGACACTAAAATTGATCTGTTCCAATTCTAGGAAAGTCTGCACTTAAAGATATGGTGTAGATTGAATCCTGCAACCACTTCTTCAAATTCAGGTCAGACTGCCTTAAGACTCTCATTTAAAGCCAACTCTACTTTTAGCCCTGTAGTACAAAATGCCACATTAAATACTTTTGCAAAAAAGTAAACTTTGAGATTGATAAATTGTTCAGTAACCAAAGAAAACCACTGAAAGAAAGGTGGTGCTGTAGTAGTATGGGATAAAGACATGTATGTAAAACAGGCTTATCGCCCACTTAACAATGAAGAATTTTATAACTGTCTTACATGTAATCCCACAGATGACCTGAAAGCAGAGTTAAAACAGTTACTTACTGAGGCACTGGAGAAGAACTGGCTCACTGAATTAGAAGTGAAATTTCTTTTGAATGAGCACCCTAGCATGGCATCTTTTTATATGCTGCCTAGAGTTCACAAGTGTCTCACTAACCCTCCTGGTAGACCAGCCATATCAGGCAATAGTCTTACAGAACCGGTTTCTAAATACACAGACTATTTCATCAAACCTTTCTTGCCTTCCCTCCCAGCTTATATCCAGGACACATCTGACATCCTTTGAAAATTTAAGTAACTTAAAACTATAGGCCCAGAGACCTTTTAAGTTACTATGGATGTTGAATCTCTATATTCAAATACTGAACACAAAGAGGGATTGGCAGCTTTGGGGTTCCATCTGAATAACCGCCCCACTAATGCCACCGAATGAGTTTTTAATCAAACCCACAAATTGGACATTAACCAATAATACTTGTGTATTTGAAGACAAAAATTTCAGACAAGTAAAAGGTTGTGCTATGGGTGCCTGTTATAGCCCATCATATGCAGGCCTATACCTGGGTAAATGGGAACATGATTTTATCTTTAATACTGAAAGAAATAAGTTTCACAATTCTACTGTTTGGTGGGGATGGTATATTGATATATGTCTGTTTTGGTCTGGATCAGAGACAGAGTTACAAGAATTACATTGCTTTTTAAACAACATCAGCTCTAATATAAGACTGTCTTTGGAGTATAGCCAGGAAAAAGTGAACTTCTTGGACACTACAATTTATAAGACAACATAGGAAATGTACATACTACTTGAAAACAGACAGGAACACCATTTTACATGGTTAAAGCTGCCATCCAAAGTGGCTTATTAAATATCCCGTATGGACAAATGTAACGTGTGCGGACAATTTGTGACCAAGACTGAGATTTTGAAATTAAATCTTGTGAAATGATGTACAGATTCCAAGATCGGGGATATAAGAAAGAGATCCTCCTAAAAGCTTACCACTGGGCAAGCCATCTAAACAGAGACGCTCTCCTTATTAGAAATCCACCAAAGACTACCAAGGAACATGTAATTTTAACACCAAATTCAGCAATGAGGCTTACAAACTAAAGCAAATTATCAAGAACAACTGAGACATTATTGAGAGTGACAAGACACTTCATCGCAGAGTCTCCCTTGGTTAGTTTTAAAAGGTGCCCTACTATCCATGACAAACTGGTTCTGGCTACCAGCAGCCTGACCAAGAACCAACGGGTTCTTATAAGTGTACTTGTCTCCACTGCACCAATATGTCAGACCAAGTCATTTCTGGGCTATCATTCATAAAAAGAATATATAATAAAACACTTTACCAGTTGCAAAACAACATTTGTAATTTACACACTTATTTGCCCTACCTGCAAGGTTTTCAACATAGGAATGACCAAAAGGGGCCTGCAAGAGCACTTGGCTGAGCATAAATATGCTATCCGTCCAGGCAACACAAACCATATGGCCAGACACTTTTTGGACTTTCATAACAGCAATCCATCTAATCTGCAGGCCCATGGAATTGATCATATACCAGCCTCTTTGCGAAAAGGAAACCATATTGAAAAATTTAACAATGTGAAACTTTCTGGATTTATAAATTACAGGCAATGAAATATCCTGGGCTCAATGAAGATTTGGACTTCTCTGTGTTTTCTGTATATATTTTTGTACATATGAGTGTTTATATACTCTGTGGCAGGGGTGTCAAACTCAAATTCACAGAGGGTCAAAATTAAAAACTGGGACAAAGTTCTGGGCCAGACTAAATACACTACCAGCCAAAAGTTTTAGAACACCACAGTTTTTCCACTTTTTTACAGTTTACTGTTGATATTCATATTCTAAACTTTTGACTCATCAAAGTGTCCACCTTTGTCAGATAGAACAGCTGAACACACTCATGGCTCGTTCTTTTTACAATAAAAATCAAATATTGTTCAGAAAGTTCTTCCCAAGTCTGTTGCAGTATTTCCATAAATGTGTGGCACTTGTAGGTTGCTTCACTCTTCTGTCCAGTTTGTCCCAAACCAGCTCCATGGGGTTTAAGTCTGGACACTGTGCTGCTGCTGGACACTCCATGTTTTCAAGCTCATCATCGTTCTTTTTACCTCAGGTAGTTTTAGCAGAGCTTGGATTTGTATTTCGTTCTTTTATCCTATGTTAACCACTGTATGTTCAGTTTTTACCTTTGTACTGTTTCAAGCTCTTCAATGGACTTGCACGACTTGAAATGCAATAAATAACTGGAAAAACTAGGGTGTTCTAAAACACACAGGTCGTGTATTTATTGAAAAATTCCAACAACAACTGCATGTTTTCTCTTCTTTCGAGATATGTAATGTTAAATATTTTCATATTAAAATAAATGTTTAATAATAGTTTTGCTTAAACACTGAATCCAGAACAAGCATAATATAAAAAATAAAATAAAAATGTTATAATATTATATTGTGGGCCAAATTTGTCCCTCAGGCCTGAGTCTGACATATCTGCTCTATGGTGTTCCATGGTTCTAACACTGCCATCTTGTGGTGTGTCTCAGGTAGTGTCCACAGGTGAATCTCCACTCCTCCTCTTCCAGCCCTATTGGTGGGCTTCCTGTATTTAACTCACATGGTTCACTCAGAATTCAGTTTGTTTGTGAGGAAAGCCATAGGCTGAAACACGTCTGGACTCTGTAAATTGTCCATTAAGACATGACATAAATTGAATTTGCCGCATTACATCAAAACAACAGGAATTTGGCAATTAGAAGAGAGGTGGCTTTTGCTGTTTTCCAATTATCCAAACTGGTTGGGGAGCCATAATACAATTTAAACTCATTCATAAATCAAGAAAATGGGAGTATGTTCCCTCTCCATTTACTACAATGAATATGATAGTTCCCTAAAAGCAAAATAATATTTACAACCATTTCTGTTGAAGTGCCCAGACGGTCCATATAAAATAAAATGTGACAAGTTTTGAATACAGGGATTTAAATTTAGCCAGCTTCTGACATCTGACCAGAAGACCTGGGAGTGAGGACATTCAAAAAACAAATGATTCAAAGATTCTTTTTCTGAATTACAAAAAATACAGAATTCAACCTCAAATTTAAATCTTCTTTTAAGAAAAAGGCCCACAGGGTAGATACTCTTTAACATTTTAAAATGAGTCTCTTTCACTTTTAGAGACAGCGGAAACTTAACAAATTTAGAGTATGCTTTAATTTTCTTGACTGATTATTAGAGCTGGACATATCCTTAGAAGAAGTTCTATTAAGGTCATTGTGAATGTTTTGTTTCTTACCCTCATTATTGCATGTATTGTTACATTTAGAATCTAATAAATTACAGTCATTCACCATCAGAATGAGAAAAGATATCCTAACATCAAAATACTGAACTGTGCTCAAATGAAGTAATGGTGAATCTCAGCTGGTCTAACAACACCAGTTGCATAGTGAAAAAGGGACACCAATGCCTATACTCCCTTAGGCGCCTCAAAAAAGCAGGTGTGCGCCCCTCTGTCCTGAAGGCCTTTTACAGGTGTGCGGTGGAGAGCATCTTCACCTCCAACATGACTGTGTGGTTCAGCAGCAGCACCAAGGCAGAGAGGAAAACTCTGCAGAAGGTAGTTAGAGCTGCGGAGCACATCTGCGGCTGTAGTCTGCCCTGCACTGAAGACATTTACATCAGCAGGTGCAGGACAAAAGCCACAACATCATGGAAGACTCCACCCATCCAGCACATTGACTTTTTACAGCTCTCCCATCAGGCAGATGATTGCGCCACCTACAGGCCAGGACCACCAGACAACGGAACAGTTTTTATCCTGATCCCGTGAGACAGATCAATTCTGTCAGAAAGCCCAGACACGAATGCACCTTACAAAACACCACTGACTTGGAACACACTTTAGAAAACAGGGGCGGGTGGGGGCTGTGTTTTTTAAAGACTGTATTTGACATACAATATTTTAACTATTTATTCTTATTATTATCTATGCTGCTGTTGTTGACCTGGACCTGAGTGCAGTATTTTGTTTCTGTGTATTTTTTTATACTGAAATGACAAATAAATTCTGATCATTTCTGAAGGGATTGCTTTGCAAACTGGAAAAGTCTATACTCACAGTTAAGATATTTTTCTTCGAAAGATGAAAAGTTTAGAATATTACCATGACAATATGGCGCCACTTTCTGTAGTTGATTGAGACTTTGCAGTGAAATCATACAGGGGGTTGTAAGCACAGCCACATCATTAAACTACAGAAAGGAATTAAACATAACAACATATTTTACAGAACCTGTGATGATCAATATGAGCATTCATAGTCCTGTTTGTTCAACAAAAAGGAAAAAAATGTTGGCTAACGATAGATAGCCTGTGACTGTAAAGTTTTTTGAGAGGGACTTAACAGTAAAAATCAGCTCTCATACCTGTCATCAGCTCTGGTCAGATTGTGCTGAAACAAAGCTAAAGTTTAACAAAGCCTCAGACTCAGGGTGACTAGATTTTCAATATTCTAAACTGGGACAAACCTGGGTTGGGATAGTTGGTATAAATAAAACAGTGAAAAGAGTGTGTAAGATTGTGCATTCTCATGTCAGTCATAATCGGAGGGACTGCATTTTTTTTATTTATTTTTTTGCTTTATGGTCATTCGCAAACACGGTTTTCTGCATTTTGGCCAAACAAATGACAATTTATGCTCCTCTTTACTGTTGGCGGGGATCAGATTTGTCAAAAACTGTGATAGTTCTGTTTTAGTCCTGGTTTAGAATTGATGTAGTGCTGGTTTAGTTTTAGTTTAGTCCTAGTTCAGACCTGTTTTAGATCAAATTGGTCAAAAATAGGGACACCTAGACTATTTCTTGTATAAAACTGGGACTGGTTTTGTATAAATCTGATAGAACAGGGGACACAGGGCTCGAAACCGGGATTAAACCTGGGTAAATAAAGACGTCTAGTCACCCTACTCAGACCGAGCATCACACCCCGGGGAATGTTGATGACATCAGATGCAAAGTATCAACTGTGAAAAAGTTATTCGTTTCTTTATGCATAGAAGACATTGAACTTTGTACCAGTTTTTTGATTCATGTGATAAGACCAGTAAATGCAGCCTCACTGACCATAAACCAGGTCAATAAATATCCAAACTAAGAGTAAAACAGCAAATACCACCGGAGAATTCTGACCTGTTCAGTTTTTGATGTCACATGAACATTTGTATTTTGTTGACAGGAGTGTGCCAAAGGACCGAACATGCTGCTCTACAGAGGAAATGAGGAAGTTGTCCACCGTTACTCAGGTCAGGGACAATACCAGTCATTTATCTGACGCCGATTTCAGACTTGTCTATCGCGGAGACATCAGAAGCAATAGTTAATCTAGTTGCTCGTTACCTCAAACAGTCTCAGACGCGTTTCCAGCCCGCAGTGCCGAGTCTCCTTCTCGCGGTGAACAGCTGAGGTGACCGCGCAGGCACCACACATCGGAGCAGGAGCAGTGAAGCTTCCGCCGGCGCCATGGACGTACAGAGTGACTACTTCCGCCCACGGGCCAAAATAAACCGAATGAAACGCACCAAAGAGAATGCGCTTATTGTGGGAGCGGAGGTATAAAAGATAATCATAGAGTACACTGATCGTTACATTATTTGCTCCCATCAAACATCTCAACTTGTATATTTGAGTTTTTGTTTCAAATATAATGGGATTTTTACTTCCGGAATCAGAAGTAGCCTACCCGCCCACTTTTTGGTTCGTTCATTCATTTTTTTCTTTAAGTAAGAATTGCTTCATTTCTGAAGACAGGTGGAACAATTACAATTGTGTCAACTATACTAATTCATGTGAATAACCAGCAGTCAGCAAATCCATTCCACTTGCCCTTCATCTCATTTGAAACTTTGGACTCCCTCTTTACGTAAACAGCATATTCATGTTTTTTTTTTTTTTTTCTTCATAAAGTATTTCAAATCAAATCCATTTAGCATTTCACTGAAGCTCAGCTCACCCATGGTTAACAATTACTAACTTTAAAATGGCCAGCATTTTTAAACAATACATAGCATATTTTCTCCATTAGGATGCAGCACAACTAACAATCATGGCCAAAATCACACCCTGGTCAGGCAGAAAGTGATCCTGCGTTATGTGGCAATTAACAAACATTTAAAGGTGCAACTTTTCTTGCTTGCAATCTAGAACACTCTTCATTACTTTACAAAGATGGGAATCTGATAGCCAGCGAATCTCTCAGTTTTCAGATGGCTGTGATTTAGAGGTGGATTAGGCAATCAGGGACGTACATGGTTCATTTGAGTTAGAAAAAAATAAAGGAAATAAAACATCACTGACTGAAAAACATGGCAGATTTCTGCACAATCACTGAGTGAATCACTGAATTCTGTTAATCTGAGGTGACAGAAATGTAATTTTGTTGATAAATGACAGGTGACCAATAAGCTCGTTCCTTGCATCAATGGGGAAAAAAAAAAAGTAAAGCAGTAACTTCTTTATAACAAAGTTTGACAATTAACACCAAATCACAGATAGGTCTGTTGGTAGTCCAGAAAAATGCTGGGTGCAAATTCTAGCAATGAGCACAATGTAGTACAGTTGTGTAGCACTCACAACACTTTTGATCCTATTCTCAAAAATGTGGCACATAGCTGGGTGAAGGTGTGAAATGCAATAAAAGAAGTGGGAACATTTTGTCAAACCTTTAATAAAATGACCTCAGGAAATACATGAATGCATGGTTTTGTTCAGATTTTTTTCTTTGTTCAGCCCATGTTGTGGCGGTTGCCGTAGCCTCTTCGGTGAGTGTCTTTATAATCGTCCCAGCTGCGGGCTTTGTGCAGACTGTCTGGGTCATCTGTTTCGGCCTGCCTCTCCTTCTCCTCCTCTTGAACCTCTGCTGCGTCCCTGTCCTCCTCCACAGCCACTCTGCGCGGGATGCCCTGGTCAGGGAGGACACCGTGTCTCTGGTGCTGCGAGTACCACTCGTCTACTGTCATGGTGGGCAGACTAGGGTAGCCCGCCCCAAACACCTGCGCCTGTAAACACACAAAGCATTCAGCAGAGCCCTCTACCTGCATGCTGCACTAAGAGGACCATATACAGTACTTTATGTCTGATCACACTGATGTATGTGTGAGAAATCAAGGGAGATAACATAGACAAAACTAGATTAGGGTTGGTGATTAGCTTCTGACTATTGTATTTGTATTCTATTCTATTCATTTATAAAAGGGACTTTACAAGGGGATCAAAAATAACTCACATGTGAATTAGTCCATTCTTAAGTGGTTCATTATAATCAAGTTGTAAGCAGCGTATCATGTCCCAGTACTTCTCTGGTGCCTCTTGAAAGTGTCTTGAAAGTCGCTATATGTATAAAATGTATTATTATAAAAATAAGCCCATGCTCCCCACAGGCTTGAGAGCAGAGTTAGTAGTACTCAGTTACATTTACTTGGGTCTGTAAAAAAAAAATCCTATTATATAAATATCTTATAATATAGAGCCTGACTTCAAATTCTCCCTCCTCCCCACAGTCACGAGCTTCATTTGAGTGGAGCTGACCTCTGTAGGTGGAGTCAAACTCACTTAGTCCACTTCTTTATACAGTCTATGGTTTGTATCCATAATGAGTAATAGAAGTGATTTACTCAACTCTCTACAGCCCCAATCTTATTGTACAGAAGGGTTAATTCAAGTTACACTCTAGTACAAAAAAAAAACGTATTTAACTTTGATAAGTCAATGTAATATTTATAGTGACAGGCCTAAATCTGCCTACTGCTCAGTTCCCTAGGGCCACAATAAAGGGTGCCACCTTAACTTTATCTGCTCTGTTTACACAGGCTCTGACCTGGACTGCATCTTTGGTAAGGATAAAGGGCTTCATGGGTGGTCTGCTGGGCTGGGGTGGGGGCCGGGGTGTGTTCTTCAGGGTGCCCATGTTCTTGAGGATGGGGAGCTCCTGGTCAATGCTCTCCACCTCCTCCAGACTCAGGCTGATCCATCTACGCAGATGAAGCAGGTAGAAGCGGCGGCTGGTTTCCTCATCTGCCTGCCCGCCATCCACAGCCCTCTTCACTGCCTCCAGCTGAGTCTCCACTTCCTTTTTCTGACGATAGCGCTCAATCTTGGCCTGTCTATGTGCTGCCATGGCCACAAGGTTAGGCTGACCCAGTCCCGGCTAGAAAACAAAAAACATTTCTTGTAGTAGCTCAAGTATGAACTTAATACCACCAAGTTTCATTCAGAAATATGTTGCTTGTACAGAGGCATAAACACGTTGAGACCACAGCATTAAAAGAAAGCAGAAACATTGAATAGAGGCTTATATAATGTAATATCTCTCTTATAGCTATTGTGTTCCTAGTTTGCATGTTCTATCCATGTTGTGTCGAGAGGGGCCGCTGGTCACTTCACTGTTCCAGTGATAAGAACCAATAGAAGAAGCTTTTCTGTGTTTGTGTGTGGAGTTAAGTCTGGGGCTATATCCAGTGTTGTGCAAAAGTTATAAGCAGGTGTGAAAAATGCTGCAAACTAGGAATGCCTTAAATTAATCATTTATTTTCACCAATCAACAAAATGCAGTGAATAAACAAAAGAGAAATCTAAATCAGATCAATATTTGGTTTGACCACCCTTTGCCTTCATAAGAGCATCAATTCTTCTAGGTTTACTTGCACAGGGTTTTTGAAGGAACTCGGCTGATAGGGTGTTCCAAACATCTTGAAGAACTCACCACATATCTTCTGTGGATGTAGGCTTCCTCACATCTTTCTGTCTCTTCATGTAATCCCAGACAAACTTGAGGTGGTTGAGGCCAGGGCTCTGTAGGGACCATACTATCACTTCCACTTCCTGGTTTTTGACCTGTGACATGAGATGGTCTTCCACAACCTCACCCTGGTCGCAGAGTTAGTCTGTTCCTCCTAGTTTTAAGCCTCCTACATAGCTCTTTCAGTTTCAGTTCATGACTGTATCCCAACCTATGTGTGACACTGATGATAATTAACACCTGTTTGGTATAATTGGTTGATCATACACCTGACTATAATCCAACAAAATTCATGACTTTGTGTGTATCCCTTTGATTGATCTGAAGTGGTGTTGGTTTGAAGGCAAAAGGTAGTAACACCAAAAATGGATTTGATTTAGATTTTTCTTTTGCTTGCTCACTTTGCATTTAGTAAATTGATAAACACAATCAATCATTGTTTATATTTTTGAAAACATTCTTTGTTATTTTTTTCTGACAGGGTTACTTCTTCTCACTCAGTTTCTAACATCAATGTTCATTTGTCACTCTTAGACTCAAACAGTACAGATTGCATTAATCTCTGTAGCACTGTTTGTTCTGCTGTGACATGAAGGCTGTGGCTCGAAATAAAGAAACTATAGTGTGTTCTGTTCACGGTGAGCCGAGAAGAACACTAGTTTGTGGATTTTGAGAAGCGGGGCTCCGTTCTTAAATTGTATCCACTGTGACAGCGGTCCTGGGTATAAAACACATTAAGTCAGGTCAAGTGGGCTAATTCATTACCTCTGAGTAGGGTCATTATAATACAATATTGGAGTTAGTCAGAGCCAGGACAGCTTACCGCAGCAGTGGGATGTGCGCTCTCCGCTTCAGCCTCTACACATGACCTGGGCATGTTGAACTGAGATACGTCGTAGTTTTTGCACCTCTGCAGATAGTCCACAAAATAAGCTCTAGCAGTCTGTAGTATCTCCAAGCGGCGCTCCCGGCTCGTCTGTTTCAGGGTGAGCCCCCCCAGAAGTGCAGGCAGCAGCAGGTACTTGAGCTCGGAGGTGCACACCTCCTCCAGCTCCTCATTACGGCTGAAGAGCTCGAGCTGCGCCACCCTCCTGGAGGCGCTCTCCAGGCCGCGGATGGCCCGCTGCACTCGCTCCTGGACAGCGTGACTAGCCAGCGGCTCTTGCGTGCTGTCGAGCTCGTCTAGCGCTCTCCAGCTGCGCTCGAACAGCTCGGACAGCTTCAGAGAGTCCGGCTCGGCGCTGGGTTGCGCAGATTCTGCACTGGACTCACATTCCGCCATCTTTAACACATTCTGTTCCGGGTGAACTGTCCTTCGCTTTTCACGTTATGCAAAACCAACAATATTTACTGCCACCTACTGGACAAAGAGAATCTTACACGTTATACTACTGATAACACAAATGAACCCAACATCAAAACCATAAATATTGCTTTTATTTTAAATAATATTTTAAAAAGATAGTATGTAAGATTTTGAATTTCACAAACGTTCAAAGGTTGATTTACAGAACAATTCTCTTTGGGGACACACATAAGCCTATAACATTTTCTTTAATAAAAGATTTTCATAAGCACACTTAAGAAGAACACGTGTACAGGCTTAAACCATACAAACACATACAATGGAATCTCATCGTTTTAGAATTATAATTGGATTAGGCACTTGAGTAAAATATATGCTTTTATGGAGGCTTCTCTCATGGACATGTGTTTTTCCTTTTTGCATGTTATGGCTTTGACCAGGAACTTGAGGTTAAAGGCACTGACTGGCACCAGCAGGTGGCATATTATGCCATCAGAAAGCTGCAACACACACCAAATCAGATTGAAAAAAGATGAGATGAGGGCCATTTCAAACATATTGTTAAAATGCAGATTTGTTGTAATATAGTGAGTTCTAGAGATCAGGTTCAACTTTTGTTCATTCACCTTTTAGTCATTTCTTCTGAAAATACCATGTATTAATGGGGGAAAATGGCTTTTGTCCCCATCTGGGAGAATGACATGCCATTCTGAAATATCAAAAAGCCACCAATTCATATATTTCAGAATGATGAGAATCTAGGACCATTGTCATAGTGATTAACAATTTAAAACAAAATTGAATATCTCTTGAATGAGGAAAAAGTCCTAAAAATTTTCATTTTTTTGAGCGTGAAAACAACCTATTGGGTATCAGAGTATTGATTTGTTTTTTATTTGAAAGATTTCGTGATTTTTTTCATGCACATTTGAATATCTTAATTGCTGTGGTCACGGAGGACAGTAGCCATTTCACAAAACTGATGAACAAATGTTTTCAGACTAGGGATGGGCATGATTAATCGATAATTGATCATTAAGAATTTCATTGATTACGTAAATTTTTATCATCAAACTGAATGTAGGTTGCTGTGTGTAGTGTGACCAAACACGGGTCTGTACATGTGTCTCTCTGCACTCAGAAGGAGCAAACAAACACAAACATTCGGTCAGCCTGCTACGTACCGAAGCACAAATGTGTATTTATCGATGACTTGTACAAGAAATTCCACGCTTTCTGTTGCGTTCGGGTGAGTCCATGTGCACAGTGTACAAAGCAGCACATATGTTTCGGTGTCCAGTGGGAAAAAGTTTTTCCAGGTGAGAGTCGCGCAATGTCAATGATGAGTCCCCACCAAAAGAAAAACGTTAATGATTAATCGATAATCGATCGTTAATTCTTCCGGCGATCGATTAAGAAAATTTCATCAAATGCCCATCCCTATTTCAGACTACAGAGTCTGATGATGTCATACTGCCAGATGACATTCATGGGTTTTAGGCAAATGAAAACTTGGCACCATTGTCATAGCAGTAAAAGAATTGAAAAACAATATTCTATCTTTTGATCGGCCAAAAGTCCTCTAAGCAGGAAGCTGAAACCCATAATTAATAATGTGGTATTTTCACAAGAAATATCATCTCAAAAGGTTAATGTTGAACCTGATCATTTTTGCTAGTGACTAAACCCTAGAACTCTGTAACATCAGAAAATGCATTTTAACAGTATTCATTTTAGCAGCCTATAAAATGTTGTGATGGATCAGACACAGACCTGTATGGATATCCATGGTACTTAGCTCGAAATACAGACAGCAGCCAGCTGAAAAACAGCATCACCAGCCCGATCCCCGCCACACACATTACTGCACACAAAGTACAAAGTCATCTTTTCAGCTTAACACCATGTAGTGTCAAAATTCAAACATTTCATTATCAAGAAGACCACAGAACAGCGATAGCTTCTCCTTCCGTTGTTCTACAATGACTCGAGCTCTTAGCAAGAGGTTGTGTCATCAGATGGTTATCAACAATCACTGAGGGTTTCAACCCTTAACCACAGAGGTGAGTAGTACTCAGTTACATTTAATTGAGAGAACTGTTAAAGAAATTCTTACTTGTGTACTTTTCCATCAGCATTATGTAACTCCTACTTGACTAATATTTTTATTGAAGTAACAATACTCTTACTTGAGTAAATGTTTTCCTCATTTTTCCCACTGTGAGGGACAAAGGTGGTATTTCACTCACTAGCTAAAGCCCAAGCCTGGCCTATTTGGACAATCTAGGCTTGTCAAATCCTCAGTTCCGTTCCACCAAAGTGACTAACCAGAGGTGGCGCTGAGTAGTGTGTAGTAACAGGCACCCTGGCACAAACCCAGTTGGGACCAGGCTAACTGTTAAGATTATTTTAGCCTTTTCTCCAAGAATGACTAAACAAAACACCTAAGTCAAAAGTTTCAACACATGCTATAGTTATGTGTCGATTGCCTGAGACTTTTACACTTTACACACATCTGAATGCTGCACTTATCAAAAAGGCACAAATAATATGAAAACATATGGCCGTTATTTTATAAAAATTATCTTATACATGCGTCTGTTGTGAGAGGCAGTAAATTAGCCTTCATCAAACTGTGGGTTATTTCTTTCATGGAACAACTTGAGGCTTAAAACTGAGCTCGTTTCAGCTCAGGAACGTTGATGGAATACTCCCCAAAAGTTTTATGTTGTTAATATGAAATGATTTGAACATTTGTGTTCGAAGGCAGAGACATACTTTTCCTTTTGCCGATGTCCAGAGGTGACGTGGCAGCTTCACACAGCAGTACCATCCCCAGAGTCACCGCCGCATCTGGAAGAGCAGGTCAAGGAGCCAAAAGCCATTTGGTTCATTCTAAACCACAATATTATGTATATAAATAGAAGAGCAAGTCAATTAGTGCAAAAAGTGCATTTATAACTATATAGCAGACAGGAGCACAATATGTCTGCTTTAAAGTTCACAAACTATGACACCCATGGATCATGATGTAATTTGGATATTTGAATTTTGCAGTAGATGCATAGCTACAGGTAATGCTAGAGAGCAACACATTTTTTTTTCATCTGAACCAAAATGGCTAAGTGACGTGGCTGAATTTTATGCATATCACAACAAAGTAACAAATTACTCCCATACAACTACAAGTGTGTAAATGGCGAGGGGAAACTATTATAAAAAGCTCTGAAAAGGTGATTTTCCAGAATAGGTCCATTTTAATAAACTTAAAATGTGTTAACAAACTAGACATGGATGATCAGAAACCAAAGTCAAAGTCAAAATGAGCACTGAAGCATAATTTGTGAACCTGTTGGACACTGAAGGATACTAAACAGGAGCACAATGTGTGTTTCAGCCACAAACTGGGCTTGGCTGCTGCCGTGGATGTAACTCTGTAGAGAAAAACAAGTCAGGTTAGAAAACATGCAAGTATCTATTCATGTATCTGTCTTAACCATAGACTGTAAATGGACATAGCTAAACCCCTAGATACCGCGTTCCAAATAAGAAGTGAGCATGGGCGTGCTTCCGGCCCCATAGACTCTGGTTCAAATTGACGTAATTTTAGTCTTAAAATAAGAGTATTAGCGCACCCTACATGCTCTACGTAATAATCAATGGCGTTTTTATTTCACTATTTTTTCTGTAAACCAATTCCAATTCCTAATATGGAACTCAGCTCCAAATTCGCCCCATAACTGCATGCCACCTGTGAGCTTCATTTGACTGGAGCAGAACACACTCCCATAGTACACTTCTTTAGAGAGAGATACTTTATTGATCCAGAGGGAAATTCAAGTTTTGCTGCAACAAAGCATGAATTACATTTAAACCCTCTTCAGGCATCTTTTTGATAAGAGAAAAAACATTATAATATGGTAGCTTTTGCATAATACCCTCTCCTTTAAAACGGGGCAGTTAGATCATTATTCAACTAGTATTATGGACACATTTAATATATTTTTAACCTGGCAAATTTGTCATCAATGTCCTGCAGTATCAGTGGGGTGCAATAAATTAATTATAATGCATGCAGCTATCGACGAAAATGTGCTTTTTCTACCCTCAAAATAGTTTGTTTACAGTGGCTTTTGGATAACTGAAGCATGACCAGCATATTCTCCCAGTTACAATTAACTTTGACCGTAAATACAAGTAATGTTTCATTATGACCCAGAGAATCTTAGTTATGACTGATGCCAAGGAGATGGTGATGCCAAGTGTTATGCTGGGTTCCTTACAATCTGCCCAGTGCTGGGGTTCTTGTGGGCATAAGGCGGCCCCCGGATGTGGTTCCACATCTGTCCTGAAGTCATGATCAAAACAAAGCACTGTGGGCAACGGAGAGAGCATGTTAGGCCATGGTTCCACCATAGTGTACATCAGTGGTAAGAAGAGAGAGGCTAAGGAGCTTTGCATTCAGCTCATTTTAAGGTTTGGTGTCATTGTCATTACACATTTGGACACATCCTCTCATTAAATGTTTTGTTTTTTTCCTCCTCCTTGTTTCATATATAAAAGATATGAAACAAGATATATGGAATTATGTAGCAAAGAGCTAAGTGTGTTTTTTCCGTATCCACCCTGTTTTGTGTGCTGGAAAACCTTGGCCTTCTCTCACTGAGCTTCTTGGTGAAGTTACCTGAAATGTTTTTCACTTCACAGCCTTGTCAGTGTCAAGAAATAGGAGTCAAAAATGCAAAATAAAGGGTAGCTATTAAAATTTTAAAAATGTACATTCCATATGTGTCATTCATAGTTTTGAATCCTTCATCAAAACTCTACAATGGAAAAAATCATGGAAATTAAGATGAAACATATATGAAAGTGTGTCCAAACCTTTGACTGGTGTGTAAACATGCATGAGATCTCTTTACTCCATGTTATGTAACTTCCCATAAAACTAATACTGTTAACATACATTTTGCTACTAAAATATTGTGTTCATATTTTACACCTATATTGCCCTTAGAAATGTGTACATCAGAGCTGTATTATGAACAGAGGTGAATAGACAAAAATTATACTCAAATAAGAGTGACTGTAAATATGTCCGACGTCGGGCCAACCTATGCAGTCCACGGTGCAAGTAATGGTACTTGAAATTGGGTAAAAAAAAGTGCTTTATATGAAGGGACGCTGCAAAGCTTCTCTTTGACCTCCTGCCCCAGTCTGTTCTGTCTGCGAATCACTCACAAAGCTTGTTTTTGCGGTTACCAATGCGTATAGCCTTCAATGTGGTTATTAACCTCAGACGAATACCGCGAGAGAGTGCTTGCATATTCACATGACTCTGTCTGTACTCTTGAAGTACGTTGACATGGAAATAAGTTCAGCAATCAGCTGATGGCCAATCATGGAGCTCTTGGTGTGTGTTTGGCATGAATGATGTGCAGTATATGTGAAATAAAGTAAACAGAACCAAATCTATTTTGCACTCTGGTCCAGAGTGTGTGGCAAGTCATCAAAACTAGAAAAACAGATGTGCAAGATTGCTCATACATGCATGAATCACTCCAAATACAACTATGAGTGAGGGGACACAACTATAACATGGATAGCTCTGAAAGGTTGATTTTGCACAATAGTTTTATTTGTGTGTATTTACCAGTGCAGAGAATGCCCACATGTTCTTGTTGAAGAGGAATTCCAGGTTATGTCTGCGCAGATAAGCCAGTCCTCCGATCACAGCAAGCAGCAAACCTAAGAGCAAAGGCCCTGCATAGTTTGGAGGCCGGATCACACGGATCTGAAACACACCATTCACAAATCCTGCATATTTAGGCTGACTTCCCTCTGTGTGTTTGTGATGTCATGTGGTAATGCAGAAAGCTCCATACATCTTAATGTGTATAATTTGGATAATTTCAGCCATGGAATTTCCAATCTCTACTTAAGAAAAGGTAAAACTTAGCTAGCCAGCCAAAACCATAAGCTTTGAAAAAACTTGACAAAGACGAGTGGATCTGGAATTGTCTTCTTGATTTCAGGGGCATGATTGACAGGCAGATCAATCAATCAGAGAGAGACACATGCTTCATTTGTGTCAAAACACACATGGATCCTTACATTAAAAAAAAAAGGAGGGAAACAACACGGAGGACTGAAAAAAGTTTGAAAATAGGCCATTCTATTATTCTATGTGCGCCTTATAATCCAGAGCGCCATATAGTGTGGAAAATACAGTTGTCAAGTAGGAGAAAAAGTACCGTATGCTGCTAGAAATGTACTCTCTAAAGTATTCTGTAAAGTACAATTTGTTTAAAAAGTTACAAGTAAACATAACTGAGTACTACCCACATCTGGTCTGGAAAGGGTTTCATATTGATACTTTGCAACTGCATCAACATTCCCTAGATGTGTGATGCTAACTATAGGCTCTGCTCATACCAGCTTGTCAAAGCCTGATCCCATCAGATCTCAGAGGCTCAGCAGGGCCGGGCCTGGTTAGTACTTGGATGGGAGACCACTGGGAAATTCAGGAGCCACAGGAGGGCGCCAGTTGGAAAAACTGTTGTTGTGTCCTTAGGCGAAGCACTTCACCCACATTGCCTAGTATGAAAGTGGTGTGTGAGTGAGTGATGGTGGTGGTCGGAGGGACCGATCGCACATATTGGCAGCTGATCTTCCATCAGTCTGCTCCAGGGCAGCTGTGGCTAAAATAGTAGCTTATCACCACCAGGTAAATGAATAATGAACTGTTTATAAAAAAAGTGTCTGTGACATATGTCTGTGAAAAGCTCTTACTCTACCAGTTGACTCTACACCACACTTTTTCCATTTTTTTACTGTTTACTGTTGACCAAAATGTATTCTAAACTTTTGATTCATGAAAGTGTGCACCTTTGGCAGATAGAACAGCTGAACACACTCAAGGCATTCTTTTTTCAATTGAAATAAAACATTCCTCAGAAAGTTCTTCCCAAGTCTGTTGCACAGGTTTCCATAAATGTGTGGCACTTGTAGGTTTCTTGGTTACTCTTCTGTCCAGTTCTTGTTCTTTTTTTCTTGAAGTAGTTTTGGCAGAGCTTGGACTTTGGACTTGTTTTGTTATCGTCTATTTTTTTTAAACCTCTGGCTGTTGAGTACCTATCTTTGTACCATTTCAAGCTATTCACTGGACTTGCACGACTTGAATTGCAATAAATAACTGGAAAAATTTGGGTGTTGTCTCCTAAAGTGAAGTGATGTGCAAGTAAAAGTGTCTCGGAGTTGGTACTCACCATAACATCAGTCCTGTCTGCTACCCAGCGTGCTAACTGCTCCGCTGCAAACCCTCGCACCTGCAGCTCATATGTGTCTGCTCGCCGCGGCCTCCCTTTGGCCGGGAAGTGCAAGAACGTAGGAGCCGAATTCATGTTCAACTGAAACGCATAGGTCATCACATCACTATGCACTGTCCAATGGAGCTCAACTGTGACTGCCACCCCCCGGTCCCGGAACTACATTTCTCATTCATTCTAAAACTCTATATAATATCATTTCAATTAAGCTGTTTGCCAAATCTTCCGTTTTAAATTTGCTTTTTGGACTTAAAGGGACAGTTTGGAATTTTTGACATAGGACGTCATTTCCTAGTGAGCCAGAGTGTTGGTGACGTGTGGAGACACTTTTAAAAATATTCCATCCAGTCCTTGTATTTGCAGAGGTCACTGGTGCTAGACTAGTGCATGTCAATGGCCACTGTTAGCCTGCCACTAAAAACAATCTTACTCACTCCACAGTGTACCCGAGGCAAATCTATTATTAAACCAGACTGTCCATGTGAATGTCTGTGTCGATAGAATCATTTTAGATGTAAAACCAACCTTACATTTGAAGGATTTATGTCTGAGCAGCAGCTCAGATAGGAAGCTCGACAGCGGCGAACTGATATCACCTGGCACCAACTGGCTCTGCAATAATTTGTTTACCTGCAGCTGCCATAGCAACACATTATTCTATTGACACAGACATAATAGATTTGCCTCGGATGCACTGTGGAGTGGGTAAGACTGTTTTCAGTGGCAGAATAACAGTGGTCATTGACTTGCGCTAGCTTAGCACCAGCAACCTCTCTAAATACAAGGACTGGATAGATTATATCAAAAAGTGTCTCCACTCATCTACAACACTCCCTATATCCAAAAATTCCAAACTGTACTTTTAAAAGAATTGGATTGCATATTAATTAGCACATATCTGTCTTCACAAGCCTCCACAATGTCTTTGAGCTTTTAATATTTGAAATTTCTAAAAGTCTATGGGAAAATGAAAGGAGAATTTAAGTCTGGAACTGGAGTAGGCAGTCACTGTTGAGCTCCATACTGCTATTAGTAAGTGTTGTTGTAATACTAAAATTTCAAACAGAATTGACTCAATACTTGATAGCAATTAAAATGGCACAATGAAGATAAAAAAATGATGTCTTATACTTGTTCTGATAAAGCTTACATATTTGCCAGAATTGTTCAGGAAAGCTCAAATTTGGTTTAATGTGACTTTTTATTGTATCGATACTTGCTCAAATGAGTATCTAGTTTTTATGCTTAGTATACATTTTCAATACTTATGACAACCCTACTGTCAGGTGGAGTTCATTGACCATTCTTGAAAATTTTGCATTTCAAACTGTATATGTATTCATATTCAGACTCACCATTTGGAAGACATCCGACCCTTCATCAAAATCCACTGAAGCAAAAAAGACTTTGTTGGTGAAGGCTGAGGAATAACGCCAGGAATTAGCCAGCACCTGAAACTCTTCGTCAGCTTGTCTACAAAAACAATCAAGAGTCAGCAGTGTAACAGAACTCTATGTGCATGTGGTTTAATCGTTCCCTAACAATAAAAATGATGGTTGACTTGACTCTTCTGCTCTAGAATAACATATTTCATAGTACACGGTGTAATCGCTCATTTAATAGTAGTTCATGAGATATGAGGTAATTAAGGTCTGGAGAAAGTTCAGTGAATATGAGATCGATGTCCAGGACAGAATCTAGGACTGCACAAGCTTTACTATTTTCCCATTCAAAGGGCTCACTGTAAATGGCTCCAGGGGCATTAAAAGAACTGTATGTAGTCTGCTCTCTTAACCCTTTTTAATAAGGTACGACAATCACAACTGAACCTGTGTTGACAGAGCCTTAACCTGCAAATAGAGAACACAGTTTTTTTCATTCTCAGTATATGGACAGACCATTCTTCATGTGAAAGCTCACAACCTAGTACTAATAAATGAATGACTGTTGTTTTATTATTACAAACTGTGGCAAATATTTCTTTTGCCAAAATGTAGCATATAACTAATAAAAATATGATGACTCAGTAGCTCTAGCCACATCATATTACATGTGTCCTCTAACAGAGTTTTAGATTTTTGCTATTTTTGTATTTTATGTTTTGTCTCTTTCAAGGACTGGTGTTGGTAATTAGCTCTAAAAGCTACAGTCTGGTACAAGGCATCTCTTCAATGTTTCTTTGATTAATACTACTGTACATGTCAAATAAACTAAATAAACTAAACTAACTAACAAATTTTGATCCTGTCCAGTGAAGACTTTCTAATGTGCCACTCCGTCTATCAATTTTCTTCCACTTTATCTCAGTCCAGGTCGCGGAGGCAGCAGTCTGAGCAGGGAGGCCCAGACTTCCCTTTCCACACACAATTCCTTCAGCTCTTCCAGGGGGATCCACTCCACAGAGAGACACAGCCCCACCAGCGTGTCCACGGGGCCTCCTGTGGGTGGCATGGTTCCGTAACACCTGCCCATGGAGGCATTCCGGAGGCAACCAGAAAAGAGGCACCTCTTCTGGCTCTACTCCGAGCTCCTCCCGTGTAACTGAGCCCCTCACCTCATCTCTAAGGGAGGGTCCAGCCACCCTCATTTCAAACTCATTTGAACTGCTTGTATCCTCCATTTTGTCCTTTCAGTCATAGATTGATAGATTGACCTGGTAGACGGGTTGCGATACAGCAACCGCATCACTGACACTGCTGCATTGCTCTGCCTAACAATCTCGCACTCCTTCCTTTCATCGCTCGTTAACAAGACCCCAAGATACTTGAACTGCTCCACTTGAGGCACCCACCTAGAGAGGTGCAATCTTTTTCCAGTTGAGGACCATGGCCTTCCCAGCCTTCTTCCTAAACTGTGTGTTGAAGTGAGCCCAACTACATCTAATTGTACAATTTTTTTATTTGATTTTATAATATAAGAGATTGCCCTAGGGACATTAGTAAATGACTAAGACATGTGCCAGGGGCTCTGTCTCACCTGCAAACCCCACACTGCCTCTGAGGCTGCAGGGCCGTGAACATGATCACCATGGAGTAGTTCCGAGGAGGAGCTTTAACAAAGCGCCGGAATTTGTCCCCATTCATTCTGATTACTGAACGCTTGGAGGTCCACTCCATGAGCTGGGCCACCTTCTCCGACATCAGCGCCTGGAGAACAACTGGAGTTAGACTCATCTCAAACTAAAATCCAAGTCTGTATCGGAGGGGCCGATGGCACAGATGGGCAGCTTCGCGTCCATCAGTCTGCCCCAGGGCAGCTGTGGCTACAATAGTAGCTTGCCACCACCAAGTGCTAAGTATGGAATGAATGAATAATGCTCTGCAAAGCGTCTTTGAGTGTCCAGAAAAGCACTATAGAAAACTGATGGATAATTATTATGATTTAGCTCTGTATGCCCTGCAGTAGAGACCAACCAGTGCTACGAGCAGCCAGAGAGTTAAAAACACACACGCAAACGTACAAACAGACGTACAAGGCACAGGCAGACATACAAGGCACAAAAAGACGTTTAAGGCATAAGCAGGCGCAGAAGTAGAGGTAAAGTATAACCACACGTGTTATCAGATGTATTCACATGACACTATAAGCAGATTGGTTTTGGGAAGATGATGAAGCACTTCCTGCTTTCTTTGTTAAAGTCGCAGCAAGGATTTTGGATATAAAACAACAATAATAAACAACAATAAAGTACTGTGTGAAAGTCTGAAGATATTACGACAAACACCCAAAGTAGGCTATACAAGAAAACTATGTTAGCAGCAAGGAGGGACCATGACAGAAAAAACTGAAAACAACTCCAAATCATGCAGCTGAGCGCCGTAAACCAGCGCTGTCTTTTGGACTTAAAGTTCAGAGTACATGTGCTGCTTCACCTCTTTTTTCTTCTGTCCATCGGCAGTGGGGATCTGCAAAAGCGCGCACACACACAGAGTTAGCAAAAGTTTGGACAACATTTCCATTGAGCTCAACTTGTGTTCCTCTGTGCTTCTGTCCTCCGCGTACTGCTGCAGCGCTCGCACCACAGCGCCCCCCTCACGCACCGCACTGTTCCATGCGCCGCACATGTCCCAGGGAAGCACGTACAGAACATGCCCAGGGAATCGCATTCAACATTCGGACATGCCACACACAATATCACCTCAAATAGTAGGCTACAAAATAATAATAATAATAATAATAATAATAATAATAATAATAATAATAATAATAATAATAATAATAATAATAATAATAATAATAATAACTAGAAAAGCAGTCAGAGAGCGCAGACCTCCGCCAAGGACTACCCCCATTTTTGATATAAATTGCGATAAAATCAGTCTTCTGGATCAGATCCGGATCAGCCTTTGGAATATGAAAGAGGATCCCATTGTCCATCCCTGAGTCAAATTTCATGGGGTTTGGTCAATAATTAACCGAGATATTGAGAAACAAAGTTTTTGGCCCCATTTACCACAATGTTAACTAAAATTTCAAAGTGATCCAGAATCCAGGATTTCTTCCGGATCACCCCCAAAATGAAATCAGTTCTTCCTTTTCACATTTCCAACAAATCCTGAAAATTTCATCAAAATCGGTCGATAACTTTTTGAGTTATGTTGCTAACAAACAAACAAACAAACAAACAGACAAACGCCGGCAAAAACATAACCTCCTTGGCGGAGGTAATTATTACTATTATTACCTTCGCCAAGGAGGTTATGTTTAATATAATAAATAAATTGAATAATAATAAATATAGCCACAAGCGGTGATGATCAGCCCTCGCTCGCGCCTATGCCGCGCCCACGTGCTCTATGGGGTTCAGGTCAGGGGACAGTGCTGGTCATACCATATGAGGCACTCCGACTTCCTGAAGTTGAGCTGTGACAATTCTGGCAAGATGTGATGGAGCATTATTATAAATGAACAGAAAGTTGGGAGTGTGCTGGCGGAACTGGGGGATGATGATGGGTTCTGTGATGTCTCTGAGGAAAGAACATGCAGTGACTGAGCCATCTACAGTAACCAAATCTGTTTTGCGCTGACTGGTGATGCCTGCCCAGACTGTTGCACCTCCTCCACCAAAGCGAACCCTGAGGACCATGTTGACCTCGGCGTATCGCTCACCTCGCCTTCTCCAGCTACACTCACGATCATCATTTCTGTGCTAAGTGACCCGACACTCAGCAGTGAACAGGACGGTGGACCACTGCTGCATTGTAGAGGTCACATGGTCTTGTGCCCACTGCAGACATTCACAGCTTTGTCTTGGTGTCAGTGGAGTCACCTGCAACTGTCGTCTGGCATTCAAACCAAAGCGGTGGAGTCAGTTTCAAATGGTTTGTCTGGAAACCCTAGTACCCCTCACATCTTGAAAACAAACCTGCAGCTGTGTGGCAGTTGCATAACGATGTCTGAGTGCATAGGTCCTTAGTTACTGGTCATCGTTGTGGTCTGTCACTCATGAGGCTTCACTCCTGGGTCTGTCTCGAACTCTGCCAGTAGTTCTGTGTCTTGATGCAAGTCTGCTGATGACACTTTGAGACACACCAAGTTCACGAGCAACATCTGACTGCCACTGACCCTGAAGGAGCGGTATGACTAGGTGGCGCTACTCATCTGTTAAGTGACTTCGTGTGTTCATGGCCGTTTGAATTGTGAACTTGGAATGACTTCACAATACCAGCTTTTTATACCTACAGAATGTTGAAATTGATGCCACATTAAAAAGGGTTTTGGCTCCACTATGTAAGGCACACTGTACACACTGAGACCATTACATGGAAAACACAAAATGAGGTTTGTCTATCACCCCAATACAATTGCCTCCCTATCCCAAAAGTTTCTGAAGTGAAACAAACACCGTATATATGACATTCACTGGCTCTCTCTCAATATCCCTAA
This sequence comes from Boleophthalmus pectinirostris, assembly GCF_026225935.1. Lineage (NCBI taxonomy): Eukaryota > Metazoa > Chordata > Actinopteri > Gobiiformes > Gobiidae > Boleophthalmus > Boleophthalmus pectinirostris. The sequence continues at coordinate 35,440,726 of NW_026571207.1, forward strand.
CTTATTTATTGTGAGTATATATATATATATAAGGGCCGGGCACGATTTATATAACTTAAGGGGACTGATAGTTCAACTATCAGACGATGACACGATGTTGAGACGATGAGGGACGCTGGGTGATGTTAATACTTTGATATTCTCAGCTATTGAAACTAAAATAAATAATTGGTTCTTAAAATTTCCTTCAGCTAAAATCATTTGGGGAGGGGATTTTAATATTGTCACGGACGACAGGGTGGACAGGTTTCCCCTAAGGACCAAAAGTCAAATGAACTTTATAACATATACAGCAGAATGAAATTAATTGACATTTAGAGACATAAAAACCCAGACACCAAAATGTACACGTGGAGCATGTCCTTACAGTCACGATTAGACTTCTGGCTTGTCTCAGCAAGTATTATTGATAATTTGGAAACAACAGAAATTACACCTACTGTATTTTCAGATCACAAAGCGATTATTGCTGAAATAAATTTATCATCCAAAAGAATAAGATAAAACTCTACTCAGTAATGAGGATTTTCAAAAACAAATAGAGAAACTTACTGGAAAACACTGGAGAATGGCTGCTACTACATACTGTTATGGGGAGGTTTATGAGCTGTTGAAATTTGAAATAAAATTGGCAATTTTATTTACTAAAAAAATGTCTAAAGCAAAAAAGGAAAGAGAACTGTAAATTGTTACTAAAATTATGGTACTGGTTTTAAAAAGTAATCTTAACTGAGAATGAGCAAATAGAACTAGAACTATGTCAGACCGAGCTGGATCAAATGTATGAGGGAAAAGTGAAAGGCGCTTTCATCCAATCTAGAAGGAAATGGCTAGAGCAAGGAGAAAAATTTAATCTGGAAAAAGAAACTTTGAAATGTCCTCGATAAGTAAACTTAAAATCAATGATATATCTCATTGACATATCTCTGATATGATAAGCACTATAGAAACACTGAAAGACAACAAGGCTCCTGGTAATGATGGGCTGACCAGCCAATTCTATAAACACTTTAAAGAAGCTTTAGCTCCCTTCCTTGTCCAAGTTTTGAAGAAGCTATCACAGAAGGACATTTACCAGCATCACTAGGACAAGGTTTTATTAAAGTAATTCCTAAACCCAAAAAGGATAAATTAAATTTAGAAAACTGGAGACCAATCACTCTGGCACGGTGGCTGAGTGGCTAGCACTCATGCCTCACAGCAAGAAGGTTCTGGGTTTGATCCCCGGGTCGCCTGGGTCTTTCTGTGTGGAGTTTGCATGTTTCATCCGGTGTCTGGATGGGTTTCCTCCAGGTGCTCCTGGTTTCCCCCATTAACCCAAAAAACATACTACAGGTCTCCATAAAACAGTTGATAGTCAAGGTCAGTTAAATACAATCAATCCAATCATTGTGTCCTTAGGCAAGACACTTCACCCACATTGCCTAGTATGAAAGTGGTGTGTGTTTGTGAGTGATGGTGGTGGTCAGAGGGACCGATGGTGCTGAGTGGCACGGCAGCTGTGCTTCTGTCAGTGTGCCCCAGGGCAGCTGTGGCTACAATAGTAGCTTACCATCACCAGGTCTAGAGTGAATTGAATTAATGCTGAATAATGCTCTGTAAAGCGTCTTTGGGGACAGAAAATGTCTGTGACTCTGGGGGTCTGAGGGTCTGGAGGTCTGGGGGTCTGAGGGTCTGAGGGCCTGGGGGCCTGGAGCAGTAATGGGTCTTGGCTCACACAGACCTGTGGGGAGAAACATTTGTGTCAGACACAGGAACTAAAAGGACGCACAAACGAGCACAGCAAACCCAGAGGGACAAAAGACAAACTGTAGAAACCAAAATGTTTCTCGCTTACTTTTCTTGAATTTAAATTGAATTTGAACCAAATGGCCAAAAAGCAAATGTTTACAAATGAAGTTTATTACTTTTTATATTCATAAAAGTCGTCAGTTTAAAGCAGCTCTATGCATACATGCACTATTATGCTACAATATATATAGGCTACATATGAGTACTTGGGGGTGTAATGCTTTTTTTCTGTACTGCGGTGTGACACAACTTTGCAACAAAATCCCAAAATGTTTTTCAAAAACAAATTAGTTTTACAACAATTGTAAAGACATAAAAAAATATTTTTTGTGTAGCTCTTTTAGGGTGCATTCACATTAGGACTTTAGAACCGTGCCCAAGCAAGGATCGCCCCTAAAAAATACCACAGGAGGAAAACAGTGAATAAAATCTGCTTTAAACCGCACGGCAAACCCACACTCACCTTCAATAAGACAGACAGAAGTTTAGCTGTCTCTTGTCTCCGGCTGTCATCACTGTTCCGCTCTGTTTTTAATCTCCATAAATTCATGGAGGAGCGTGTATCATAAAAGGACTGACATCAACCTGACTATTTAATAGATATTTCTGCCACTGGACTTTTTTTTCTCTGCTAAAAGCGTTAGCACCTGTAAACAAACAGCTCCATGTGATGACATCAACAGGCCGTGACCTGGTTCGGATTATTATCGGTTATTTTAATAGATCCATGGTTCAGATGTGCAAGTGTCAGTGTGGAACATTGAACCCACAGCAGTTGTGCCTGAGTGTGAGTGTGCCCTTAATTTTAGCCATTTTAACATCTTTTTTAGATTTAAAGTAGTGATAAATGTGTAATATTATTAAATCATAAAACCTTTAACTCCTGCTGCTCCAGCTCGGACCCTAACCGACTGATTGTCCTATCGTTAGGACCATCTCTGGATGTTGCCTTATGATTAGAATTTTGCATTAAAAGGAATTTCTTTGAATTTACTCGTAATCACGATCTAGGTATTGTTCAAAGAGTAGTTTGCTCAAATATTGATTATTTTTTGTGTAACACAAAATCCCAAAGCGATTAATATGGTTATGGAAAGTCACAAAACTCCGTTTTTTTTCCTCTCAAGAGTCTTGTAGTCGGAGTGAGGGGGCAGTCAGTAGCAGTCTGTGTGCATACACACACACAGTGTGTGCATACACACACACAGCTTATGGATCTAAAATACACAGGCTTTATATATGATCGCGAGCTCTTGTTACCAACGCCAGCACAACAGTGTCCAGTCAATTTGAGCTACCTAGCACTACTGTGCACGCACACGACTGTTCTAAGTTTAAATCCCGTTGATTTAAACTCCCAAGGCAAAAGTAGAGTAACAAGTCAAATTTTTCAAAGTGTATTGGTTTTATTGTCTCTTTGGACCAGTTAAGCAATGACATGTGCTGTTAGATTGAATAGTTTGGATTTAATATTTTATTTTATCATTATCATTTTCATTACATTGCATTTTATTTTGTTTCCATGTGTAGAAAACGTTGTAACTTTTGTGTAGAAAGGCACTGTATAAATAAAATATCACTATATTATAATAGGATATTCACACTGTTGCCTGCCTTAAATATTATATAAATTTTAATTTAATTTAATGTAAAGATTTCAGTGTTTCCAGTCATTTCTTTCTCTTCTATAGTGGAGCCTTATTTGATAGAAGATATCAGCCTGTGGAAATGAGCTCCTCTACCCAATTTAATATAAATGAGTGAATAATGGTGATTTTACAGTGGGAGCATTATTTGATGGCTAAATTGTCCTGTCAATAAGTGCTCCCCTTAGTTGGAGCCCTAGTGGAGCAGAATACAACTGTCCAAATGAACTATACACATATTCATATAAATGAGTTTAGATTTGACATAACTAAGGTATTAAGTCTAATCATCGTGTGCAAACAGCATCAAACCCACTGTGTTGTGGCTCAACAAGAAGGACCCAAAAAATACACCAGGGACTAACAAAAAAGCTTAAATTTTATTGACCAGGTTTCCAGAAGGAGTCTCAGGAGCGGCTCACTAGGTGGAAAGTGGAGTCTTCAAACAGAAACTGGAAAAAACAGGAGACGGAGGTAAGTACGGATAAATACTAAAGTGTAAGTAACTGCAAAAGTTTAAGTTGCTGACAGAAATCACCATCAAAACAAGACGGAACATTCTGGCAGCTGCTGTCTTCAGAGCTCAGGCTAAAAGGGCTCAGGCTGGACTACAGACTGGTTTCAGGTGAGCAGCTGCAGGAGAAGACTCCACCCACACACACAGCTAAAGGAAGGAGGTGAGCACAGAGGAAAGAGTGTCATAGCCAGGGGCATGACACGCTGTCTCTAATCCAAAGAAATATGTTGTAAAACTGGGGAAGTCAGGGTTATTGGATCTCAGTGTTGGGACGGTTACTTTTCAAATGTATTCCCCTACAGATTATAGATTACATGCCCAAAAATGTAGTTTGTAACGAAATTCATTAAGTTACTTAAGGTGAGTAACGTAATCTGAATACTTTGGATTACTTGATTTGTTGTAGAATAGCAAAGATTAGGATATCTTAACATAAGATGTTTTGTCTGCTAAAAGACAATAAAAAGCCCAGACTTTACTTAACCGTATTAAAAATATTATTGATAGAGAAATGATTTCTATATGAGATCACTGCTGCCTTCAATTATGCCCACCTACTGTTAAGTTTCATATTGTTTATTCAAAAAAACAAAACTTACTTTCAGTACAAACATAAAGGTGCCAGCCCAGTAAAAATCAGTAATATTTTATATTTTTTACTCAAAATTATGTGGAATCAGGTTGTTAACAGTGCAGTGCATGAGGGGAGACACGATCCGCGCAGCATGGTTTAGTCCTGTTAAATCTGTTTTTAGTCTTGTTTTAGACATGGTTTAGACCTGGTTTAGTCCTGCTTTACTTTCCGGCAATGAATGGAATTACCAAAATAAAAAATGGGATACAGCCCATAATGTGAAAACAGGAAAATACCGCTGTCTAATCCATTTATTTCAACAAAGTAACTGTAATCCAATTACCACTCACTGAAACAGTAACTGTAACTGAATACAGTTACTCATAATTTGTACTCTGATTACATAATGCCAGTACATGTAACCCGTTACTCCCCAACACTGTTGGATCTATAAAACTGTAAACTAGAAAAGAAATTCAGGTGAACGGCAACTAAAATCTGATATCTGATAAAGTATCTGTACTCTACACCAGGGGTGTCCAAACTTTTTTCATTAAGGGCCACATATCTTAACACAGACGAAGCAAGAGGGCTGATCGAGGGCCACAGACTGATGCTCAATACAGTGAATAATTCAAATATGTGCATGTTTAACACATTTGAATGAGCCATCAGTCTTTATTCATGCTAAGATCTTTAAAACCACACACTCAATATTAAATATTAGTATTTTATTTAGTGCTGTCATGCGATAAAAAAAATTGAGAGATTAATTAATTATGATCTGTAATTAATTAATCTAATTAATCTCATTTTAATCTCACCTAAAAATTGCTGAGAAAAGCCTTCAATTTGAGGTATTTTCATTTAAATTCATTATTACATTATTGTGGCAGATCAAAAGACTGATATAGAAAAAAAAAAAAAGACTTTATAAAGTCATTTATTGTTTAACAAATCTCTTCAAATTGGCTGTTGAGCCCAAGTCTCCATGAATAAGAAACTGTTTGTTGTAAAGTAGCAAAGACGAGGAAATATGAACATAATAACTTTTGTCTACTTAAAGACAATAAAAAGTCCAGTCTTTCCTTAACCATATTAAAAATATTATTGATAGAGAAATGCTTTATATATGAGATCACTGGTTTTAGTCCTTGTTTTAGTCCTGGTTTATACCTGCTTTAGTCCTAGTTTAGTCCTGGTTTAGTCCTGGTTTAGTCCTGGTTTAGACCTGGTTTAGACCTGGTTTAGACCTGGTTTTAGTTCTGGTTTAGTCCTGGTTTAGACCTGGTTTAGTCCTGGACTGGTTTAGTCCTGGTTTTAGTCTTGGTGTTAGTTCTGGTTTAGAGGCGCACAGGAGGAAGCGCAGTTTACGCAGTGTACGCGAGAAAACACGATCCACACGCGGCTCACGGGAGCACGTCGGTGTCCGCGCATTAACTACGGAAGGAAACGTGGGCCGCGCGTTCTGAGGTTAATGACGATGATAAAGGTGTGTGTTTGTGTGTTTGTGTTTGTGTGTGTTTGTGTGTGTTTGTGTGCGTGTCCCCTCATGTGGCAGGTCACTATAGGACAGTAGTGCAGACATCATGAGCCTATGCAGGTTGTTTTCACCAGTGACATTTAAGTTGTAGGCGATATTATATTTGTTATTTTCTTTTATATTTCACGTCGGGAGAATAATTTCCAAGACACGAATGTGTTTTTACCTGTGCACTGCTGCCTCTGTTCTACTGGCTCTTCCACCTCGTCCATTGTGCGACTGACGCCACCAACGTTAACATGACGTTTACATCGCTGTTACTGCGCGCGTTTTGTGTGGGCAATGAGTGGAATTACTGAAATAAAAAAATGTATAAATGTGTTTTTTGTGTGTGTGTGTGTTGTTGTCCCAACAACACATAAAAACAGGTTTTATAATAAAGCAACTCGCATACAGAAACACTAAAGTTAGAGATTAAAAATGAGATTAACGCGATTAAAAAACATAACGCGCTAAATATGACTGTAATTAATTAATTGCAATTAACGCGATAATTTGACACCCCTAATTTTATTATTGTTATTTTTTATTTTATTATTATTATTTTCAAAAAACTTGCAGTAAAAAGTTATTTTTTAATTCATGCAAGGTAATTTGGACAAATTCACCTGGAAGCCTGAGGGCCAAGAAAAAATTTGTCTGAGGGCCGCATTCGGCCCACGGGCCATAGTTTGGACATGCCTGTTCTACACTGACTTTCTAAGGAGCCCAGGTAAAGATAGAGGGAAATGACACACCTCTGAATCTGTGACACAACATGCATTAAATCTACTCAAATGTAACTGTGACACAACATGCATTCAGTATACTCAAACATTGGCAATTAGCTTTAATCTTGCCATTACAGTTCTATCAGTGTGCTTACATTAAGTCGAAATGAAATCAAATGTTATAGACAGGGGTTAAATACTGTCTGAGCTGGTTTAAACGACTTTCAACTGGTCTAAACCAGGTCTAAACCAGGTTTAAACCAGGTCTAAACCAGGTTTAAACCAGGTCTAAACCAGGTCTAAACCAGGACTACACCAGGTCTAAACCAGGACTACACCAGGACTAAACCAGGTCTAAACCAGGACTAAACCAGGTCTAAACCATAGACTGTATAAAAGCATATATACAGTCTATGGTCTAAACCAGGTCTAAACCAGGACTAAACCAGGTCTAAACCAGGACTAAACCAGGTCTAAAACAGGTCTAAACCAGGACTAAACCAGGTCTAAAACAGGTCTAAAACTAGGACTAAATCAGGACCATAACAGGATTTAGCCAGGACTTAACCTTGCCCCCAGACCGCCCACCACGCCTCCTCCCGTATGCCCCCCTCCAGTCCGTGAAATATTGTCTGATATAAAACCAGTCCATGGCAAAAAAAAAGGTTGGGGACCACTGCTGTAGATGATTTCACATCAACCTTTTGAGGGACTGAAGATGGAAATTAGCCACTCTGGCTGTAATCTTTACATATTTACATTGTAAATGTTCATTAATATGCACTGTCCCTTTACAAATAAATAAATAAATAAATAAATACGAAGAGAAAAAAAAAAAAAAATAAAAATAAAATAAATATATATATATATATATATATATATATATATATATATATATATATATATATATATATATATATATATATATATATAATATATATATATATATATATATATATATACATATAGTGTCTATAGTGAAAGGAAGCCAAAAGTGACACCTGTGCTGGTCAGGAGGATAGTGAGAGAGGTGAAAAAGAATCCACAGATCACCACCAAGGCCATCCAGGTGAATCTGGGCACTGTTGGTGGAACATCTCAAGACAGACAATCCAAAAGACACTACATACTGCTGGGTTCCACTGACACAGACCAAAGAGGAAAACACTTCTCCAGATAAGACACACAAAAGCCCGTTTAGCCTTTGCAAATGCTCATCTGAACAAAGAAGAAGACTTTTGGTCTTTTGTTTTATGGTCAGATGAAACAAAAATTTAATTGTTTGGCCACAATGATGTATTGATGATTTGGTGTAAAAAAGGAGAAGTCCTCAACCCTAAGAACAACATCCCCACTGTCAAACCTGATGGTGGGAACCTAATACTCTGGAGATGTTTTTTCAGCCAGTGGGGCAGGGAGTCTAATCACAGTAAACAGCACCATGAACAAAGAGCAACAGATCAAGGTTCTCAACATCAACATCAGGCAGCCTGCAGAGGAACTTGGACTTGGGCACCAGTGGACATTTCACCACGACACTGACCCAAAGCACACTGCAAAAGTGGTGAAGAAATGGTTATTAGTCAGAAACATTACCGTTTTGCAGTGGCCCGGCCAGAGTCCTGATTTGAATCCAACTGAGAATCTGTGGAGGGAGCTAAAGATCAGGATGATGGCAACGAGACCCTCCAATCTGAAAACATTGGAGCTCACCGCTAAAGATGACTGGGCAAAAATATCCGTGGAGACTTGCAAAAAATTGATCAGCAATTATAGAAAGCATTGGATTACTGTAATAGCCAATAAAGGCTTTTCTGTTGATTATCGAGAACTGTATGAATAATTCTGGACATGCCACTTTTTGTTCAAATGTAAATAAAAGCTGAGAAATATTTTTTTCCACAATAATGCTTCTTGTACATCGTCTTATTATCATCTGGGAGATGCCTGTGTCATTTCCAATCAAGAAAAAACATGCTGGTTGAATAAAAGTAACTTTAAGTCAAAATTCCTGACAAATTTATGTATGAATCATTTTGGGCTTGACTATATGTTTTGTGTGTAAATAAGAAAAACCTCCTGGCCGTGCGGGGCAGTAGCGGGAAGAGTCCAGCAGACGGACGGTTCGTGACGGAGCGGAAGGAGCAACTCACAGATCCAAACACTTCGATCTCTTGCCCAGTTTTACGCCTCAGATGGAATCGGTCAAGAGATAACAGCTGACCGCGAGGGACCCACAGGTTAGATCCTGCTTTTCACTTTAACAACATACTGCACAAAGTTAATTCAGAGGAGAAAGTACTTGTCTGAGCCATGGGAACCCACGGCATGCTAACTGTAGCTAACAAAAACAAGTCTCGTTGTTGCACATAGCACTGCGCGGATTTCTGCTGTCACTAACGCACTAAACACGCCAACACTGCGCAGTGGTTGTTGTGCTGGACTGTCTCCTAAACTGCATGCAGACCGTGGACATTGCTCTGGGATCTGCTCAGTTTAGAGGGAGCTGTCTTTGTTTGAGTCTAAATGAATCCTTGCAACACCTATAAACATAATGAGTCACTGAGGACAGATCTACAGACCTAACAGACTATGAAGTGTTTGTGTATCTGTGTAGTAGTAGTAGTAGTAGTAGTAAACTTCTGATACATTCAGTCACCTACTTAATAATGACTAATGAATAATGACTACAACCCAGGCTACATAGTGTACCCTATCAGACTCCATCCATCCATTTTCTTCCGCTTATCCGGGGTCGGGTCTTGGGGGCAGCAGTCTGAGAAGGGACTCCCAGACTTCCCTCTCCACACACACTTCCTCCAGCTCTTCCGGGGGGATCCCGAGATGTTCCCAGGGCAGCCGAGAGACATAGTCCCTCCAGCATGTCCTGGGTCTTCCCCGGGGCCTCCTCCCGGCGGGACATGCCCTGAACACCTCCCGAGGGAGGTGTCCAGGAGGCATCCGGAACAGATGCCCGAGCCACTTCAGCTGTCTCCTCTCAATGTGGAGGAGCAGCGGCTCTACTCCAAGCTCCTCCCGTGTGACTGAGCTCCTCACCCTATCTCTAAGGGAGCGCCCAGCCACCCTTCAGAGAAAACTCATTTTGAGCGTTTGTATCAATGATCTTGTCCTTTCGGTCATTACCCAGAGCTCATGACCGGTCCAATACAGCATACCTATACCTATCGATACCTATCAGACTCATGATACGATAAGATCCTGAGAAACTAACATCAGATTAAATTAGATTAGATGATTTGCCTTTATTGTCTACATTATGGAGAAATTCTTGTCAGACAAGCAGTGGGTACAAAACACAACAACAGACAGAGGCATCACTCCACACTCACAACACCAAGAGCTGCAGCATCACCATGATTTTAACATGATCTGATACAGTACACAAATTCTCAACCAGTTCATTAATACTTTTCAGCAGTTACAAACAGCGCCCAGTCCTACTGCTTAAACATATACTGAATTGCACATGTCTAAAAATATTTTGTACATTCTCACCCCAAAAGTAGAAATTTGTTTGCTAAACAATTGCTCTAGCATCTGTCATTTAATCCACATCACTCCATCATTAAAGGTGCATTGTGTAACATTTTTAGTAGAGGGTCCACCACCTGCTTGTCTACATGGAAATGTTATTGCTTTGGCTAAGGGTTTAATTTATAATGTAGAACATTTATCTGTCACAAGGGAGACAAGCAGGTTACAGCACGACACTACATTACAGTTCAAATCTGTGGAGAGTCGCCCCTGTTCACAGAAGGAAATATTGTATTTTTGACCAATAGAAACGTCTATAATGAACAAATGCTTAGTTAATGATTTTTTTAATGTCATACCATGTAAGATTCCAGGCAAAGCAATTGAGACATCAGAAAAGTTGCGCTCTGCACCTTTCATGCACACACACACAAAAAAAGTTTCATACGATGTGGATGGTAACTGAAACTCTTGATGTAGGATGTGAGTGGGGTCAGCCACCATTGACCTTCCTTCACAACTGTCTCCTTAAAACATTTCCCAACATTCTTGGTCAAATTCAGTATTTGTGACTTTAGTTTAATAGTCAGATTGCCAAACCAAAATGGTGATATTGTGTCAAATAATAGACTAAATGCAAGCTCTATAAAAGAGAAGACAATGATCAGACTCATAAATTTCACTTCAGTAATTGAGCATATCCTATTTGGATCCTGTTTATGATACACAGGTATCAGTCAAAGGATAATGATTACACGAATGTTTTTAGAATTGTGACTGATGTGCTAAGTCCAAAGACTAAGGAGGAGAGGGTGAGATGGCTCCCAGAAAGAAAGTATCCAGACTGCAGCTTGTGAAGCACACCCATGAAGCACAGCAGCCCCATCCAGAGGAGGACAAAGACTACGTCAACCAGCTCTCCCATGAGCTCCTCTGTCATATCTTCAGGTACTCTCTCCCATGTACTTATCTGCGCTTATCACAACAGCATCACATTTATTATTATCTTTATCTCTAAATTTGTTATAATGTCACATTGTGAGAGTTGTATAGTTTACAGCCTTATCTATAGTGGACACTTGTTTAGGCTGGTTGAAAAATTTGAACTTTTGGTGAAATTTGCAGCTCTTTAATATGTTTCATGTGTCTGCGCTCAAATGCAAAGGAATACTTGAGTAATGTCTCGGACCACTACTTTGTAATTCTACTTGAGTAATATTATTTAGGAATAACATTACTTTAATTTGAGTAAAATTTTTGACTACTCTACCCACCTATGCAATAGTGTAATCCCAACCAGAAAAGTTGCACATGCACCTTTTACATTAACCGAATACAAGTCACATTTTAGCTGTTGTCCTTCATAGTATTTTCTATCTTGTGTTTTTAGGTATCTCCCATTGAAGGACATAATCTCGATGGAGTGTTTATCCCGAAAGCTCCGGGAGGCGGTGTCTCTATACCTGCGTGTGCTCAGGGTGGTGGACCTATGCGCGGGCCGCTGGTGGGACTATATGCCCTCAGGTAACTCTGCTTTTATTGCAGATCATCACCTTCACTCACCATGAATGGAATCAAATTTATTATCCTAAAGAATACATGTATGTTAGTGAAATTGCTGTTAGTGAAACTGCTAATACAAAAATAGTGAATGAACCTAACAATTTAAAAATACTTGTGGAATATGGTAAGGTGCAAGGCAGGGGAATATAGTTATTGTGCGTGTGTCTGCTATATAGTCATAATCTATCACACCCGTGGATCATTATGGGGTCATTCCATGCCAAATCTCCGAATGTGGAAGTTGAGTCATCAAATCAAGCATTTTGTTGAATTTAAGCTGTGTGTCAAATATTCTGAGTGTTTTCTTAGCTTCTGAAAGTGCCTTCATAGTCCATGAATGCTCTGCATGTATGCGGACACCACATTTTCACAAATTCATTTTGCAAAAATCAGACTGAACACCATCACAAATTTTGGATATGTTAAAAACAGACGTCAAGTCTTTCTGAAACAGTCCATTTGATGTTGGTGGGTTCTGTCATTTTTTTTGGTACAACGTGGTAAAGATGGCAACAAATTTATTTTTTCCATTTTTAACACTTAATATCTTGTGGAGCGTTCATCACAGAGGCTGTTTTAAAATACAAAGTACACAGTGTGTGTGGGAAGATGCATGTTCAATATCAAACCTCTGTCTTTAAAATTGCACTTTCCACAGTCCTTCAAAGATGCCCTCAAATTTGAAGAGTAAAATTTTTTTAGCAAATTCAAGCCCCCAGAAATCTGTGATAAATCAAAAGCACATGTGTAAAAGTCCAAGATTCTACAAGTACATCTGACAAATTTTAACCCTTGAAAATTTGAAGGACCTACCTTAAATAGTTTTTTTTTTAGATTTTTACAACAATCTGAAAGTGGTTCCTTGAACAACTCTGCTCAAAACAGGTCAGGGCAGAGGTGACAAAATATCTTTTAATGACAAAACTATAAGGAGTTGGGAGCTAAAATTTATGGAGTTTTCCTGTTGGAAAGTGTGTGAACCTCCTAGAATTTTTTCAGTCACATCTGAGATGGTCGGGCATTTTAAATTGAAATATTCATTTAAAACAATAAGTTCACTGACTTCCACAGAGTAGTGGACATATACTGGTGGGGGTAGCTTGTCTCATATATGCTGGTCATTGTCTGTTCTAGGTTTCACAGATAGCAGTTTCCAGATTCTCCTGAAGAAGATGCCGGAGGTGGAGCAGCTGTATGGGCTGCACCCATGCTTTCTAGAGAGGAGGAGGGTCAGGGGCTATGAGGCCTTTAGTATCCCAGGACTGCTGGAGGCTCTGCAGGCTTGCCCGAACCTTATGGTCAGTGTCACACCCCCATTGGAGCTGTGGAAAAATGAACATGTATCAGTGTGCCCAGAATCTTAAAACCATTTTACTTTGACTCCCAAGTTTGCATGTTTTCTCCAGGCACTCTGGTTTCACATTAATCCAAATCATGCACAATAGGTCAAATCCTCCAGCTAAGGTAGTCCTGACCAAGACTAGTTTAAGATTTGGAGATGGGTCCAACTGCTCTTGATAGGCTGCCACAGTAGCATTAAAGGACGGAGTAAATGCAGAAGAAAAGTTCCCTATGGGCACAATAGAGTGTACTTAACATATTTAAACAAGGCAAGTACAGCACAATTCATGCACATAGTGCCTTCATCAGGCTTTTCTGTTTGTGTTTTTGGACTGCTCCCTCTCCTCCCTCTTTTATAGCTGCATGAAACAGAAATGCTGATGTTTAGTCCCAACTCTGGGCACCAGCAGGAGGCTGGTCCCTGAGATCCTCAAAGTGTGAGATGGTATAATATATAATGTATTTTTGAATTGATCATCTCACCATTTGTACATGTACTGTATATTTCTGTTTTACTCTTTTGCATCAATGTCCACATTAATAACTTACACAATATTCTATATAGTTGTTATTTCATATGAGTTAGTTCCTCTGAAGACCCTCTTTCAATTTAAATTTAATGAACAAAATTCCTAGGTTCAAATATGTTTCTTCACCCATTTTTTAATAGGTCAGCCCCCCTTTAATTGTGTATTTTCAGGGAGTGGAGACCTCGCACCTGGAATTGGTGGAAGCCATATGGAACTACATGCCACAGGTTCATATATTGGGAAAGTTTCGCAACCGCAATGGAGCATTTCCCATTCCTCCTGAGAACAAGCTGACCATCCCTGTGACAGCCAAGATCCAAACCCTGCACCTTGTGGGTGAGTTCTACTCAGTGCTGCTGTGACACCCATACAGACGTACAGCTGGAAATGGGCCATATATTGCTGAAGTAAATATAGATTATTATTATATAGACAACTTTTTAAAGCCATGGATGAGTATGGGTTCATGTGTGTGAATGTGTGCCTGAGTGTGTGTGCAGGCTTGTATGTATGTGGATATGTATGTACGTTCCTGTGCAGGCAGGTGCGTGCATGCATGTGTGCTTGTGAATGTATGCATATATCAGTGAGGGGGAGCATTTAGATCAGGAAGTGGTTCCGGCCTGGTTGGGGGACGGTTGTGTGCAGGGCCCTGGTGGTACCCACGTAGCACGTCCAAAAACTGCAGTTTTTACGTTCGCGTAGGACAAAATAGTGTTTACGTGCGTAACCTTGCGAACCCACAGCCACGTGTCAAGCAAAGGCAGTTCCACCGAGAGCTGCAGCAGGATGTACACACGCAGCATTGGCTCTGTGTTTGTCAATGAGAAAGATGAAGGTCCACAGTGAAACTAACAGCTGAACAGAGTTGTATTTACCTTACTTACCTTACTTATTAACAGTATTTCTGGACCTGGGCTCTTTCACATGACACAGATCTGCCCAAGGCCACGTTGTGCTGATGGCAAACACACAAATACAACCAAAGATTCTTGCTCTCTGTGTATTATGATAACAAGGATACTAACAATAATGATAATGGTCCTGTTTCACAAAGTACGTTCAGTAACCTCTGGGTTTCAGAGTAAACTCTGGGTTAATATGAGACAAATCATACTTTTCTGTTTCACTAAGCAGGTTTGGAGCAGAGTTAAAAAAAAAAAAAAAAAAAAAAAAACTCAGAGAAGACACAAGACTTTATCAGTGGATCCCATAAAAGAGGATTCACAGGAAGTCATGTGACTGTGGATGTCAGGTTTAATATAAAAGAAGTGTAGAGGAGCAGTCTAAAAAAAATTAAATGCTAATTTTAGTATTTGATTTCAGATTAAATTCGCTAATTGCTTTTTTTGCTAATCTAAAATGTTGAAAGCTATGTAACCCACATAAATCACATTTTAAAAGTGTACATGAGTTAAATAGAATAAAGTATGATCCATGAATGGGTGATTACAGGTTTTTACGTTTTGTGAGTCAAATAAATGTAAAGTAGAAATGAACACAAGTCACATCATTCAACCTGTTAAACCTGATTAAGTGGACCTGGGCCTTCTGTGACTGATTAGTCAGAGTCAGAGCAGACGCTGGTTAAACTTGGGATTAGATCAATGAAATCTGTATTATAAATAGGGGTGTCAAATTATCGCGTTAATTGCGATTAATTAATTACAGTCATATTTAGCGCATTATGTTTTTTAATCGTGTTAATCTCATTTTTAATCTCTAACTTTAGTGTTTCTGTATGCGAGTTGCTTTCTTATAAAACCTGTTTTTATGTGTTGTTGGGACAACAACAACACAAACACACACACAAAAAACACATTTATAAATTTTTTTTATTTCGGTAATTCCACTCATTGCCGGAAACCCGCACAAAACGTGCGCAGTAACAGCGACGTAAACGTCATGTTAACGTTGGCGGCGTCAGTCACACAATGGATGAGGTCGAAGAGCCAGTAGAACAGAGTCAGCAGTGCACAGGTAAAAACGCATTCGTGTCTTGGAAATTATTCTCCCGACGTGAAATATAAAAGAAAATAACAAATATAATATCGCCTACAACTTAAATGTCACTGGTGAAAACAACCTGCATAGACTCATGATGTCTGCACTACTGTCCTATAGTGACCTGCCACATGAGGGGACACGCACACAAACACACACACAAACACAAACAAACACACACCTTCATCATCGTCATTAACCTCAGAACGCGCGGACCACGTTTCCTTCCGTAGTTAATGCACAGACACCGACGTGCTCCCGTGCGCCGCGTGTGGATCGTGTTTTCTGCGCTTCCTCCTGTGCGCCTCTAAACCAGAACTAACACCAAGACTAAAACCAGGACTAATCCAGTCCAGGACTAAACCAGAACTAAAACCAGAACTAAAACCAGAACTAAAACCAGGTCTAAACCAGGTCTAAACCAGGACTAAAACCAGGACTAAAACCAGGACTAAACTAGGACTAAAGCAGGTCTAAACCAGGACTAAAACAAGGACTAAAACCAGTGATCTCATATATAAAGCATTTCTCTATCAATAATATTTTTAATATGGTTAAGGAAAGACTGGACTTTTTATTGTCTTTAAGTAGACAAAAGTTATTATGTTCAGATTTCCTCGTCTTTACTTTACAGCAAACTGTTTCTTATTCATGGAGACTTGGGCTCAACAGCCAATTTGGAGAGATTTGTTAAACAATAAATGACTTTATAAAGTCACTTTTTTAAATCTATATCAGTCTTTTGATCTGCCACAATAATGTAATAATGAATTTAAATGAAAATACCTCATTGAAGGCTTTTCTCAGCAATTTTTAGGTGAGATTAAAATGAGATTAATTAGATTAATTAATTACAGATCATAATTTATTAATCTCTACTAAATAAGGAAGTCAGATTAATAATATATAATTTCTTAATTAACATGATAATAAAAAATAATATAGTCATTTTAAATGGAAACCACCAGCATGCATTTTTAATCAACTTCTCACTAAGGCTTGTGTTTGATGCAGGAGTGAATGTTCCTGAGATCCCTTGCGTGGCCATGCTGCGTCATCTCTCCTTAAAATGGGTTCGTCTGACCAAACCACAGCCCTTTAAGGATTTCCTGTGTGTCAACCTCAAGACGTTTGTCATGAAGAACTGTGCCGGACCCACCAACTCGCTTAAATATGTGCCTCTAGTGACGGGGCTGGCCTCCGCACGCAGCCTGGAGCAGCTGGAGCTGGTGAGGGTGCCTTTTTTGGGAGGCCTTATCCAGCACGTGGTGGAGGACAGTTGGAGGTCAGGTGAGCTCTACACATGGGCCAATCACCAGAAAATAACGACTTCATGGTTCTTTAAATTTTTTCTTATTATATTGTTTAAGTGTCACAATACAAAAATTTCAAACTCTATTTTGATACTAAACAATAGACTCGATACTCAGTACTGATTCCACGTTCATGGTAAACTCTGTGTCTTCAGTCATCCTGGTAGGTTCTATAGTTGGTTCATACTTGATTAAAGGATTATCTACTGTCGATAATACCGATTTAGAATCTAATTTTCAACTTTTGACAACCCTATATTATTCTCCAGTGGCATTGGAGTTGTAGATAATTACATAATAATTACATATTTGAGTCATTATTATACTGTGTCTTATGCTTCACTAACAAAAGACCCTCCTGGGATAATACATATTTTGAGCAATAGCTGTTTACCTCAAATGTAAATGACCTAGTACCTCTGACCCTGTATGTGTGTCTAGGAGGATTTCGGAACCTTCACACCATTGTGTTTGGAGCCTGCAAGAATGCTCTGGAAGTGGACCTAGGCTACCTAATCATCACGGCTGCACGCAGGTTTTACATTTAAACTCTGCTACTTGGCTCAAAACAGCAGGGAGGACAGTCCATAGAATATTTTAAAGCCTTTCCTTTAGGATGAACCACAACTTTGGCCACTGCTCTGCACTGCTTTTGCTCCCCTAAATGCGCATCTCCCCCCTCCCTTTCCGAGTCTAACTTGTAAAATTTACTCTAACTGATCCTTCATTTTGCAATATAAAGCCTATTGTTATATGTTGAGTGTGCATTTACATAGACAGATGATAGATGACATCAGTACTGTCGGGTTTAGAAACCATAAGCAGCCTCCAGTCCACACCACACGTGCGTCCATGCCACACATTTCCTCTGTTGTTTAGTTTAGTTCATGTTCTCAGTTATGAGAAACACGTAATGGTCGAACTTGCTCTATCATTAGACACATATGCTTTGAACAGTTAAAGAGTTTGTCTTCTGCTAGGTAGGAGTTTTAACAAATTTTCTCATTAAAAACATACCTGGAGGTGCATCCATGCACAATAATCTTTTCAGTAATTAACTAGCATGTAAAACAAAAATTTTCGGGCACCAGCCAATCAGCGAAGAGCCATATATTCAGTGTGGTCAACGATTCCCAAGATCGAGGATTTAAAGCCGGAAGAAAGAGAATATTTGGTGAATTTTATCATGGGGAAAGACGTTATTGTCCTTCTTCCTACAGGATTTGGGAAAAGCTTAATATACCAGTTACCCCCGTTAGCGGCGCATTACATACGTGACTACCAACTACTACTGGTATGTGGCCATACCAGCTTGTCAAAGCCTGATCCCGTCAGATCTTAGAAGCTAAGCAGGCTGGGCCTGGGTAGTACTTGGATGGGAGACCACTAGGAATTCCAGGTGCCACAGTGAGGCGCCAGTGGCAAAAAAACTGTTGTTGTGTCCTTAGGCAAGACACTTCACCCACATTACCTAGTATGAAAGTTGTGTGTGTGTGAGTGATGGTGGTGGCCGGAGGGGCCGATGGTACAGATTGACAGCCTCGCTTCTGTCGGTCTGCCCCAGGGCAGCTGTGGCTACAATAGTAGCTTACCACCACTGAGTGTGGAGTGACTGAATAATGAACTGTAAAGCGCTGTGGGTATCTTGAAAGGCGCTATATAAATGCTGTCAATCAATCAAATAGTAGCGACTGGTAAAATAAAAAAATACCTGCCTACCGCCGAGTGAACAAATTCTAACGCTGCAAGATCAGGCGATTTCTATGAAGTGAAACCGGCTGATGAATCAGGCTAAGTAAAGATGCCTTAAGTGCCTTAACTTGATTCATCCTCTAAAAGGAGAAATGTAGGTACTACACAGCTACCTGCTTCCACTGTGTTTTATGTATGGTATGTACAGACATGTTCAAAATTGTTGAAAGAAAAACCAACAATGGTCACTGAAATAACCTGAAATTAAGAAAAGCAATAATAAATAACATTTTCCTGATAAATAACCAATGAAAATCAGACACTGTTTTTGAATTGTTGTTCAATAGAATAATTTTAAAAAACAAACTAATGAAACTGGCCTGGACAAAAATTACGGTACCCCTAGAAAACTTTGTAAAGACTTGGACAATAGGGACATGCTAAATGGTGTGTCCTCTAATCTGCATCACATGTGTCTTCAAGGGGCACTGTCTCCAAAGGACCCTGAGTGTTGTGGTCTTGAGTATGCATCTCCACCACACACCCTTTTAGCTTTACAACTATGAATTCAATGCAACACCCCTTTTTCAAGAAAAAAAAACAAACAAACTGTGGCTATAGCAAAAACTAAAAGATCTACATGGAACGAGACGTATGACCAAATGCTAATATGGTTGTGTCTGTCCTCCAGGCTTCACGAGCTGCGCATCCAGCCATCTCTGACCAAAGACGGAGTGTTTTCTGCCCTGAAGATGGCAGAGCTGGAGTTTCCACAGTTTGAGACACTCCATCTGGGCTATGTGGATGAGTTCCTGCTTCAGTGTGAGTACTTAAACTACACTTATGCACAAATCATATCACACACTCACAAATCAGTTCACGCATGCACAAATAAAAAACATGCATTATCAGATCCAACTGTCAAATCAAACGATAAAGTGTGTGGGATTCAAATACCACAGTGATAATTAAAAACACAGAACTGTAAGTTTAGTCAACATTAAAAAATAGTACGTCTTTTTTTTATTACGGTACCCTGCTGTTTTATATCTGTGTAATCTCCAGGTAATCCAGGTAGGTTCCATAGGGACCCATGAGTGTATGCTAGTCTGTGTTGTTCTTCAGATCATTCTTAACCTATTTAGGAAAGGTTTGTAATTTCTGTGCCCTGAACGTGACTTTTTTAGTATATTGTACTTATTTGCTGAATGAGTATCTAGTTTCAATACCAGTTATAGTATTGATTAGTATCTGATAAGGATGGGAGAATTCTCTTAAGCCACTATTTGATTTGATTTTCGATTTTGGACTCACGATTTTCGATTGTCTTCAACTTTGATCACTTCTTTAAATTAACATTATTTCTTACCTTAAAACACATTTAATGCTTTCTAATGCTTTATTAAAGCTCAGAACTTTTGTTAGCATAACTCATTTATGTTCATACTGTAAATATCTGAAACAAATGACTTATAATAAAAATAAATAACTTTCTGAATAAAATTAAGAAATCTTATAATTAAACTGAAATAGAGCCATAGCGATCAGCCATTATGAATAAATATAGAGAATATATATTAATTTATTGTATTGGAATTGGAATAAAAAGTGCCTGAAAGATAACATTCACCTCTGTTAGAATATGGCTGCAGTAAGCCTCCTAAGAGCTGTTTACTCTCTTTATCTAAGAAAGGACCTCAGGCTTCACTTTTTCCTGCCCGTGCCAAAATGACAACACCGTGCACTTGGAGGGGAACATGAGAATTGAATCAAATTGAAACACCAGAGTCAGAAGATCTTTTTTCGAGAATCATCCCACCCGTAATATCTGATTTTCTTTTGACAACTTTAACAATCCCCTAATAGCCACGGCCCTCTCTTTGCGAAGCCATGGTTTAAAAGTCATGGTATAATTTAAGTGAAGAAAAAGTAGTAATGCTAAAGTTTAGGATCAGTCAGTGTGATGTCTCCCTAAAACCTATAAACCCAACTTGTGTGTGCAGGTAAAATGAGCCACGCGGAGCTAGTGAAGTACGGTTTGGCCGATGTCACTGAGAACCCTGGCATCATTACAGACATAGGCCTCAGAGTGGTCAATGAGGTCTTCACCAATATCAAATACCTGGTGGTCTACAACTGCCCCCACCTGCACAACCCCCACAGCTGGATCACAGGTAAGGCCCAAAAATATTGAAAACATTAAAAAACACATTGAAAAACACACTGATTAAGATGCATTCTTGCTGTGAGTGGTCACAGATCTCTGACCTGTAAGCTAGTGGTGGCATTACCTGTTTGTTTCCATGGAGATAAAGTTTAACACTGTACTGTGGAAAATTTTAGCAACATTCGAATGCATGTGGACAAACAGATGGCAGCCCCTCCACCAGAAAAGTTCCATAGTGCCTTTAAAAATAATCCTGATATTATTTAGTGTGAAAGTCTGTACTGATCAAATCTTTAGCTCCCTCAGTATGACTGGCTAGAGAAATGTTGTCCAAATCCACAAAGGCCTTTCTGGGCAATCCAGACTGTTGAAGATGTGCAGTGTGAAAAGTCTCTTTGCCTCAGATCAGTGCCGCTGGAGCCGCCTAGTGGACCTGACTCTTGTCCGCTGTCATGCCATCAAACTAGAGTCCTTCTGTCAGTTCATAGAGCTTCTGCCCTGCCTGGAGTTTATCTGCCTTGACCAGATGTTCCGAGAGCCTCCTAAGGTAGGCCACAAACAAGCTGAAATGATCATTTCGGTGGAGTAGATGTGTGCCTCTATAACTGCTTTATTGACTGATAAGCACACATGCATGAATGTGTTTAGTGCATTGCTACATACCTGTAACTGAAATATTATGCTAAACTCTTGTAGATGTGCCATCAGGACTGTACAGACCTGACCTAACCATTCTCAGCTCGTATTATAGCATTATGTGAGTTCCGATGCTTACAGTCCACTTTGCATTTCTCTGTAGGGATGTGCCCGAGTAGGCCTCAGTGCTGGCACTGGAATTGGTGTGTCTTCTGCTCTGGTCAGTAACCAGAATTCCAATGATGACAACAACAACCTCCCCCAGGAGGCCCAGGCTCCTCCTGCAGAAGCTGCTGTCAACCTCCCCCAGGAGGCCCAGGCTGCTCCTGCAGACGCTGCGGTCGACCTCCACCAGGAGGCCCAGGCTCCTCCTGCAGAAGCTGGAATCAACCTCCCCCAAGAGGCTCAGGCTCCCCCAGCTGAGGTTGGAGCCAATCACCCACATGAGGTCCAAGCTCCTTCAGCAGTTTCACCTGTTAACCTACACCAGGACGCCCAAGACAACAGAGGTATATCTCAGCTAGGTGGGGATGTCAGGGAATCTGCATTCACTATATTCCATACTGCATTCAATACCACTATATTTTGAGTTACAATTCCAGTGTAAATTTTTCAGTCATTTTATAACATATGTTATATATAATATAATATGGTCTGGTCACAGCACCAGAACATCATTGGACCATCACCTGCTCTGCACCTCTGCTTGGCCTGAGCCTCAAGGAGGTTATGATCTTAGCTGTAGGACCTGAGTGTGGAAGTAATCTTCATCTGTGACCACACTAGGCAGTTATCTTGTGCTGAATATTTGTTATTTGGTGTGAACAGTTATGGAGGTGAATGGAATGGCCGAACATGAGGAAAGAGATGTGCAACAGCGTGGATCTCAGGAGCACAGTGCTGCTGCAGGGGCCAGCATTTCACTGGGAGGACCACAGCCCATGGACCGGGAGCAAGCAGGTGCCTATCACTTTTTTCCAATTAGGCTTCACTGCATAAAACTCTTTGTTTATCTGAAGTGAAGTGCAGTTTCTTGAACTGTTCCTCATGTCATGAATGTAGGCCCCAGCGGCGTGTGGCAGACCCGTGCAGAGAGGGCAGCACTTGTAATTTCAGACTCAGACAGTGAGGAGGAAGACGGGCCACGGGTGCCTCCGGCCATGTGTGCACACCAGCCACTGTCCTGTGTGACAGGTACTGTATACGAGACCAGGCACATGGACAAAATCACAAGAACATGGCTGTATATGGTATTGCTGACACCGATAAGGTCAGAGAGAAACAAATCAAATCAAAATCACTTTATTTGTCCCTGAGGACATTGAGTAGTGAAACATAAAGACAATACAAAAGTCAGGTGAGTCATCAGAGTGTCAGGACAGTTTGAGTTGAGTAACAGCCCACATAAGTGTCGCCCTCTGTGTCCTCAAATCACACAGGCCACTTGTTATTTTTCAAAATGATCATAAGATTTGAACTAAAGACAGATGAAAAAAAATCTATTACAGACAGAAAATTACTGGAAAAGGACCCACATTATGCTATTTTTGGATCCATCAACATTAATGTTGTTTTATTAATTAATTAATTAATTAATCATTTATATTGTGCCTTTCAAGACACCCAAAGCACTTTACAGTTCATTATTCATTCTCTCCTCACTCAGTGGTTGTAAGCTACTATTGTAGTCACAGTAGTAAGCGAGGCTGCCAATCTGCGCCATCGGCTCCTGCGACCACCACCAATACTCACACTCCACTTTCTTATTAGAAAATGTAGGTGAAGTGTCTTGCCTAAGGACCCAATGTTTTTGCCACTGGCACCCCCCTGTGGCACCTAGTATTCCCATCTGTCTCCCATCCAAGTACTGACCAATCATATACCCGAAGTTGTGCTTTGTTTCATTCACACAAACCTTGCATATTTGGAATATG
Organism: Boleophthalmus pectinirostris; assembly: GCF_026225935.1. Classification (NCBI taxonomy): domain Eukaryota; kingdom Metazoa; phylum Chordata; class Actinopteri; order Gobiiformes; family Gobiidae; genus Boleophthalmus; species Boleophthalmus pectinirostris. Next base: position 35,464,182 of record NW_026571207.1, read on the forward strand.
ATCTGGAACTGCTCATCTCTACTGAACAAAATTTAACAGGTAGCTCTTAACATGAAAAAATTAAAACTACCGCTTCATGACATCACAAGGTGGAACAGAGCATTTTCAGCTTTATAGATGTAGACAGACTAATAATAAAGAGTTAAAGAAACATGTAAATTAAGCAAAACACAACTCTAGGTATGTTTTTGAGGAGATAACGACACATGTAACATGGCTAAAGGAGAGTCAATTTTGCGTAATATAGTACTTTTAATAATTTTGTGCATTTGTAATAGTTTTTTGGGAGGATGACGGACATAAATGCCTCTTCAGCTGAATGTTGTATGTTGCAGGTAAAGGAAAGGCCCCTCTGCGGCGGAGCAGCAGTGCACAGAGCCATACTCGCAGCAGTGCCGAGAAGAGCTGTCAGGTCAGCAGTGAGCAGATCAAAGCTGACATGAAGGCAGCCACAGACAGAACCCAGCGCCCCCCTACTACAGAGCCTACAGGCAAGAGTGACCCTCACACTGCAGCAGGAGAGGGCACGGAGACGGGAGAGGCCAGTGGGATGGTAGAGGGCAAGGGGGCAGCAGAGAACAGGGGGACAGGAGCAGGAACTGGCAGGGGGGCAGGACCTTGGGCCAGTGGAACGGCCGCACTGGACAGAGGGACAGGAAGTGGAGCCAACAGGGGAACAGGAGCAGGAGAGGGCAGGGGGATGGGAGGTGGAGCCAGCAGAGGGACAGGAGGAGGAGACAGTAGGAGGACAGGAGCAGCAGGCAGTGGGCGAGTTGGGGCCAGGTGCAGCAGTGGAGCACACAGTCCCTCTCATAGACCAGAGACGTCCTGTTCCCGCAGACCGGTGACCCGCTCTTACTCACGCATGTCCTCGGAGGTCCTCCTGGCAGGCACTGGTGAGACGCTCTACTCATTTTAGATCTGTCTTTCAGCACTGTTCTCTGTAGGTCTGTAGGGATGGAATAGAACTAAATGTTTGGACTGTGTACAGGTGTCTCCAAACCTAGGCCACGAGTGTTTGTGAAGCGAAAACGCAATGTCGACAAATCAACAAGCACCTCAGACCCTGTCACAGAGGAAGACCACGTGCAGGTACATGCTAACACAGCTATCTCCAAGTGGTAGAGCTGTGTAAAAAGTATACAGGCCAATCCATGTGTGGGCTGACCTGCTGTGGTGCATGTGTGCAGGTGCTGTCTCTAAAGAGCAAGAACCTCGTGGGCATTACTCTAACCAACTGTGGAATCACAGACCTAGTCCTCAAAGACTGCCCAAAGATGATGTTTGTGCATGGTAAGCTGTAGGCCTGTGTCTGCTGTGCCCAGGTGTTTGTGGTGTTTGTTGTGATGTGCTGTGTATTTGGTGGTGGTTGTGCTGTGCCCATGTGTTTGTAGTGTTTGTAGTGGTGGTGCTGGGCCCAATGTGTGTGTTGTAAATGCCACCTCTCTCTTTTTTTCAGCCACCAGGTGTCGTGTGCTGAAGCAGCTGCAGGTGGAGAATGCTCCCATTGTAAACAGAATGGACTTTGCTCAGTGTAAAAAGCTTAACATGCAGCAAGTCCTGGACCAGATCCTGAGGGTGCCTCCAGAGAGGAACCGCATCATCTACATGCGCCCCATGCATCAAGTGTGTTCCAATTAACCTTCTTCTAGTTGCAGGCCTTTTTAAAGTGCTTTTTGACTGTCCCTGCTTTCCTGTGCAGATCGACTCGGTGGCTCTGGAGCAGCAGTTGTTCCAGGGGCCATACCCCTACCATATTGCGATTGTCCATGAGTTCAGCAACCCCCCAAACATGCGCAACAAGGTGCGCATCCGGAGCTGGATGGACACCATCGCAAACATCAGCCAGTGAGCCACTCTCACACGTCCTACTTCTCAAAGTATTATGTTAACAGAACTTGATTCATCTTTGGTAAAGGCTCATTCTGTCTTCAGTTTCAAAAGGCTCATATTATGCTCATTTGTCATCTATGTTATGTTTACGATGAGGAAACAACATATCTGCTGAGTTATGTTATTTCATTTACAAATTTAACACACAATCCTGCTTTGTTATAGCTTGTGGTGTCATTTAGTTCTACAGGAAGTGTTTTTAAACTCCATATAGTACTTTTAAAAAGTTATTCAAGTAAATCTAACAGAGTATCCACCCCTGGTTATTAATGAATCCAATCTGTGTGTTAGGGAGCTGATCAAGTATGAGTTCTTCCCAGAGGCCACCCGCACAGAGGATGATGTGAAGAAGTTCTCACGGTACCCCTGGGGTCGGGACATCTACACTCTGGAAGGTAATGCTCCATTTACCACAAGGGCTGTCCTAAATGTTTCTCCTCTCCCCCTTTGAACGCATTCTACTGAGGTGTAAAACCTGTGTCATTTATTTGTAGAGTAACAACAGATCTCATTGTGTGTTTTATCCAAATAAAGTATTTTAAAATAAATAAATCTTTGTAACAGACCAATATGTTGTTTACATATACCTTGGCATGTTTTGGATGCCTTCTGCATTCGTCTTCAGAAGTGTCACGTGACGTTATACGGTGACCGGTGACGTGTCTTGCAGCTGATTTACACAGACTTTGGCACCATTCACCCACCTGCATTGTTAGGGGAATAGCGCCATCTGCAGTCTGACTTCTCCAGGACAGCATCCGAGGTCCTTGAAGGTTGATTGTCCCCTGTTTAGTGTCCTGTGGTCTAGTTTCCAGATCTCAATAGCCCTCTTAATTCAACTTTTGTGTTTGTTGTCCTCCATCCCTATTATTTTTGCACTTTCCCAGTCCATGATATATCTCTGTCTCTTACAGTGATCAGTGATGGCTGATTTGATGTTCTCCTGTTCTCCTTTTTTCTGTGCTGCTCTTGTAGTTGCCTCTGTTGTTTCCTTCTCACACTCTGCTTTGCGTTCTCTTTTACCTATGCTGAAAGCTCTTCCCGTTTTCCCCCATGTATGTTTAACACATAACTGGCATGTTACCATGCAACTATATATTATGGACTGGCAAAGTGCAAATCTAAGTGGGATGGAGGACAACAAACACAAACATTGTATTAAGACTATCGAGATCCACAAACTTGTCCACAGGACAGTTAACAGGGACGAGGGGGCCTAGCAACTTTCAAGGACCTGGAATGCTGTCTTGGAAAAGTCAGACTGCAGATGGCTCTATTCCCCTGCCAATACAGGTAGGTGAATAGTGCCAAAATCTGTGTAAATCAGCCACAAGATGTGTCACTGTAACATCATGAGATGCTCCTGAAGACAGATCCAGAAGGCATCTGAAACATGTCGTGGTATGTGTAAACAACAAACTGGCCTGCCAAAAATAACCTTTATTTGGATATAATATTGGAAGTCTAAATGAACCACTTTGAAGCCATTGTGTGTTCGATTATCAGGGGTTGTGGACGGTGCCCCCTACAGCATGATAACAGACTTTCCCTGGTTGCGAACCTTAAGAACAGCAGATCCCAACAACTACGCTCGCTATGACTTTGAGGACGACGAGACAAGTGAGTCTTACAATAATTGGATCAATTCACAATTTTGGTCACATGATTGTAAATTTGTTTTTTTGTTTGTATATAATGTACAAACAGTCATTTTCATCGTATGCATATGCACGCTTTAAGTCAATAGCCTATTTAAACAATAAGGCCAATTGTCCAGTGTAAATCCTCACATGTGTAACTGCTGATAATTACAATATATTAAATATTCAATGTGTCTATTACACTTAATTTTTATTATTTGTTAGATTGGACAAAAACTGGATCTGATCCTTTGTTGTCTACGTTGCTCTCTTTGAAGTTGCTACATCACCTTTATTTCTCTGAATAAACGGGCTTTAGTGCAGACGTGGGCATTGTCCAGCTCCAGGGTCACATACCCCTTTGGTTGACTCTGACCGGTCGTTTTAAGCTCATTTACAAAATAAGCATATTTTATCATTTTACTTCATGCATGGACTAAAGCTGAATTGCTTTTAGTTTAGATGACATTTTTTGTAAGGCAGCCTTACATTTTCATTTCTTCATCATAACATGTACTCTTACCAGTCTGACCAGCGCATCAAAACAATGATATTTACTGCTTTTATAAAGAAATACAATTAATATTATGCAGAATTGAGTTAAGCATTTTGACCCACCCCTCCACAATATTTTCTGTTTCTCATCCACACCATGGCCTTACTCCAGCACCCGTGACAGTGTGACTGTAGCAGGACAGGGGCTATAGAGCTTCTGCACCCATGTGAAATGTTAAATGTGACAGGGACACCATGTTGGCAGTGGTAGATTAGCGGTAAGGAATGGCACTGAGTCGCTTTTAGAGTTTTTTTTGTCATTAAAGGAAATTGTAGACAATGATTTATCTTAAAACTAATCAGATTAAACGTGGGTACCACCCATAACATTCTCACCTGGCAAGGGTGTTATTTGAAAATAATACAATGCATAGAATTTGTCTTAATTCTGCAATATCTGCACACTTCTTTTATCATCAAAAAAGGTCCTTGGAGGTATTTGTGAAAAACACAACAGACTTTATTATAAAGCCCTGTACATATAACGTTTACTGATACTGATGTCAATTTATTCAATAGCGGAAATACAATGTGCTCTAACTAATGAGCAGATGTTGTAACTACATAGCATCTTTATTACATTTACATAAGCGATTAATACATACAAATCATTGATTTAACTTTAATTTGTGATTTTATTTTCTACAAATCACATTTCTAAGCAGTCATTAATATTAAACATATTAACAGTGTTGAGCAAAAAGCATTTGGAATCCTTTCTCTTTAGTTTACTCTGTCTGCCTCATTAATAGGCTATTTAATGCTTTCAGTTTTTGAATCGTTATGAGACTGTGGTTTATATAAATAAAAGTACATTCATAGCTTAATTAACGTCTGGTTTGATTAACATTAGCTGCTTGCACGTTTAGCTGGAGAAATCCACTTCTATCATCAATCTGGAGCTTTGCAAATCCAGTATAAGGCTCAGCCTTTCTTCTATCTTTGCTAATGTGTTCATCCTGGTGCACAACAATAATCCACAATCACTAATATTCCAATAAAGTTTGTTCACTCACACATGGCCCTTGCCATTTGTTTGTATGGGAATTCTCAGCCCTCCACTGCGGGATTTGGAGGTGCATGCCCGGACTGTGATGACAACTGGAGGAGCTCTATAGCCCGTATCTATACCTATAAGTAGTGAATGTGCATAGTTTGTTTCACAACTCTGGTCCTAAAGCACAGTGCAACTGTATCAGGCTTTGTTCTGTGTACTCCCCTGCCACTAAACTTTGCTTTGTGTCAGGTACCATCTATGCCCCACGCAGGAAGGGTCAGCTGTCAGCAGACATTTGCATGGAGACCATTGGGGAAGAGATCTCAGAACGCAGGCAGAGCCGCAGAGGCCTGTTCCAGCGAGTGGTGGTGGTGTTCCTGCACCACTGTGACACTCCAGGAGAGCCTGTGGAGGACGACTACATCTAGAGCTCACACATATACGCACTGTGTAGGATGGTTACATCTAGAGCCCACACACAGATACACTGGAGGGCAGTCAGAAGGTCTACTGGACTCACTGGAACAGCATCACAGGGAGTGCTCATCCACTGTCTGGTCATTGCTCTGGTGTCTGGAGCTCTCTCACATCTTCTGCTGCTGGCCTTCACCTGCAGCTTGTTGGCAAAGCTGACACATTCCTGCACTGGAACTTTATATTCAATATTTGAATGCATTTATAGAAGGAGGTGGTGCTCTTTTTGCAGGAGGACATTTTCGTTTTCTATGGGAGCCTGCTGTGTGGTGTAGGCACACATTGTCACTGTGCTTAGACCAGAGCTGCTGCTGAGACCTAAACTACAATGGACTGGCCTGTTTTCTTTGTGTACGAAAGTGGCTGTCTAGTCAGGTTTAGAGTCCAAATAAAAAAAAATTAAAAAGAAGTGATTTGTTTGAAGTTAAGCTTCCTGTGCAAAAACTTACAGTAAGCACTGTGTCTTTAGTCTGTCAGACAGCAGAGGTACAACACCTTCAGCATTTGCCTTTGAACCAGAGGGTTGCTGGCAGTCAGTAATGTGACTGATTCAGGAAAGAAGGGCATCTGGTGTTTAAAAAAAAAAAAAGAAAAAGCTGCTGTGGCAACCCTTCCAGCTGCACTTACATTTGACATTTTCTTTAAAGAGTTGTAATAAACCATGAGTACATTTGTATGTCATTTTGTTTTTCCTTCAAAGAGACCCACATGCACGTAGAACACCTTAACACCACTGTTCCCACATACCACATGTATTTACTGTTTATTAACACGTATATTAACATAACATGACCCAGCCTAATAAGGGTTTTCACTGGCCAGTTATGTGTGTCCTCATCACCACTCACGGGTACAGTGAAAAGGATCTAAACTAAATAATATGTATACAGAATCACATTCCTGAATTAGTGTATTCTGTGTATTACTTTTCCTAAAATCAAAAGAATATGTCATATTTGGTCATGCAGGTGAGGCTTCTAACTATGCCACATGTTCGGCATGTGAAGAAAAAAAGGATAACTTCCCTTGCACGTGTCCGATTTCCCCTTCTGTTATTAGCCATAAAGAAATGCAGAAGACTGTTTTAATGTTTTCATGTTTAGAATGCAACTCAAAGTAACAGAGTCTGTTAAAGAATACATTTAAAGCCGTATTCTGTAACTGAATACATTTTCAAAGTCCCATCACTGAGCACAGGTCTGCCTCAGGGAGCGCTGTGGTCACCACAGCCTGGTAACCACATTACCATTACTACTAATAATGGGTAGATGACACTTAAAGGTGTGTTTAACACGTTTCCAACACTGTGCTGGTGTGTTCTATAGTGCCATCTAGTGGTTTAGAAAATTTACTGATTAGTCTTAGAAAAACTATTGATCTATCAGGGAAATAGTTTGGAACCAGTAGCTCACAATATAATATAATAACAGAGCAACAATATAAATGGTAATTAATTAAAAATAATTAGCAAACATTACAAGAGACTGGTGTCAAATAAGTAAATAAGTATATGAATGTATATGTAGAAATAAAATATATTTGGATTACTGTATTTCTACATCAGCTATATACAAGAGATTGTAAGGAGAAAACAGTGCAAAGATGAAATAATGATTGACAGGACATAGGGTTATAAGTTACAAAAGGGTAATTGACCAGTTGTAGGGAGTATTATCTGTTACACAAGGGTGAGTTGTTGTACAGTTGTAGGGAGTATTATCTGTCCCTCTATAGTCTGGTGCAGTGGGTGAGTTGTTATACAGTTGTAGGGAGTATTATCTCTCCCTCTATAGTCTGGTGCAGTGGGTGAGTTGTTATACAGTTGTAGGGAGTATTATCTGTCCTTCTATAGTCTGGTGCAGTGGGTGAGTTGTTATACAGTTGTAGGGAGTATTATCTGTCCCTCTATAGTCTGGTGCAGTGGGTGAGCAGGATGATGCAGAGCAATTTGTCCATTCATAGTCATTTGTGACAGCTGCGCTCTGACATCCAACAAATGAAAGAACTGACCAATAAGGTGCCGCAATCTTATGTCATTAAAGCAAATCACAGCCTGTTGTACAATAAAGTAGGTTAAAATAATATAGATCTGAGCAGATCTGCAGTGAGCTACACTTGACTGATCAAAACAAGCCCACACAGAAGAACAGGCCTATTTCTCTGTGGTTTTGTGATGATGAACAGACACACAACGGCAGACTTGAGCCTCGCGCACCTCACTCTGCATGACCTGCTTCAGCTCCACAGTCTATGTTCAGCTCCTGACATGAGACCTGACATGAGACCCACCACAGACCCACCACCAACACACCACTGACCCATTAGAGACACACCACCGACACACCACTGACCCATCACAGACACACCACCGACACACCACCAACACACCACCGACCCATCAGAGACACACCACTGACCCATCACAGTCACACCACCGACACACCACAGACACACCACCGACACACCACCAACACACCACCGACCCATCAGAGACACACCACAGACACACCACCGACACACCACTGACCCATCACAGACACACCACCAACACACCACAGACCCATCAAAGACACACCACAGACACACCACCAACACACCACTGACCCATCACAGACACACCACAGACACACCACCGACCCACCAACTACCCACCACAAACACACCAGAGAGACACCACCGACCCATCAGAGACACACCACAGACACACCTGATCACAGATCCATGCACAGGTGATGCGTGGGTCACATGACTTTTCTAAAAACTTATACACAGCTCGACACGTGTCGACTCACTTGGCCCATCACTAATTTCTCAGACCTTCAGCAGTCTGGGGGTCCCCCATGAACGTTTGCACATAAGCATGAGATGCTAATTATGTGGATTTTACATTGATAAACCCACATGGTAGGGCTCTTAATGGATCTGTCTGTTTTACAAATGCAGCTGATCCAAGTGTCCTGTGAGCTGCAGCCTCACACTGGGCTGCGGAAACACGCTCCAGACAGCAGTCATATATCTCCATGACAACAATTCAGCCAAGATTTTATTTTTGTTTGCCATTGTCATTCAATGCTGAGCACCGTCCTCTGGCGACCATAGAGATGAACTAGAACTTTTGTTAAGACACCTGACCTCGCGTTTAATATTTAATCCAACTGAAATACTGAACCTATGTGCTGCGCTCTGTCGCAGTAGGCCTACCTCACGATATAGAATCTACACAGAAAGGCTATTCAATCATAATCGTCAATCGATTATTAGGCCTATCTATGAATATGAGGCAGATTGTCAAAAAAGTGAGTCAGCGCTGATGCATGGATTAAATAGCAGAAAATATTTATACCTTTGATTTTTACGATGCTGTTAATGAAGGACCAGGCGCATCATGGTCACCACACCGCTGTCCCCCGTCCCCTCCCGCTCTGAGCAGTACCAGGATCAGCTTTGTAGGACCTGACCTGGGCCCGCTTCAAATGACTTTCGGGCCACAGCACAGCAGTTTTAGGAGAGTTTGGGATTAAAGCAGCCTGGATCTATCCGGACATGATGCAGTGTGAATGCGGTCTGCACGGCTCAAGTGAGGACCTTTGATCAATGCACTTAGTCTATGATACATGAGTTTGCTTCGTTCGTGCAGCGTGAGCATCATTTGTAGTTACAAAGGGTTAAAACAGCTTCGATGCGCACAGGAGAAACTTTGGCCTCCTTGCGCAGTTCAACATAGGCAGACTGCCACGTGCGGAGGAGCGGGGGCCCGCTGGAGCCACTTCTCATTGAGCTGTCTGACATTCCCTAGAGCCTAGACTGTAAGTTGTGACTCTGACTTTGCTTTGGTTTGAGACGGGCCAGTGTAGCTCTTTTACTGAAAAGGTTTCAGAGCACTGCTGTGTAAGCGTAAATAGGTATGTACAGTCTATTGTGAACTGATCAAAGTGACAGTGCGCTCCTCAGACCCACGTGCGTATTGCCCCATGTGCAGAACGCGGACAGGGTCCACACTGAGCCACGTGCCCCAGTGTTAAAGGTGTCAGATCTTCCCCAGGAGGCAGTGTGGACCTGGGAACTAATTATAAGCCTATTAAAAGCAGGCGTATTGCTCACAAATCCCCCTGAAAGTGTTTATGTATCAAGAGATTCAACAAAATGTCATTTAGAGCATTAAAGAGTAAGTGTGGCTGTAAGTATAGTGTTAGTGCGATTTATATAGGCTACACATGTAAATACCCAGAATGTAGAACTCTAAATATAAGAAATCATTTGAAAAGCACCTTTAATATTTGACAACCTCTTTAAATGAATGTTTAAACTGACAGAAAAGACTCTGCACATTACTGGTGTAGAACTATGCTTTGATTATCTCATGACACTAATAATAAAAATATAAAACCTGTCATATTCTCTTCAGTGGAGCAATAGACGGAGCTGTGTCTGCAGAACTATTCCCAGTGTAACCTGCAGTGGCATTTTGGATGCACTCTCAGTGATGTGTAATGTGCTGTGTGCTGTGTGTAATGTGCTGTGTGCTGTGTGTAGTGTGCTGTGTGTAGTGTGTTGTGTGCTGTGTGCAGTGTGCTGTGTGCAGTGTGTTGTATGTAGTGTGTTGTATGTAGTGTGCTGTGTGCAGTGTGTTGTATGTAGTGTGTTGTATGTAGTGTGCTGTGTGCAGTGTGCTGTGTGTAGTGTGCTGTATGTAGTGTGCTGTGTGTAGTGTGCTGTGTGTAGTGTGCTGTGTGCAGTGTGTTGTATGTAGTGTGCTGTGTGTAGTGTGCTGTGTGCAGTGTGCTGTGTGTGCAGTGTGTTGTATGTAGTGTGCTGTATGTAGTGTGCTGTGTGCAGTGTGTTGTATGTAGTGTGTTGTATGTAGTGTGCTGTGTGCAGTGTGTTGTATGTAGTGTGTTGTATGTAGTGTGCTGTGTGCTGTGTGTGTAGTGTGTGTGCTGTGTGTAGTGTGCTGTATGCAGTGTGCTGTGTGTAGTGTGCTGTATGCAGTGTGCTGTGTGCTGTATGTAGTGTGCTGTGTGTAGTGTGCTGTGTGCAGTGTGCTGTATGCAGTGTGCTGTGTGTAGTGTGCTGTGTGTAGTGTGCTGTGTGTAGTGTGTGCTGTGTGTAGTGTGCTGTGTGTAGTGTGCTGTGTGTAGTGTGCTGTGTGCAGTGTGCTGTATGCAGTGTGTTGTATGTAGTGTGTTGTATGTAGTGTGCTGTGTGCTGTGTGCTGTGTGTAGTGTGCTGTGTGTGTATGTAGTGTGCTGTGTGTAGTGTGCTGTGTGCAGTGTGTTGTATGTAGTGTGCTGTGTGTAGTGTGCTGTGTGCATGTGTGTAGTGTGCTGTGTGCAGTGTGTTGTATGTAGTGTGTTGTATGTAGTGTGCTGTGTGCAGTGTGCTGTGTGTAGTGTGCTGTGTGTAGTGTGCTGTGTGTAGTGTGCTGTGTGTAGTGTGCTGTGTGCTGTGTAGTGTGCTGTGTAGTGTGTGTGCAGTGTGCTGTATGCAGTGTGCTGTGTGCTGTATGTAGTGTGCTGTATGCAGTGTGCTGTATGCAGTGTGCTGTGTGATGTATGTGTGTGCTGTGTGTGCTGTATGTAGTGTGCTGTGTGTAGTGTGCTGTGTGTGTGCAGTGTGCTGTAGTGTGCTGTGTGTGCTGTGTGTGTAGTGTGCTGTGTGTAGTGTGCTGTGTGTGTGTGCTGTGTGCTGTATGTAGTGTGCTGTGTGTAGTGTGCTGTGTGCAGTGTGCTGTATGCTGTGTGTACTGTGTTGTGTGTAGTGTGCTGTGTGTAGTGTGCTGTATGTAGTGTGCTGTGTGCTGTGTGCAGTGTGCTGTATGCAGTGTGCTGTGTGTAGTGTGCTGTGTGCTGTGTGTGTAGTGTGCTGTGTGTAGTGTGCAGTGTGCTGTATGCAGTGTGCTGTGTGTAGTGTGCTGTGTGTAGTGTGCTGTAGTGTGCTGTGTGTGTGTGTGTGTGTGTATGTGTGTGTGTGCTGTGTGTTGTATGTAGTGTGCTGTGTGTAGTGTGTTGTATGTAGTGTGCTGTGTGTAGTGTGCTGTGTGCTGTGTGCAGTGTGCTGTATGCAGTGTGCTGTGTGTAGTGTGCTGTGTGTACTGTGCTGTGTGTAGTGTGCTGTGTGTAGTGTGCTGTATGCAGTGTGCTGTGTGTACTGTGTGTGTGTGTGTGTAGTGTGCTGTGTGCTGTGTGCAGTGTGCTGTGTGCAGTGTGCTGTGTGTAGTGTGTTGTATGTAGTGTGCTGTGTGTAGTGTGCTGTGTGTAGTGTGCTGTATGCAGTGTGCTGTGTGTACTGTGTTGTGTGTAGTGTGCTGTGTGTAGTGTGCTGTGTGTACTGTGCTGTGTGCTGTGTGCTGTGTGCAGTGTGCTGTGTGTAGTGTGCTGTGTGCTGTGTTGTGTGTAGTGTGCTGTGTGTACTGTGCTGTGTGCAGTGTGCTGTGTGTAGTGTGTTGTATGCAGTGTGCTGGGAGTTGGGAGTTGGGAGCTGTGGAGCATCGGCCTGACACTTCTGTAAACATTACCTTATTAAGGCACACACTGCTTTGTGTCCTCTTTCCGGATGTCCCAGGGCCCCACACTGTCCACAGGGACCCACACTGTTTACAGGGACCCACACTGTCCACGGGGCCCAACACTGTCCACAGGGACCCACACTGTCCACAGGGACCCACACTGTCCACAGGGACCCACACTGTCCACAGGGACCCACACTGTCCACAGGGAACCACACTGTCCACAGGGACCCACACTGTTTACAGGGCCCAACACTGTCCATGGGGCCCAACACTGTCCACAGGGCCCCACGCTGTCCACAGGGACCCACTCTGTCCACAGGGACCCACACTGTCCACAGGGACCCACACTGTCCACAGGGACCCACACTGTCCACAGGGACCCACACTGTCCACAGGGCCCCACACTGTCTGTACATGTGGGCAGAACACAGCTCAGGATTACATGCCTGAAACATCCAGTTGGATCCACATGTCAGACGTCTGTGGAGACACATTATCAGAACAAATACTTGTAAAAGAATGACATACTGACAATTTTACCATTGCATTCAATGGCCAGTTTCTGTTATATACTTGGCCAAACTGAATCTTCAAATTGAAGCAGAGGGAATTTAGGGTATTTTTCACTGGGTGAAAATAGGAGGGTTGGTATGCAGAAAAATGAAGTGAAGACAAAATTGTAATACAAAAACAGTTTCCATTCTCATATGTCACACGTTTTCAAAACACACACCACATCAGTGAGGGTCCCTGGTCACTTTCAGACCCATCTGTAATGTGCTCTGCCCACTCATTCATTTCTCCATAGGCCCGTGAAAATGCTCTGTGCACTTGTGTTTATGTGCTTACTGGCTCTACACCAGGATGTCTCGTGTGCACTACTGAGTGTTTGAGGGAGGACAAGCACTTCTCCCTCTGGTCTCTCCCTTCTCAGTTCTCCTCTGTTCTCCTCTCTGCTCCCCTCTCCTTCTTCCCTCTCTCCTTTTTCTACTCCCCTTTTGTCTCTTTTTCTCTCTCTCCTCCTCTTTTTATACTCTTTCACTTCTCCCCCCCTTTTGTATCTCCTCTTTCCTCTTTCCTTCCATCATCTCCTCTCTCTCTGCTCCTCCTCTTTCCTCTCTTCCTGACTCTTTTCTTTTTGGGCCTGTGCAGGTTTCTGTGAATAATTCCACTATGAAATCTACAGTGCAGTTTGTTTCTCTCTCTCTCTGTCTCTCTCTCATCATCTCTCCATCCATTCGCCTCTACATGGAGTGAGGACTCTAGGTCTTCTTTGCTGCAGACCACACCCCTTTATGACCATATAAGGAAACAGAAGAATGCTTTATTCAAATTGGAGGAGCAGGGCTTCTTAAGACCTTCACACAGACACGAGGAGTCATTGGCAGCTGTGTTCTTCTCTGCTCAACAAAACTGGAGATCAAAGACTGCAACAAGCTGGTAAGATTTCACTCACACCTTCTACCATAACCAACCACACTACCGCACACTATACCATACACTGCTGTACACTGCCTTATACTCACCGCACACTAATTACACCACTGTATACTACCATACACTACCTTATATTACTGTACACTATACCATACACTAACATACACTACCTTATTCTACCGTACACTAATTACACTACCATCTAATACCATATACTACCTTATATTACTGTATACTATACCATACACTGCATTACACACGTTACACTACTTCCACTATGTTCTACTATGTTCCACTATGTTCCCTACTATGTTCCACTATGTTCCACTATGTTCCACTATGTTCCACTAGTTTAGCTGCAGGATTTTGATGGGGGAAACTGTGGAGAGTTTGGATTGTGGAGTGGAGGAAACTCACCCAAAGTCCAGACAGAATTACTAACATGAATTTGATTCTTGTATTAGGTCTATATAGTGAAGTATGTATTTCCAGCGCACGCACAGCGGCTGCAGTGGTGTCTGTGCTGTATTAGGTCAAAGGTCAGGAGTCAGAGGTGAGCTGAGCAGAGGATTATTTATGTTTGAGAAAATGAGAGTTTCACACAGACAGCAGCAGCACTGCTCCTCAGGGACAGTGTTGGTTCCCACGAACTGGTCACACTGTGTGTGTGTGTATATGTCTGTGAGGGTGTGTGTCTGTGTGTGTGTATGTCTGTGAGGGTGTGTGTCTGTGTGTGTATGTGGTAGGGGGTCACAGAGCAGACATAGTTGTGAGAATATTTCGTATTTCAAATATATCTACACTGCACTGTATGCCCTGTGCACTGGACCCATCTTTCTGCCTTCAGCCTCTGGCTGATCTGCCGGGAGAAGTGGGCCCATTTCCACTTCTTGACCTTGGTTAGATACCTAGATAAAACCCTGGGCTATTTTGCGTTTCATATCAGATTATCATTTACATTTATTTCATGGGAGAAATTTGTCTTGGGACAGTTGGGACAGGCGGCCACAGGACAGAAACATTTGATGGAGGAAACCTGAGAAAAGCCAGATACTAGAAACTTGATGACTGGAACAACAGCATGGTTTAATGTTCAGATACATGTTCAAATGGGTCACGGTTAAGGTTAAGGTTAGGATCAGTCTCCAGGAAATGAATGTAATGTCCCCAAAAAACATGGAAACCCAATGTGTGCGTGTGTGTTTGTGTGACTGATCCTGAACAGGAAGTCCTCCATTCTCTTTAACAGAAACACTGGCTCCTTATTTGGAAGTGTTTGTCTCTGCAGGAGAAGATGTCTCTGTGTGTTATCAGTCTGTCTAAACACTGTGCGTGTGCGTTCCACTTTAGGGACAAGTGTGTGTGTTTACAGCTCAGCATCAGCACCTAAACCAGCGCTGTGCTTCAGACCTGAGCACACGTGTGCACAGTATCCAAATGAGTACTCAAGTAAAAGTCATGTAACTTACAATAATATTACTCAAGTAGAAGTACAAAGTAGTGGCCCAAGAAATGACTCAAATAAAGAGAAAAAAGTATTTGGGAAAAGTACTACTACTCAAGTAGGAGTAACTTAAAGACTAACTGCTGGGATCTGGTATTTTCAAAGGACAGACACAAAAATGAGTTAAATTATGTCTGATGAAACGCTGCAAGAAACATAAATGTTATTATTATTCATTATTTCATATTTCATCAAAATAAAGCTTAGAGACATACCCACAGTGGGAGGAGTAACCACAGCTTTTACTCAAGTAAGAGTACTGTTACTTCAGTACAAATATTACTCAAGTAGGAGCTGCTAGAAAAGGTCTTCTTAAAAGTATTTCTTTAAGTAAATGAAACTGAGTAAATGTAAGTGAGTACTACCCCTCTGCTGTCCAAGGTCATGAATAGCACTACAACTGTTCCATTTGAATGTCATATACCAGCCATGTTCCATCACTAGATTCATAACTAAATGTGTTTTAATGTGTTGTTTCAAATGTGTGTGACGTGGGCTTCTCACATCAAACAGGAATCCAGTGAAGAAAGGTCTAATGGGAAAGGCCTAATGCTACTGAGCACGTCCTTATATAGACTGCCCGGCTTCAGAGCAGCGCCCTGCGGAGCATGGGAACAGGAAGCAGTGGGGTCCTGGGGGAAAGTGCCGGGCTGAGGGCTGGTGGGTCTGGTGGGACACGCTATGGGGCCGAGGGCTGGTGGGTCTGGGGCTGGTGGGACACGCTATGGGGCTGAGGGCTGGTGGGTCTGATGGGACACGCTATGGGGCCGAGGGTTGGTGGGTCTGGGGCTGGTGGGACATGCTATGGGGCCGAGGGCTGCTTGCTCAGAGCTTTAAGGGTGAGTCAGAGGTTTGGGGCTTTAGAGGCGAGGGCTAGGGCTCACACTTTTGGGAACGAGGGTGCTAGGTTGTGGCTTTGGGGACATCAGGCCAGTGGAGCGGGCTTCAGCGGGTCTTTTGAGGAGAGACTGTGCTCCAACACCATATTAAGAAAAAAACCCTCTTCTCTCCCGTTCTCAAGCAACCCCCAGCACCAGAGGACGGGAGCTGTGACTAGAAAAGGCAATGTGTGTCTAAGGAACAGGAGGGGAAGGGGGTCTACTGGAAGGAAGGGGGGGGGGGGTCAGGAGGAGGAGGGGAGGTTGCAGACAATCAGAGTGAGCCATCGCAGACTGCAACGAGAAGAAGAAGAAGGGAATGTTTATCCAAAGCAGCGCTGATCCCATTTTCCATGATTCCAAAAATAAACAGCGTGCCGCGTCCTTATATGGTCAGCATGGGCTGGCCGAGCATTCCTCTCTCTCTTTCACTCACTCACAGTCACACACACACACACTCACACACACTCACACACACACACACACACTCACACACACTCACACACACACGACATACTGATAGGTTTCCATGCTTTGTGGGCACATTACATTGACTTCATTCATTTCCCGGAGACTGATCCTAACCATAATTACTACTTGCCTAACCTTAACCCTTAACCCTAACTTTAGTCTAAATTAGCCCATATCTTAAAGGGCATATATTGCGCTATTTTCTGATCTATGTTATAAAAGGTCCTATGTTACACAAAGTTGACTCTTACGAGCTTCATACCATATAAAGCTTTACAATGTTACCTCCTTAAAACAATTCCAGAGTTGTGTTTTGTTCATTCACACATTTATGTAACCCTTTTTTATCAGTCTGTCTACATTTCCAAAGCTCAAAATGCTCTGTTCCACCTTGTGATGTCATGAGGTGAGGTCATTCCTTTTGTTCAGTAGAGATTGGCACTTCTAGGGCTGAAATTATTCAAATGATTCTAGCGAAAGGTGTATGAAGTTTAAAAATACAATGGAGCCAGTATTACCACATGACATCACAAAGTGGACTGTTTTCAGTTTGAAAGAATTAAATATGCAGGATTTGTTTGTAACATGTGAATAAAACAAAGTACAACTCCAGGTAGGTTTGTGATGAAGAAACATTGTAACATAGATCAGAAAACAGCGTAATCAAGGCCCTGAAATGTGATGAATACTTGCCTACAACTCTTCTCAAGGTCCGGTTCTTCTGTTTTGTGTCTTACAGGTGGACCTTACCTTTTCCAGTGCGCTCCACAGTCTTTCCATGGTCTCCAGCCTTTTCAAAGCAGTTTCAGATCGACAGCTCCCTCTAGTGGCTGAATGTGGGATTGCACCATCCTGCATTTTCAGGGTTCTGGGTTTAAACTTGATTTCAGGAAATCTCAACAGCCTACCAATTCCGATTTCACAATCATAAAAAAGCACTCTTTTTGACAATAGAATGTGATTTCCAAATTAAATCATATTACTTTACCACGTGGCCTTCTATCTGCGTAATCCCTCAATCATTCATATAGGTTCCATAAGCACTTTACTTAGCATTATTCATTCACTCTACACTTGGTGGTGGTAGACTACTATTGTAGCCACAGCTGCCACAGCTGCCCCGGGGTTAGACTGACAGACTAGTCATACTACATACTACTCTTATACTTGTTCGTTAACAGCACAAGATCATTCTAAAGCAGTTGTGGAATGTAACAAAGTAAAAGTTTTGGTTTTAGATACGCTATCTGTACTTTTGAATTTAAAAAAGGATACTTAACTTACAGCTTTTACTTACTTTTTCACTACATTTTTGAACTAGACTCAAAACTAAAAGTATTTTGTTGAGAGACCTGTGAGGACTTATTTTTAACACACTGATAATTTGAGTAAACAAAAATATACAAAGAAAACTGTCAATTTAATAGCTATACTTTTATTATTTTCATGTGACTTTAGTATATTTTTGTTCCAGTATCTGTAGTTTCACGACCACAGTTCTAACATTATATAGGACATGTTCATTTCTGTCCCTTGAACAGAAATACTTTTTACTTTTTAAGTATCAATACCTGCTCATTGATTTCTGATACTTTCGACAGCCCTACTGTCTAGAAGAACTGTCGGCGTCATGTGGCATAACCCAGGTTCCTGTGGCCTCTGGTGCAGTGCTGCATCTCTGGTCAGTTGGTAGTCTGAGATGAAGCACTGTAGCTCAGGACAGAGGGCAGGACTTGCACTGAAGCATCCAGCATTCCCGGCCCAAAGCGGAACAGCAGATCCTCACTCCCGGGGTCCAGTTTTCCCAGGAATCCCTTCACCAATCACAAAGGGGGATTCCTGGAAATACTGTTCTTGAGGGTGGGGCTTGACATCTCTGTAAAATTAGAACAAAGAAGCAACTCTCTCTCATGCACATTTGGGTGTCAAGTATTGCGGACCACAGACTGTATGAAACCGTGAACTAAATGAGCGTGACATCACCCACAGTGCTCGGTGTTCACAGACTAAAATAGTGGGGGAAAAAACAAAAACAGGATCATGTAGTATGTACGGTATGTTTAATTCTAAATAAAATAGATGTTTGCAATGGTTTCTTTTTTATGGGGTGCACTGCCCACACGTTGGGGTTCCATGCTTTATGTGGACATTACATTGAATTCAATCAGTTCCTTGAGTGTGATCCATAATTACTTAACCTAACCATACTGTTAATTTACCCATATAAAGGTGGATTTACTTGAGTAACTTTCCACAGAAAATTGTACTTTTGTAGCAGCACTATCTACCAGAGTAATATTTTTATTGAAGAAAATACAGTACTGTAACAGTAGTCTGAGAAGAGATGTAGAGAATATAAAATGATTTGAATATTTGTGTTTCTTGCACCATTCCTTCAGATATGATTTAGTTTTTCTCATGTTTTGGCCTTTCTATTACATCAACTTCAAATTATAAATCAGATGTTAGTTATACCCCAACAGTTACTTGAGGAGGAGGCCTAGTTTTCACAAATACTTTACTCCTCTAACTGTGTTATTTCTTGGGCCACTACTTAACTACTACTACAGTAATACACTATTGTACTTCTGAGTAATATCATTCTAAAGTCATGTTGCACTTACTTGAGTACAAATTTTGGCTACTCTACCCTGCCGATTGGTCAACTGACTCATTGCACAAGGACTATTCATTACAATTTCATGTTTATAGGCACACACACTCCACATTTTAAATCAGAGAATAAATGATTACACTGATAAAATCTGTTTTTAATCTGGTAAAATTAGGTAAAATAGCAGGTTAATGTTACATAACCTACTACACTTTGAAGATCAACTAAAGTTTCAGAGACACACACGACTTCCTGTTCAACTAAAACGGGATGCATCCCAACAGTTACAATATTCAACAGGAAACCATGATTGTTTTCTTATTCAACATGAAAAAGGAATACTGACAATATAGATTGCTTTAACTTTAAATTATAAACCAGGAGGCCAAAACATTATATAAACACACAATCTGGTATTTTGACAGGATACACACAAACATTTCATCTGAAGGAGTGGTGCAATGAACACAAATGTTAAAATCATTTCACATTGTCAATATAAGGTTTTTGTCCCTCACAATGGGAAGAGGAACCAAAACTTTTACTTCAAAGTGTTACTCAAATGAATGTAACAGTAAATCTGCACGTTTAAATCCCCCTTGTTTTTGTTGCACTATTCAACATGAAAAAGAAAACTGAAAATATAGTTCCAGTTCCTTAAGGTGAAAGTGTGTGTGTTTGTGTTGTGCCCAGACCCTGAAGCCAGCACAGAGCAGGCATCCTGCAGAAAGAGCACAGAGACCTGGCCTGTGACAAGTGATGTGGCAAAACTAATATGACCACAGTCAGTATAATGCCCTGAGAGGTTACGGAGATTCAGATATGATCTTGACTCCACCAACGTCTAGGGGCAGGTGCTGTGACAAAAAAAAAATGAATAGCATCATTTTCTTTGAGCCAGATCACACTGACTATTGTGTCACATATTGTGTCATGTCAATTCATGCAGTTAGTATCTTTAAGGAGCTCAACAGTGACCGCCCACTGTGGTTCCAGAAGTACATTTTTTCATTTTTCAAATAGACTTTCAAATATAAGGGTTCAAAGGCATCACCAAGGCTAATTAGTTATGTGCCAACTAATAATCATCAAGTGGTTGTTTAAAGTCCAAAAAGCACGTTTAAAAACACAAGATTCTGCTAAATGCAAGAAATGCACCAGCTTGGTCTGAGGTTTCATACTTCATTTTGTAATGTTAATTCCAGCCATCACTCACTCAGAGCCTTAAGAAGGGAGCAGTGAGTGGGGACAAGAGTCTGTGTTTGGTCATGAAGCAGTATTAAAGGAGGCACTGACGATTTACTTGCCCAGCCCAAATACCTATAAGTCAAGTGAGGGACAAAGACGTACGGTACTTACAAGACCTGGCTTGTATAATGTTTTTATTTGGATTTTTTGGAGAGGTTCAGAGGTTTTACAACAGATTTAATAGTAATCCAGAACTCTAAAGAGAAAGGGAGAGAGCCAGAGCGTCATTCTACCTCGACCATTGTTCATCAACAGGCAAACTCCTAATGAGCACAAAACAAAAGAACAAAGTCCAACATGTGATTTTTGAAACTCGCAAATTTCATCCAGGGCTGAATCATCTCAACAAGGGAAACCAGTTCAAAGTTTTACATCTTTTACATTTGCTTGATAAAAGTAAAATTAGGAGAGAGCAAAACATTTCTGGTTTTCACCCTCCAAAAAGAAATAAGAATAAAAATAACCCCAACAAAAACAGCCAACTATCTTATTAGAGGTTCAAATAAACCTTACAAAAGTCTACAATGACAGGACAGAGACAGGCGGAAGAACAGATGGGGGCAGGGCTACGGTCCACGTCCAGCGGCGGCCTACAGGTGTGCAGTCTGGACTGGAGAGATTTATTATATACATATGAATATATAGATGAGACAGCGGACAGGTGTCTGTAGATCTATACATTTCCGTTACATAGATAGTTAATATGGAAGGAGAGACACAGACTTTCTGTTGGTTGCTCGTCCAGAAGAGGGTGCATTGGTCATGGAGCCGCCTCTGTGGAGCTAAAAACCTACAAAGAGATGAAAGGGTTAGAACAAGACCAACCCAAAACTGAACAGCACAGGTTAGAACAGATGAGCAACACAGAACAGACCAGTTCCACATCCCACATAGAACATACAATAGAACCCACCATTCCCACATAGAACATACAATAGAAACCACCAGTCCCACATAGAACAGCAGTCACTCAAAGAATAGCCCAAGTTAGAACAGACATATGTAAACCCTGGCCTATGAAATTCTAATCAAATGTGGCCAGTAGAAGAGGATTTGTGTAGTGCCATAAGGCGTATGTGGATATGTGAAAATCCTGTTTTTGTTTGCTGTGCCCGGTGTATATATCAGAGCTTGTTACAGGTGCCTTAGACAACCATCAAATGTCTAATAGACAAAGTCTACATCCCCAGCTGTACAATTAATTTTGAGGTACTTTACTTCAGTAACAGAACTGAGCACTTCGTCCACTCCTGTGCATTTGACTGTAACCACTGAGCTTCCATAAGCTTTTGCTAAAGATGCTAACATTGTTAGGTAGCCCTAAATGGCAGTGATGAGGGGTTGTTGGTTTAACTCTTGGTTTAACTGTTAAACTCTTGACTTTGACCTTCAAATGAACAGTTTGAAATCAATTTGTGTGTATAGTGAGTGTGTTGTATGTATAGTGTGTGCTGGTTTTATGTACTTTTCTCTGTCCTGTAGATGATTTCACATCAACCTGCTGAGTGACTGAAGATGGAAATTAGCCACGCTGGCTATAATCTTTACATATTTACATTTTCAGCGTTCATTAATATGCACTGTCCCTTTACAAATAAGAAATCTGATTCAGGTAGTAATAATAATAATAATAATAATAATAATGATAAACATGTCCTGAGGCAGACTGACGGAAGCGTTACTATCAGTCTGACCACCACCACACTCGGCACTTTTAAGTGTGTGAAGTGTCTTGCCCAAGGACACATAATCAGTTTCTACCACTGGCACTCTACTGTGGAACCTGTGGTCCCAGCGGTCTCCCATCCAAGTACTGTCCAGGCCCAGCTTAGCTTCTGAGATGTGATGAGACCAGGTTTTGACAAAGAGGTGTGGCCATAATGTTGGCTCTTGATCCAGGGCTCCAGACCAACTGTTCCAGGAGCAGGGTAGCCCGTAACTAAAAGAATACTTAAGGGAGCATGACATAAATGTACATAATTTTTCCTAGTTAATATATTTATATACTTAATGTTTATTTGTAATGTAACCAGCTAAGAAATACTTTTTTAGTGAGAGGGTAAGCGAGAAGCAGGTCATCTGTAAAACAGATCTGGTTTGAGAAAATGTAAGTTGCTATAAACTTAAAAAAGATTTGTCTAAATTTTTCCTCAATGCCCCATCTCATTATTCATCTGTAATAAGCTCAAAGAGTAGAGGCAGAGCAGAATGGCACAACGTCACGTGAGCGTCTTTTTATTAGAATAAAAAGGTGGTTGAGTTTAAGCCTGAGCTTATCCTTAGCTCAGCTGTGTCTGTTGCTGCTTTGGGAGCAGAGGGAAGGTGGACCCAAGACGTGGGAGGAGGGGAGAGAGCTATATGTAAAGGTTATTTCTCATGTTATTACTCAAATGAACAATTAATTTAATGTGAATACTAGGCAGCACTGACAGTACAGTACTGAGCTGCACTGGTTCTGGTTGCACATGTGTGAGTAGTTACAAAAAAATCATCCCCCTCATTGACGAGGCACAACCCTCTGAACCCCACTGAACCCCAAACTGGCACCTCTGAACCCCACACTGGAGGTGGACTGGCTGAGAACTCCGATAGAAACTAATGGCCTCAGCTGTAATGAACAAACTTTATCAGAGTTTCAGAGATTGTGAATTATTGTTGCACTGGAATGTATGCATTAATAAAAACAGGAGGAAAGCCTGAATCTTTTACTGGATTTACAAAGCTCCAGATTGATGGTGGAAGTAGATTTCTGCAGCTAAACAAAACCATACATAAATCAATCTATCAATGTATTTTTACACTGATATTTTTCTTGGTTTAACTTAATGATTCAAAAACTCAAAGTCGGTGTATTGTCATTGGCATTAAATAGTCTATTAATGAGGCAGAGAGAGTAGACTGAAGAGATATGATCCCAAATGCTTTTTGCTGAACACTGTTAATACGTTAAACGTTAACGGACTGCTTAGAAATGTGGACTGTACAAAACAAATTCAAAAACTTAAGTTAAATCAGTGTTTTTGTGTGTTTATTACATTGACATGAGTGATTTAGCTGCTATGTAGCTACAACATTTGCACCATATTTTTGCTATTTTATCAATTTCAGTCATCAGTCATTGTTATAGGTACAGGGCTTCATAATAAAGCAGATTTACACACACACACGGGACCCTTTTTGATAAGGTGAAAAAGTAAACCAAATGTCAAGCCATTGCAGAATTATAGCTGAGATATTTGTATTACTTTCTATATTCTATTTTTACTTGTATATATACATTTATATAATTATACCTTTTTGACACCCGTCTTTTGCCATTTTTACTACTTATTTTTGGACTTTATTATTACCATTTATATTTTTGCTCTTTGTTATTATAATATTGTATAATATTGTGATGTCTAAGTCGAGGCAAAATCTACCTGATCTATATCTATACACTACTTTAAAATCAGACCTGTGCCAGGTTAGTCTGATTAGTTCTAAGACAAATCACTGTCTAATTTCATTTAATGGCAAAAAACTCCCAATGCAAACTTTGTGCCATCCATTACCGCTAATCCACCACTAACAACATGCCGTCCCTGTCAAATTTAGTCACGGGAGCGCAGGAGCTCCATATGATCCTCAAAATGTGTTTTATTACTGTACCTCTTATTGGATTTTACACTTCTACTGCTCTTTCTACTTTGCGTTACAACACTGAAATGTCCTAACTGGGGGACATTTTATGACATCCTATCATTTTATTTCATTATGATCACTGTAGAGTCACAGTTGCTGAATGAGACACTTGTGAAATGCTTCCTCTATTAACCTTAACATCACCCTACCATCACAGCTACTCTACAGAAAACGTTTGTTCAATCCCTACATGCTGCCTTTAGGCCAGTTCATACACAGCAATAATGTGTCCTACCACAACTCTGCAGACGTCACACAGATCTATGTCTCACTGGCAGCAGGAGACTATGGACCAGTGGACTCACTCTGCCACTGCATCCAACAGATCAGTGTGGAGGCAAAACAATTTTCTCCAGCTAATGTCAGACAAGACTGAAGTCAGTGTTTGGTCCACAGAAACAAAAAGACCGTGTCAGCAGTCACCTCCAGTCTCTCTCTCTAAAACCTTCAAATCAGGCAAGAAATCTCGGGGTAATAATGGACTCAGACTTGAACTTTAACAGCCACATCAAATCAATAATGTCTGCAGCCTTTAATGATCTAAAAACATAGCAAAAATCAGAAGTAAACTGTCTAAATCAGACCTGGAGAGACTTATCCATAGGTTTGTCTCCAGTAAGTTAGACTCCTGTATCAGCCTCTCAATGTCTCTCCAGACGAACTGTGAGACAGCTGCAGTACATCCAGAACACTGCAGCTCAGGTCCTGACTCAAACCAGGAGGTACGAGCACATGCGTCCTGTGCTCAGGTCTCTGCACTGGCTCCTGTGGCTCAGAGAATAGACTTTAAAGCGGCTCGGCTTGTGTACAAGTCTCTCCACGGCCTAACACCAAAGTACATCTCTGACATGTTAGTGTCATATGAACCATCTCGCACTCTGAGGAGCTCAGGGACCGGCGTCCTGCTGGTGCCCACAGTCACGACTAAACACAGGGAGTCAGAGTTTCAGATTCAACCAAAACAGTTCTGTTTGGCTCTGCATATGACTGAATGGTTTTCATTCTGCACTCTTCTCTCTGATTGAATGTTTCTCTCTTTTTTATTTTATGATTATTTATGTTTTGTTTGTTTGTATTGTGTTTTAATGCATTTCTTCTTCAATAAAGCCCTTTGAATTACTTTGTGTACGAACTGTGCTATACAAACAAACTTGCCTTGCCTTAAACATGTGTACATAGCTTGTTCCAGACAGACGCACAGAGTGGAATTTTATATCATCAAAACAGCTGGTTGCACCAATTTAGGCAGAGCCAGTCCTCAGACTCCCACTCAGTCACAGACATCACAAAGTAAGAGGGAATAAAGTGTGGAATCAGAGCAGTGTGCTAAAAACATGTCCACAACAGGGCACGTTGTTGGCATGTTAACACTAAGTCAGTGTGGAAACACTAGAAAAGACCAGCCCAAACAAAGGAACAGAAGAGCATTGTGGCAAAGTTAGTAGTCAAATTCCCCAAGGACGTCTTTACTTTGAAAAAACAAGCCAATCAGTCTTTTATTGCAGCATTTTGCATCTCCAATTGTTTGTTTTTGGTTTTCAACAAACTTGGAATAGAGTAATAGGCAAGGGCACACTGAATGTCTATGGTCCTACGTGGCTGGTAGATGATTTGATGTCTCAAACGTCGCTTGGCTGTTTGCTACTAACCTTTCATGTTAGGCTTGGGTTTGTCAGTTTGCTTGCCTGTGGGGGTTTGTGCCTGCTGGCCTTGGCCCCCTGAGGAGGCCCCTTGCTGGGCAGCTTTCTGTTTCAGCATGGTCCAGTCAAACGTGTAGTCGTACTGATGGTTCAGAGTCCTGCAACAACAATCAAGGTAATGCAAGACAATAACTACACATTTCATTCAAGAATCCCCAAGTTGTAAAGATGCAGTATAATTATTTCTACTGTGTGCACTACCGCACATCAGTAGGTAGCACAGCGCTGCTTGGTGGACAGATGAGTTTACAACTGTTTCTCAAACCTCCTCAGCTCCTCTTCACAATTTGTCGTTTAAATTATTCATATCAAATCTGGAGAAACCATCATGTTTGTGACAAGCATTCCCATGTACACAGGTTCAGCCACTAAATCAGAAACATGGAAAAAAGGATTTCCCCCGCTTTTACAACATGGGGTCTAGACATCCTCAAATAAGTGCTGTAAATGCATGTGATTTTTATTTAAACTTAAACATTTTCAAATTGGAAGACATAACACAAAAGCTTCCATATTAATCTCAATATGTTGATAATTAAGCCCATGTATTTGAGCTGGAGGGCACGTTCATTTCTGTGGTAGATTAGGTAATTCTCTTTTCTCCTGTTATTATCTCTTCAAATCCTGAGTCCATCCATATTAAATTGAGTTCAGTATCATCTCTGCCAGGACAAACAGTATGTTTAGAAAGTTTGTACAGAAGTAAGACTCTTATTTCTGAAATGGAGGCAAAAGTAAGGAACATAATGCAATTCCAGCTTCAAAACATTTAGTATTCCTACATTGGTTTATTTAAAAAGCTATTATGATGGGTACTTAGCACTTAAAACTAGATTTTCTACTGTGTTTTGACTATTCACCTAGTTGCTGAAGAGTCTGCTCATTTCTCATTTAGCGCCAATACCTGGCCAGCACACACAAACGGCATTCATATGTAAAGGGTTTTGACCAGCGCAGGTAGTTTGTATGCTTACCTGAAGAGAATGCGGAAGAGTTGGCGCAGGTACATATAGTCAGGGGCCTCTTCGAAGCGCAGTCCGCGGCAGTAGTTCAGATACATGGCAAACTCTGCGGGGAAGCCCTGCATAGAAACAGCAGTGTCAAGCCCATATAGACATTGGTCTTGAAACACGGCTCTAAAAGAACTTTCTGTGGACATTCTCGAACCCCAGTCTGAACTGTCTCACTTTCCTTCAAGCCTTAGTATGAAACTGTCATTTTATTTATTTATTTTAATGACACATTTCAGCTAATGTTCATACTGTACTAGACATCTAAATAAGTAGGTCTATTTAACTTTTAAGTATTTAAATTAACTATTGCTTTAGCTTTTACTTTGTCATATAGGCCTAAATCATAATTTAGTATCATCAATTATAAGCGTATACTCAACTTGACCTATAGGAGCCATGGTCAAAAGTATCTGTATTTGACTGCAGCTTAAGTGACAGAAAATATTTTATCTGTGTATCGTTTTACGTGACACTGACCAATTTAATGCCAGTGAGACATAACAGCAGATCCAGTCTAGCTATGCTTTGAGTTAGCTAATTAGTTAGAAAAAAAGAGACATTTGTCTCGAGCATACTTCTTTGCCCATTTGACATTTCCCAATCGTTTTACTTTTTTTTTTTCCTAAAGCGATGAAAAGGTCATAAGGTCATGGTCACGTACCTTACACAGAACCTCAACAGGTGTGGACATCTTCTTCTCTGAGATCTTCTCATACTTCTGCTTCTTAGTGGCAGCCTAACAAGAATGCATTCACATTATAATGCCTGGCAGTTTGTTTGCCCCTTCAATCAAAGAAACTACTGCCAATGGCTTGATGGGAAATCCCAGAATGTAGCATAATAGATTCCATTAGTCTGGTTAGCTACATAAAAACAAATATATTTTTTGGATTAATATCTATCTAGTTTTCACAAGACTGCAAGTTTGGTGCATTAGTGATCTGTACCTTCAGCCCTTGCCAGGGCAGGCTGGTTCTGTTAAAGTACATGAGCACATATCCTAGAGACTCCATGTCATCGCGCCGGCTAGAAAAAGACAACATGTTAACCACTCTGCCACAGCACCCAAAACCTGGCACAAGTTCAAATGTGCGGACCTCTGCTCGATGCCCAGGTGTGCGTTGATGGAGGCGTAACGAGCCGTGCCGGTCAGATTCTTGTCTTCTCTGTACGGGATGTGCTGCCGCGTCCGGTTGTCTCTGTACTTCTTTGCCAAGCCAAAGTCGATAAGGAATAACTGAGGGAACAGAGCAGAAAGAGTTTGAGTGTGTGCCTGTGAACATCTGCCAAACAGTTACCATTTGTTAAACTGAATCATTAAGTTCATGTTCATGTTAGCATTTGCACTTTTCTAACACTTTTCTAACACTGCCAAAATCTACCTGTGTTAGCGTGGCATATAGTTAGGAGGTAGTAGGAGGCTGTTGTGGGGTGGAATACCTTCGAGTGCATGTCACAGATGTAAAGTGAGCCCTGAGAGCTAACCTGGCACACGGCTTAGTTAGGACTGTCCCTACCAGACCAACATGAACAGCTTTATACACAAGCTCTAAACGGCCGCATACACAAGCTGGGCTATGAACTGACACTGTGTGTCGCTTTATTTACATCAATCTAGTGACATCATTAAAGATGGAGCCCAACAACAGACTCCAGCTTTAACAACCAAATGTGACCATACCAGCACTGAGTGGACAGACGGGCCAGAGTCGTTATGCACCACAAAGTCAAAGGCACAGCTCAGTTAGTATGCTACGACTTAAGCCGCAAATTAAAGTCGATGACTGAGAGCACAAGCACAGAAAGCAGCAGCCATTTTCTGAAAGCATGTGACAGTGGAGACATTTGCCTGAGAACAGTCTCTTATCATTCAATTTCACCTTATTATTAATTAAATGGTATTTATGGAAGAAGTGATTTAGAGAATGTTTCAAGTGCAGTTGTGTGTAAACCCATACAACTTGTTGCTACTTTAGTCCCTGCCATAAGCCCTAATATAGCTTAATCACACTAACCACATGCGGACACATATTATACAATAGTCTGCAAGAATGCTAGAACTGGACTCATCTCAGGCCAAACATCACATGGGCGACAGGAGCTGTCCTGTATAAGCGTAGTGTTTTCAGAGCAGAATGGTCACAGGGCCAGTGTGTTAGGTATGATTGCAAAGCGACAGCTGCAAAGAGGCAGCTGGTGTGGTGGTAAAGGTCACACCTGGTTTAATCCTGAGAAAGATGGCTCCTGAGAAGAGCTAACAGCCACGCTTCTTTTCCTCTTCCCCACTGACGAGTCTAAACACTAGACAGACAGTAGAGGGGCAGGGGTCAAACAGCAGCCTCAGCTCACACCCAGTCACTGAGTCCAGCTGTACCTGTACACGTACGTACAAGTGTACGTACGTGCGCACATGTACATGCACACGTACTAGGACCCAGGCTGTCTACCCACACTCTGCACCACTAAAGCAACTGTTTGCGGCATCACTGTGATTGGAGTCGAGGAGAGAATCTACAGAGGGTGTGGATAGATGATGCGGCTAAGTGCACAGAAGGTAGCTAGACTTCTCAGGTTCCATCTGTCCCTTAAAGCTACCAAACACTAGTTAAGAATCCCTAAAAGACAAGGCAGAGGCTGTCTCTACATGGTATGTGGATATACATCAAGTCAAAGAAAGATTAAGCCATGTGACCTGCCTTCAAGATACTTGTGGACATGAGTGGACAGGGGTTCTGTAGTTAACGTGTGTGTGTTGCCATGTCAATATAGTACTTTCAAAATTACACGATTATTTCAGTTGGGACAGTTTTTCACTTTTGCAAAAATTAAGTATCAGAAAACTTTAAAATACCCACCTTATCATTGTCATTTTAAACTCTGAGAGAAAATGTATTTAAATTGAAAGACATTTTCTTAAAGTTCAGTAAAAATCTGTATTCCCCTTCACACCTTACACATGTTCAGGTGTTTTTCAATAGTTAAACTGATTTGCAAACATGGGCACAACACAGTAGAGTATCAAACAGTGCTTTTGATGTCTTGAATAGAAAGCCAATCAGCAGAGAGAGCCGTTAATATCATTACATTGTTTTAAAACACTAGTACAGTACTTCTTGGCTGTCTGTATGCGCTCTTTTGTTACCTGGCCAGCCAGAACCACACACTTTGACAAAACTTGACAAGACGATTTCAGAGGACGTGATTGACAGGCGGATTAACCAATCAGTGAGACGCATGCTCCATTCGTGTCAAAAACAAACACGGCTGCTTACACACAGAAAAGAAAATCTACATAAATGATTGATTTGAGTCAGGATTAAAAGGACACTTATTTGTGAAGAACTGTGATCTGAGAGGTGCCTGTATGTGGAGTTGCAAATGTGTTGGTTTTGGAGCTACTTTTCGTTCTCATTGGTTAGAGCTTAGCTGCTGTGAGCTAGTTGTTTCTTGCATTGGCCTAGTGTAAAGTGACTACAGTGTCTGTACACATTACTGGATATGCAGTGCTATGTAAATGAGCTGTGAATACAGGTGTGAATGGTCCACATTTACGCATATAATTAATTACTGTGGCGTGCACGTATTTACAATAGCCACTAAAGGCTAATGTTGGACCATAAAGAGGCAAAATAACAGTAAATGTTGCCTAAATAAACTAAATTTAAAATCCAATAAAACCAAACCTAAGTTTTATAATCAGTTGAAGATTTACAGTAAATGTTTTTGTCACTAAATATATCGGCTATTGGCACCTCCAAAGCCGTTTATCGGTATCATACCGGACCCCCCCAAAAAAATCCATATTGGTTGGGCCCTAGTTGGCTCATTTAAAATGTGAATGGTTCCAGAATTTGAACAGAATGTAGAGGGGAGTGGTTGGTCAGACTTCTGTATGTTTTAAGATTGTGCTGCTGAGCTTCTCACAAGAGGAAAGAAATTTGCTTCATCGATTTGTATTTGTGCATTATGATTCACAATGAAATCTCCAGCACTCTTTATTGTCACTATTTCACACATTGCCCTGTGGTTTAAAATGATAAAGACACCGGGCTTGTTGGTTAATTATGTATTTTGCACCTTTGTTACCGTGACTTTTAATATCTTCATCAATGAGCAAAAAAAAAAAAAAAACACAGCAGAGACAAAACGGCAGCACAGTGTCAGCACTGTGCACTGCACAAGCAGCACTCCCGTTTTAACACAGGCCCACATGTGCTCAACCAAAGCACAGCGTAAATACGCAGTGACCAGTGTCCAGTGTCCAGAGCTGCACTTTGCACTACCCCACTGGACACACTTTTTTATTCACAATGGATTTTCATTATTTCCATGACTATTTATTAGGGCTGCGCACGTCAACTCAAAAAAACATTCATGGTAGTTAATTATTTTGTCTGTAAAAATCATCTCTGGTATCAGTACTCGTTAACAACGAGTATTCAAAATGAAGTACTTGTACTCATACTGGAAAAAGCACCATCAGTGCATCCCTTTTCACTCCAGGTAAACGCGGAATCCCCAAGTGCATTCAGTGTCATTCATTATACCCAGTGTGCAGCCAAATGGAAAATATGATCAAATCTTGGCAATAATCCTCCTCCGCCCAGGTGAGCAGAGAAGTCACTACACAAGCAAAAGCATGTGCTGTGCAGCGGGAATGGGAAATAAGGTGGTGCTGTGTGCGTGTTAGTCCATGTAAAATTCAGAGCACATTTGTGCAGTTAGAACAGGACAGACAATAAAAGTATATTTTAAAAGAGAATTTAAAATTAGAACATAATTACGTTCAATCTATAAAAATATTTCCTATTTGGAATGCAGCGGCTAGTTATGTCCATTTACATATACTGTCTATGCTCAATGCATGTTATTGTACTGTCTAGCTATTCCATTCCAACTACACCCCTCTTTAACATAACACAAGGTAGTTTCTGAGAATGAATTTGGTCTTTCATCACGATAACTATTTTAAAGTGTTACCTTGCGTTTTTTTCTATACATTTAGAAGACATATAAAATGCTCTAGATCAAAATCGCCTCAAAAACAACAATATGCACTGACCACTCAAAGTACAACTTTGAGTTAATGGGAAATCATAGCATAGTTAAAAGCTCTTACGAGTGTTTTTTAATAATTAAAATTCACTAAAGTAATAGGTCTGCTCAATTACTGTCACAATTCATGCCATATTGCCATGAATAAACATAAATATATATTTGTCAGTCAGAAATTATAAACAAATATAAATTTAAAAAATCTAAAATCTATCCAAAGCTAAACAATACTAGCCTAGCCTTACTAGCCTATTTACAATAAAAAGGGGCTTAGGCTTTTTATCTTTCAAAAGTTGTGGCTGAAGTTAGAACATGGCAAAGCAAAGCAAACCAAAGAGCATAGATGATTAAAAGTAGCCTTACTATCCCATTAATTTCTCCTCTTTTTTTCAAGTGCTTTCTCTTCTTATGGTCAGGACCAAGACTCTTGTTCACGATAGAGCACGTTTAAGTGAGTTAATCTGACATTAAATGGCGTTTGAACAGAACCGAGGTAAGGCTAGCCCCTCACGCTCTGCCTCTACCGGGGCACATCTGTGGCTGCACATCCACTTCAGAATTATGGACTAGAAATTGAAACCAAATTGTCAAATCATATACAGCCGTTTACATGAGCCTTTAATACAAGTTAAGTAGTAAGTCATAAGAAGATGTTCTTCATTATAGGACCAGTCTTGAGACACTATTCACAAATTACTTGCAGGACGATTATTTAAACAACCAAGTCAAGGAGTTTCATTGAGGAGTTGAGCTTCAGTCTTGTAAGATGTGGTGCGAGTAGCCCAGGTTCAAGACACTGTTTAGTCATTTACAATTTCTATTCTGTTCCTACTCTTTTTCAAGTCCAAACAAAAGCATTCAAGTTCAGCATTTTTATTAGAATGAATCTTATGTGTTTGTAAAGAAATAGGCAACTCAATCAATATTAGGATTATTTTAAGGTTTGTTTGTTTTTTTTAAGTGGTTGTATCTCATGTTATATCTCCGTTATGACATGCACAGATTTGTTCAAATTAGGGCAAGACAGGTAGCCTACAGTGATATAGTATGTATATTTAGGATAGGCATGTGGCTTGAGAAGGTCTTTTGAGAAGGTCCTTCCCGGTTTTTTGCTTTATTTGTGATGCAACATTAATTGTGGTAAAATGTATACATATTCATGAATACTATGGTATGCTAAAGCACTGCTTAACCAAAGCCATATGGTGGCTTTATACAGTGGCAGTATACCTTATTTCAGAGTATGGCCTCATCCCTAGCTAGATCGCAGTACACGTCTTTAGTGGTTGGTTGCATTTTTCCAAATACAGTGTGACACTCACCTTGTTACAGTGACGGCCGATGCCCATAAGAAAGTTGTCTGGTTTGATATCTCTGTGGATGAAGTTTTTTGTATGCACATACTCGATTCTGCTGATCATCTGAACACAGGAAAACATGGGATTAATCTTCTCACATGCCAGTGTGTAGAACACAGCACTATTTGAAGCTCAATTCCATTCAGGTTGATTATGATAAACCAAAATTATCATTTGAAATATAATACATTTATTTGATAAATTTGCGCTCAATAAATTACCTGATCTGCCAGCATAAGCACTGTCTTCATGGTAAAGCGTCGAGAGCAGAAGTTGAAAAGGTCCTCAAGACTGGGTCCCAGTAGGTCCATAACTAGAACATTGTAGTCCTTCTCCTGTCCATACCACCTGGAGAGACAAACATACACATGTTGTTACTTAATGGAAACAGAAATACAAAACTTGTGTTATGAAAAATTCTACATGTTAGTTATTATCAAATGTGGAACTACCCCATTATGGATTACACAACCGAAAACTCTCAGCCATTTTAAAACCATTCAGACTATCAAAGCTGCTCCATTTGACCGCAACACAGCATCACTGTTCATTTTAGCAGATACAGACAACATCTTCAACATGAGGCTAATGGGACTCTTGAATCTAGCTAACATGGTTTTCAAAGCAAATATAATAGCCTATTATGTAACATAATGATTTGTGCAGTTGAATTCTATCACAGAATGTTTAACTGGGCTACAGAGTACTATGCAGATGAGTGAAGGCAATCATGTGCCAATACTACTACGTGTACTTTTAACTAAATGCAGTGGTTACTGAAGTAGCTTACCAACAATGAATAGAACAGACAACAGAGCCGCATATTCAAAGGCTTTGCAAGCTCAGAAAGCATAAACACAAATGTAAGACATATTGTATCCAAGAAATAATTGATACAAATTAAAAAGTTAGAATAAACCACCGTGAACACAGGCTTTTCCCTTCAATCACTTCAGATCAAGCAGGTGGACTTCACCTCCCCTGTCGTTTTTGCTCTTCCTAAAGCTGCAGAGATGAGCTAAGCAGAACTGAGTAAGGCTGGGTGAGTGGACCTGTGTTATTTGTGCCGCCTCCCTTCTGGGAGGCACAAATAGTGAAAAAATATATACAATTGAAGGCATGTTTAAGCCACTTACACAATAACAAACAGTACAATTTAACACTTTAGTAGTAGCTACATGTTTTAAAAGCACACTTTTAACTTGTAAACAAGGCTGGGTACCAATAAAACATTGCTGAAACAATACATACCTTGATACATAGGCCACAATATGAATCTTGATACAGTGCACTTTGAATTTGTTACAATTCAATACAATGACATTTCAAATAATTTCTATGCAATTCAGTATAAAATAAATCTAAATCTAAATCATGGCTGTGATACTAAAACTATCATATTGTATCGTCAAAAGTCTCAAAATAATAAGATGGACTGTCATAATATATATCGAAATTATAAGTTTCATTGCTTTAACAGTTTTGGTGTAGCAATAGCTACAGAAACCAGATCTAAATAAACCATGATCCTTTGTTCTGTTTCAGCACAGACTACAGGAAAAAAATGCTGTTAAGCACTTTTAAATCTTTTAAGATTGTCAAGGCATTTTAAAAGGACAAGTAGCATATTCACTATTTTGTTAGCACTTCACAGACTATTGCAACAAATATAACACCGTATTGATGCACATCATGAAAGTATCATACAGAGACATTTGAATATCGTTACTGCACCATGAAATTAAATTATATAAAACAAAATTTCAATATTTTTGCAAACCACTAATCTGAAATATCACAATTACTTAAAAGATCAATCATACTGTGACATCTATCACAATTATTCATTGTGCCTTTGCCTTGATTGACCACATATCAACATTCCACTAAACTCATCAAACAATAAGATGTTAGTGTTTGTGCGGTCACTAGGGTTGTCAAATGTCTAGAAAATTAAATACTAATCAATACTAAAACTAGTATAGAAAGTAAATACTCATTTGAGCAGGTATTGATACCAAAACTCTGTTCCGAGTAGGAACTGAACGAAAAGGTCCAGTTAGTACTGGTACCAAAAACATTCAGAGCCACCTTTCAGTTCCTTGGCTTTGAATGCCCGTGTCAAAAAGACAATAAATATACTGCTAAGATTCAACAGCAGCACAAGTGCTCATGCATCACGACTGCTCCCTGAACAAATGATGGTACAAACAGCACATTTAACACATTACATGTTCAAACAAAGTGCAGTGTATCATCTTGCCGGTAAAACACAAGAGCAGCGTGAAACTTATATCCACTCGAAAACACATCAAGTCTAAAGTGTCGGCTTTTACAGTGTCTCAAAGTCAAAGTGCGTAATAATAAATCCACAACTAGGCACAGTCTGCAGTGTGCTTGTTAAGTTGAAGCCAAACTCCTCCAATATTCTACTCAGTCCCGGTAAACGCGTAATTCCCAATTAAGTAGGGTAATATCCAGTGTGGAGCGTGCGTCTGCGTACAGATGCAGCCAAACGTGATAAGTTGAAGCCAAACAGATAATATGAACCAAAACTCCACCAAATTCCCCCTTTTCCTAGGTCCCGGTAAATATCCATTTTGGACAGCATGTGCGTAAAGATGCAGCCGAAAGAGTCTTTGTAAAGTTCTCCATAATCCTCCTCCTCCTTTCAGGTAACCATGCTGTAGATGTGTAGTTATTTATCAAAACAAACACAACGTGCTCCGTGCAGTTGTTTTTGATATAAACTGAAGCGCACATGACTCCAAATAAGAATCAACTATGCGCTCTGTTTCATTTGCACGCGCATGTGTTAAGCCCGAAGCTGGCGAAAGGCCTATTAGTATCGCAGAGCAATGCTCCTATTGGGCGGAATTAGGGCAAAAAAACAATCATGAAAACTGACACAAAAGTAGATCACGACAAGACAAGGAAAAAATACTATGACACCAATGCCATCCTGTTAGGGTTGGGGCTAGGGGTTAGAGTCATAGTTGGGATTAGTGTGGGGCGCGGTGTTTGCAGGGCACAGCATTTTGTGGGGCACGATCTTTGCCAATTGTGGCTATATTTTGGAATATAACTGAACATCGTATGGTAGCTCACTATGTTTTAAAATATGAATTTACACGAAGTAGTTCAAAGGACTGAAATGTATTTTCTTAATAATATAGGCCATTATAATTTACATAAAAAATATAGGCACTCAAAAAAGAATTGTTCAGGAACTGGTATCAAAAAAACAGGTATCATTGAAGTACTGGTATCGAAAAAGCCATTTTCACAAGACAAAAATGTACCTTTCCTGAATGTCTTTAGAATGGTCTGAAGCTGTATCAGAAAAGCACATACTGGTATATGCCCACGGACCACTATGAAACCTACCTAGACCACAAAAGGATTACACAGATACAAGGCCACATGGTAATATAAAAGAAAGTACTATGATTTAAAGTTGAGAGTCACTTCTATTTTGTAAACAAGTGTTTACATTGACTCTGATGCCACAATGACAATAGAGTATAGTACTGAAAAAGAGTTTGAAATTTTAAGAGTTATTTAGAGTTGATCCCTTTTACTTGAAACTAGCTACACCAATCATTCTGGTTGTGCTTGAACACTGTGTCAGGTTGAGTCAGCAGGAGCAAGCCGGAACAACCCTGAAGGCACTGAAGAGAGGTGTGGCAACAGGAAGAGCAGGTTGGACAGGCTCAGACAGGAGGAGAGCACAGACAGTAACACACACATGCAGTATCACTGGCACTATGCAGCCAAGTCTCAGTGGGGAGCAGAAACTGGCTGCAGCTTGACGTGTTTAGCTTCTTGTCCCTGCTCCAACATGTAGCTGAGGAGGGAAATCTTTTCAGTTCTAAACAGAGGCCATTTACAGAGCTCAGGCAAATAAGACACACATTCAAGTGCTCCCGCTGAATGAATAACAGGCATCATGGTTAAATGCTACTTCAAAATCTACATGTAGACAATTCATTTATCATTCCAACAAATTTACATCACCAACTCTATTGGTATTCAAATACACAAATAGGTTTTCCCAATCCAAAACTTCCATCCAAAAATCCAAAATGCCAATGTAAATATATGGATAAGATGGGAAAATAAAGGAGCTAGACAGAAAGGAACTAGAGAGAAAGAAAAAGCGCTAAGCAAGTAGTGGTATAAATATTGAAATATTGATATATTATCTAGTTTAAGTCGATGATAAAGTATTGCTATGGTGTATTGATATAGTGGTTTAATAAAGACTTTTAGTAGCTGTATCAAGATATTTGTCGTATCATGGCCTATGCATCAAGGCATGTATCGGCAACTTCTTATTGATACCCAGCCACATTAACGAGTGCCCTGTCAGTCGGGTGAACAGACTAACATATTCAATGCAGCTCAAATAGCTGTGCTAAGTAATCACTGGGAAGGGGACATGCTTTGGATGTTTTCATGTCCCACGTACGTGGTGGTTTGAGTGGAGGGCACAACACACGGCAAAAATGTTACATGCATCCATCTGAATGATGGTGCTGTGGCACTGCTGTCACTATGGAGTTACACACAGGACAGCAGTGAAAGTAGGGCTGCTCGATTATGGGGAAAAAAATCATTATCACAATTATTTTTAGTTACACAATGCATTCATTCAGCATTTTTCTCTCAAAAACACGTTATTGATAATTTAGGCAAATGTTCAAATTGAAAACAAATATAAGCTGCAAATATGTACTTTAGGGCAGTTTTGCAATGTATAAAAAATAAAATGAATAAAATATACTTTGAACATGAAATAAGGCATAGAAAAACAGAAATGTTTCCAAAATAAAATCTCTACATTTAAAAAAATACAATTAATATACTTATATAAAAATATTCTAAAATACACTTTGTTAAGCTTCTACTCAATTATATGAGTTTGGAGGTTGTTTGACACACAAATCGAAATCACGATCAAAATTCAATTAATCGTCCAGCCTTAGGTGAAAGTAGTAAAGCACGACCTTTCGGATGGTTCCCTATGAATAAACATATTTGATATCCATGCATTGAGACACGTGCATGCTCGTCAGCAGAGGGTCATAGATAAAACCTTCATTTGCTTTATTGTGATCATGTAGTCAGGAGAGCCTAGCCACAGTCTAGAGATGTAAAGATGTCCAACTCTCACAGTACAATTTTATCACGATATACATCTCACAGTATGATATGCAATATTTGAGAGGCTAACAAAATTGTAGCCAGGTTACAGACATCAGTGCAAATTATTACTGTCATCATGACAAGAATTAAGATAAAAAAAAAAAAAAAATTATATAGTTCTTCATTTTGTCTGCATGGAAGTGGATTATGGTACATGTAGTTCTCTATATTTAATTGTGATAATTGTGACAGACTTTTGACAATAAAATAGCACAATATTTTGGTTATTGTTCCATTCCTACCAGACCTGCCTACTATTAGGTTTGGTTAAATTAAGAAGTGTATTCAATAAAGGCTGATAGTGCAAATGTAACTTCTATTGAAATCTATGTATGGTTCTCTCTCTGTCTTTAGCTATCAAATCTATGAATCTACATCAGGTAAGCATACAGTTGTAATTAACCCAATCTGAGGGTAAAAACAATCACTTGACTCATTCTGAACATTTATTGACAAACGAGACACCTCTGTATTTCTACCATTGACGCCACAATCTTGGGAATAGTAAAACCAAAGAGGCTACAAAATAAACAGGACCTTGTATACAGAATCCTAGATTTCTCAAAGCCTACATCATCTCAGGACATTGAGACATGATCTTGGGTGTCTTGTGGAGGAAAGCTGTGATATGGCACAAATAAGGACTAACTCAATATCAGGGCTTGCCACCAACAACTACTATTTTTTGCAGCTTGCAAACATTGAACAGCATACAACCCACCTAATACAAAACAAGCGCAGTACAAGATAATCCTTCAGAATGGTAATCCTGACAAAGGCTCTGGTGAGATCTGAACACGGCCCCCTGATCTGCTCTGGTTACTCTGGGGAACTTGTTCACACATGTTTTTAATGCACATTTGTACTGCATGTCAACGTAGGCCATTTTAGGAGGTTTTAGGGATCAAGCGGTGGTGTATTGTCACTAGGCAAATGATCAATTATTAATTTATTGACTTATGACAGCATCAATTACGTTTCCGGCTGTGTGACATATATGGTGCTCATTTCAATGAAACTCGGCCATTTATTCTCATTCAAAAAGGTATGTTTAACTTTCGTGCTTTGTTGTAAAACACCACATATAGAGTCAAAACAACAAACTTGTAGCACAATCTGACTGCGCTGTAGCCCAATGAAAACAGATCCACCCTCGCAATAAAAGGAGGAAGTGAAGAAAAACAACGGGCATCAAGCTTTGCTATTTTCGAGATATAAATGCCCAGCTTTCATAAACAAATAGCGTGTCTCGTCAGAGTATCAGCTTAGATCAGTCAGGAGCTGTATGGAAAGTTGCACCATGTCTCTCGGAGGTTGTTTTTACCACTGAGCCTCGCCGCCATTTTACAGCACTAGAGGAAGACATATTGGGAGCTAACACAAACAAAAGACGAGCGGCCATTTCCAAGCCGCAGTCGCCTTTTCTTAACTACACCATTCGCACTTGTTAACACGTTTGTATATCTTGACAAATATTTCAAAAGGCATTGTGTTACGATTTCAGAACGTACACAAAAAGGACATTATGTGTGAGACATGACGACGTCGTGCAAACACGGCACAGCTCGGCCTGATTAGGCCTTAGGCCAGAAGCTGTAGCCTGGTAGGCTGTAGCACAATTATTAGCATGGATTGATTTGACCAGAACAGGTCCAAACGTTTGCCTACTCAAGTCTGCAGTTTCAGTTTACCTTATATGTGGGATCCCAACACCTCCTTGTA
The DNA here is from genome assembly GCF_026225935.1 of Boleophthalmus pectinirostris. Lineage (NCBI taxonomy): Eukaryota > Metazoa > Chordata > Actinopteri > Gobiiformes > Gobiidae > Boleophthalmus > Boleophthalmus pectinirostris. Next base: position 35,504,141 of record NW_026571207.1, read on the forward strand.
AGATTTTGTACAGTTTGCTTTCATATAGCAACTGTGGATGCCTGGCTTTCTGTGATTCCAATTTTACTGCTACCTCCTGTGAAAAGAAATGATAAGAGAAATGTGGGTTTACATAAACGGCATCCTGAGTTAGACAATACTGGAGTAGAAATAATAAGAGCACAATAATACTTTACCTCTCCATTTGTGATGTTGATGGCCAGATATATATCACCGAAAGATCCCGATCCGATTTTCCTTACAAGCTTGTATTTACCACCGACGATGAACTCGGCTTTAGAACCACTGCTACTCGCCATAATGTCCCCTGATAGTGTCAATCTCCACCGATTTCACGATAGAAAATGTTTCCCAAGCGATCTCAAGTGTCGGTCAAACATAGAACGTATGGAGCCAGCTGCTTCCCCGAAACTCCAGACCTGGTGACACACGAACACTTAGGGCCAACGAAGAACCAAGGCTGATCAACAATCGCGTATGTGGTTTCGTTACTTATTATTGTTGCGGTACATATTAACCAGTTACCTACGTTTTATAATAAATAAGCCAAGCTCCGGGTCGTCCCAAGCAGAGGCCCTCTGAAACCACCCAAAACCAGCTCGGAGTAGCAGCGGCTAATCGGAGTAGTGCTAGCTGGTGTTAGCATTGAGCTAACGCTGTCGATCGGACCAGACTACAAAAATATGCCCCTTCTCCGCGCCCGTTTTCGTCCTCTCCGATGATGTATCCGATTTTTGTGATTTCTTCCTTCGATCCTACGTAGTGAAGTAAAGGGTCGCTGCAAAAAGTACGGCGCAACCCATTCACTCCGCCATCTTGTCTTCTCTGCCCCTCTCTCTCGTTGGTTTCCGTAGGACGCGATCACAGAGACACGTCACGGGGACACGGGCCTCCAGAGTCCCAGCCCCGTCCACCGTCCTGCCCCTCAGGTGGAGCCGACCCAGGCGGAGGCAGCCAGCCAGCACATAGTAGGATCGAAATGAAGAAATACTTGATTCACTCGTGCAGACGGTTGTAAGCTACGCTAGTGTACTGCACTTCATCCACTATTAGTATACTGTGCGTTTAAGGGCTGGGCAATTCTTTTTTCCATGGGCCACATGAGAAAATATTGCAGGACACCTGGCCTAAATGCTTAACTCAATTCTGCGTAATATTAATTGTATTTCTTTATATAAAAAAGCAGTAAATATAATTGTTTTCTCAAGCTGGTATATGTTATGACTAAGCAATGAAAAAGTGAGACAATCTTACAAAAAATGTCATTTAAACAAAATAATAAAAGCAATGCAGCTTTAGACCATGCGTGAGATAAAATTATAAAATGTTTATTTTGTAATTCCAAATTATCTTAAAGGGGCCAGTCAGAGTCAACCATGTCAGTCAGAGTATGTGGCTCTGGAGCTGGACAATGCCCAGGTCTGGTCTAAGCCATGTAGTACTGAAACACACTGGTGTGTAGAGATGGGTAGGCTGCTCTTATACTTGAGTAACTTTTTACATAAATTGTATTTTTCAGAGTACTTTTCTAGCACTTTTACTCCTACTTGAGTTTTTTTTATTTTTTTTATTATTATAGTAGCGTTACAGTAGGCCTAGTCCTATTTGAGTAAACGTTGTGGTTACTCTTCCCATTTTGAGTAAGTCTGACTTGACCGCTCTTTCAGATGTTTATGTCTATCATTATAAATGGCAAACCAACCAGACATAGTGATGAATAAATAACAGAACATTATAGGAAAAAGGAATGCGGGAAACTAGAGAAAGACCAGGGGCTCAAAGAAGAGGTAGAGAAGGCCTGGAAGGTATCAGTAGTGCCCATGGTCATTGGGCTGTAATAATAATAACAACAGTAGTAATTTATCATTTATAGTGATATGTATTATACAGACGTACGGTGTGTGGAACAAATGACTGGAGCAGAACAGGGACAAAATCTGTGTGTGCATAATTATTGGACAGCTGTTAATATGCAGAATTATTACACAACTAAATGAAAAATTAACATTTTCCATTCTGACTTGTTTATTTTAATTATTCAGAATAGTAAAGAACTCTAAATTTACAAATAATCATTTCTGACCAAAAAAAAAAAAATCAGTGACCACTGATGATTAAGGTCATAAGCCTGCCAATCATTTAGTCTGTCAGTTTCTTGATCTGTTGACTTGATCAACTTTTTATGCAGCAGCAACCACAGCCTCCCAGACACTGTTCTCAGAGGTGTACTGTTTTCCTTCACTGTAAATCTCCCATTTAAGAAAGGTTCTCAAGTTCTCAATAGGGTTTAGGTTGGGTGAGGAAAGAGGCCAGGTCGCTATTTTTTCATCTTTAAGGTTTACGCAGTAGAGTACTTCAATGCATGTGATGGGGCATTGTCCTGCATAAAAATCACACTCCTCTTGAAAGATGCAGACTTTTTCTTGTACCGCTGCTTAAAGAAAGTGTCTTCTAAAAACTGACAGTAGGTTTTGGAGTTCATTTTGAGTCAATCTTCAAACCGAAAAGTACCCCACCTCCACCGTGCTGGCGTCTGAGTCGAAGTGGAGCTCTGTCTCCATTACTGATCCAGCCACGGACCCATCCATCTGATCCGTCAAGAGTCTCTCTCTCTCTCATCTCATCAGTCCATAAAACCTTTGAAAAATATGCCTTGGCTCAGTCTTGACGTTTCAGCCGACCAGACCCCTATTGAACAAGTTTCTTGTTCAATAGGGGTCGGTTTCAGTCTTCCTCACCTTGACCATGTCTCTGAGCACTGAACACCCAGAAGTATTCTGGGCACTCCAGGTAGGTTGCAGTTCTGGATTATGACAGCACTGGAGGATAATGGGTTCTTGATAGCTTCATTTTTGATTCTTCTCAAATCTCTTGCAGTTAATTTGCATATTTTTTTCCTCATGTTTCTTGCAACAAAACATTTGATGGTTCTGTGATCACACCCCTATATCTTGGCAATTTCAAGAGTGCTGCAGACTTTTAAAATAATTTGACTTCTCAGAGTCAGTTAAATCTCTTTTTTGGCCCATTTTCCCTGAGGAAAAGAAGTTGCTTAGGTCACATCCTAAGTTGTTTGACAAATACATATCACCTGATATGCTTACAAAAAATAAGAATTCAGGTTCAGGTGGTCATATTAGTTGGAATATTTCTCATAATTTCACATAGTTCTCAGGCTCTTTCTCAGAACACTCGACACAAACACATATTATCAATGAACTGTCTTTATCTTTTCACTGCCAGAATTCATATATTGTTAAGGACTTAGGTCCAAACTTTGTCACTTTTAATATAGAAACTCAGTCTCTGAAACTCTTAATCAGGACTGAGGACAGAGCTGGAAAATGGAAGTTTGGATCTGACTTGTATGTGAATGTCCCCCTTAACTAAATGCTGAATATTAAGAACATTATCTTACTATAAAGAACCGACTTAGTTGAAACTACAGCAGATGAGCTGATGAGCTATTAAACAAGTCCCTCTCAAGTAATTTTATAGTCCCAAGATAGCTAGGATTAGGCAACAGTTTTTCAATTTGTCTCTTACTTTTGTTGAAAACCATACACCTAAACAGGGCCATGAATGCTTGTAGCCTCTCCCTCAAACACACCATCATAGTGCATATGACAGGTTTTCATCTTTTTTTTTTCTAATTTTTACTCTTATTTGGTGGAATGGTATCTGTGATAAATATCAAGTAAGTGCTTCAACTATTAAAATAAAGGCGTTGTCATTTATTTTTATTAGTCTAACCATAGGGTTATTGTGCAATGTAGACAAGACTAGTGTTGGCTTTTATTTACAGTATGGTTGCTAAATAACAGTTATGGAATTACCTTTGTAAAATTCTAAATTTATTAAATGCTGTGTTTTTCATCATCAGAAACACACCTGGAGTTGTTTTTTGGTCATTCAGAGATGTTTAACATAATGATCCTGCATATATTTAGGCTAAGTTCTTCTCTCAAACAGAAAACTGGTGGTAATGTGATAATACAGGAAGTGCTCTACTGTGTTTTTAAACTCCATACACATTCACTAGAATCATTTGAATAATTTCAACCCTGGAATTGCAAATTTCTTCTGAAGAAAAGGTAAAAAGTAGCAACTTCGTGACATCACAAGGTGGAACAGAGCATTTTGAGCTTTGGAAATGTAGACAAACTAATAATGCAGGATTACTCCAACATATGTGAATGAAACAAAACACAACTCCATATATGTTTTTGAGCATTATAACATGGCTTAGGATGACAAGAGTCAATTTTGCCTGGAACCGATAAGTTTTGACTTCTGTATGAGTAACCTGGGAACAAATGGAAAAGTCGGCAGGAGACTGGAAGAGTGGAGTAAAATGTTAAGTAAAAATATTTATCCAGATTACAATGGGATGATATGGATTTGTTAGAGCTTCTGTGGCCAATAACCGATATTTGTAGCAAGGTGCATAAAATATTCTTCAGTCCATTTGTGATCGTTACTTTAAGGGATGCACCTATATTTGTGTACAAGCTGCAGAGCACAAGCTGTGTAAACCTGTCTAACCTTGACATCAGCATATAGCCTGAGAAAGCTGCACCTGCTCACACTCTGTAGACACATCCATTCCTCACGATGAAGTTGACGGCTCTGCTGTGTTCTGCCCTGCTCCTCACTGGTACGTCCACTCATTTACTGCTCACAAACACACCACATTAACTTAAACTAACCTCAATCACATCATTGGGCGTGATTAATGGCATCACTTTTGAAAGGGTAGTTTTCAGATTCGAGAATGTGATGACTGGGGCAAGAGACAGTTTTTGCTGTTGATTACATTGTACATTGCCATGAAACCTCCAAAAGGTAAAATCATTAATTTTATAACCACAGTGGAGCACTTCCTGTATTACCACATGGCATAACACAGTGGAAATTAGTGTTTTCAGTTTGAGGGACAAAATATGCAAGACTTATGTGTTAATGAAACTCCAGGTATGTTTGTGATGAGGAAAGTATATTAGAACAGATCAGAAAATAGTGTAATATGGGCCTTTTAAATAATATTTATTTAGCTGACTCTAAGATTACACAAACAATGATGTTGAATGTTTTAAATGCAGTTATTTATTAAAGGTCCCCTATTACAGAAAATTGCTTCTTGAAAGCTTTAAGCCATTCTGTAATGAAAGAGTATAAAAAACTGTACTGTACTGTACAACCAATTATAAACAATTAAAATTGCCCCAAAAAATCTACTGAATTACAGTAACATAAGGCTATTAGTAATCCATCTGCTGACTGAGCACTGACTGAGTAAGGGCTAAGTGTAACACCTGATTTGAAATTTGAAGTTAAAGAGGAGGTATTTTACTTCTATAGGGCATTAACTGCTAATGAATAACATATTTAGATCACCATTTAACATTTTATTCTTTTGAAAATGCTATATTAGTTGAAAACAACATTTTGGCTTGTTTTAAAAGTCCCCCGTCCATTGCTCTGTGTGCTCATTCACTTCCCCTTCAGAGCATGTCGTATGGGAGCGTAGACTTGTGGGCAGAGCATTGCACAGAATGTTACAACTAACCGAGTGGAGGGTTCGAATAGGGACCGCAAAAGAGATCACAAAATGACTCAAACACGCATGGATGACATACACAACCTCTTTACACCTGTTTTTTTTTTTTTATTGGGGGAACGTTACAAGAGAAATCCATTTCACATAATACCCCTACTTTAATGTAATTTGAAGGATGGCCTCAAAAAGTTACTCAAATAAATGTAACTGAGTAAATTGACTGATTACTCTGGGTCACACCAAATGGCATCCCAAGGATCTAAAATTTAACTTTTAAAATGTACTGTTGTTTTTTCCCATGTAGTTTTTGCAGCAGAGGAGGAACTTGTCCATAAAGATGGAGATGAAGGAAAACTAGCTCAGCCACGTGAGGTAACACAAAACCTATTCTGCTTATAGAATAAAGAGCATGTGGATTCCATTTTCAAGTCTGCAGCACCCTCTACAGTTACAGATTGCAAACTGCCACCAAATTTAACACTCATTCTGCTTTGTTCCATTTGTTACTGTGAACTAAAAACCAGAGGTGGTAGAGGATGTGATTTACAATTTAAAGTGAATGTAATTTGAAGAACATTAAATGATGCACAAAAATGTGGTATTTTCAAAAGACAGACACAAAAATGAGACAAACTAAATAATATCTGAAGGAGCTGCAAGAAACACAAATTATTTCATATTATATTTTTTATCAGTAAGTAGTGTGACTTCAAGAAAAAAATATTACTTGAGTAGGAGTAAAAGTATGCTGCTAGAAAAATCAGACCTGTCCAGCTCCGGGGCCACATACGGCCCTTTGGTTGACGCTGACCGGCCTGTTTAAGATCATTTGGAATTACAAAATTAACATATTTTATAATTATACCTCATGTATGGACTAAATCTGCATTGCTTTTATTTTATTTAATTTTTTTATGTGAGGCAGCCTAGCAGCTTTTTTATTGCTTATTTATAGAGTTTATGTTATATATAACATAAACTCTTACCAGTCTGACCAGCTCAAAACAATGATATTTACAGCTTTTTAATGAATGAATGAATTAGTTAATTAATATATATATTTTTTTTTTTATTAAGAAATACAGTTATATTATGCAGAGCTGAGTTAAGCATTGGTCCTCCACAATATTTTTTGTTTCTCATGTGGCCCCATGGAAAAACAAACAAACCCTGCTTTAGATAAAAATAACACAAAAATCCTTCTACTGCCTTAACTATTGCTAAAAAAAAATCTGCATCAACATTACACTCTGGAATAACCTGCTTGTAGATTACATCTCACTTGAAAATCTTGCCAAATCCTCTCAAAATCCCTCTTCTGACTCTATATGGTCTCCCATATTGATGTTCATTACAACATAACAAAAACCAAGTAGCTCAATATCTTGAGTTATCTCAATCTTAGCTCCATCGGACCGTTATACTTTCATAAAATCATGCCCTGTAGTTTCCTATGCTATAGCACAATTATGTATTATCTGTGGGCAATACACTCATGGCTCTTGTTGGGGTGACTTGGTGGTGAAGGTGGACAAGGAGTTTTTATTTTTTATTTTCATCAATAATCAGAACTTGCAAGCTCATATATAACTTTCTTTTTAATGCACCTACACAATAATGACAAACCTCAATAAACAGGGGTCAACTCACATCAGTACAAAATGTACACACAAAAGAGGAAAACTCTCACAGAACCAAGGGACAGCAAGTGCAATGTGTATGCCCACATAACTGAACCTTTTTTGTACTCTTTTCTCAGATAAAACTATGATGATTAAGGATTAAATGTTTGCTTCCCTTATGTTGTCCACCTCTCTTTATATACTATACCTGCTGTCAATAATGTTATCTGTAAATTGCTTGTGTAAATCTCTCTTCTGTGTTTGGCACTTACTCAGTGTAACTTCATTTGGTGATGATTAATAAAGGGGAAAAAGGATGTGAGTAATAATCATATAATAATTATCTGCCATAATCATAAAACATTTAAAGAAATAAACTCTTGAAATATTTCTTTCTATGTGTCATATAAGATTATGGGGTTGACTTCCTAAAAATAGTGACAAAAAATATTTTTGTCCTTTTTTTAATGATATTCTAATTTTGGTCTAAACATGGTCTGTACTTATTTTGATACAGTTCAAGATCATTCTAAAGCTGTTCAAGAAAGGTTAATTTTTGTCCTGTTAATTGGACTTTTTTAGTTTACCTGCCCAAATGAGTATCTAATTTTGATATCAGTTTTAGTAATGTTTTGTATCTCTTGAGTGTTGAGTCTGTGCTGAATTATCTCTCTTGTTGCAGCCCCAATGTAGCAGGCTGGAGTCGGAGAGCTGCACTAAAGAGTATGACCCGGTGTGTGGCTCTGACGGGCACACATACAGCACAGAGTGTCTGCTGTGCCAACACAACAGGTGGGTGTCATTCTAACCATGACCACAGGAGGGAGCAGGAGTCTTCAACAGTCAGGGAAACAGTTGAAGACCCCCCCCCCCACACACACAAATAGTTGTTCATTTACTTTAAAGACATTGCTCTTTTCTATGCAACATAGGCTTTTTTCTGTTAGGCCTTTCTACACTGGATTCGGATTCCTGTTTGATGTGAGAAGCCCACGTTACACATGTTTAAAACAACACATTAAAACACATGCACGCACATTTTGTTATGAAACTAGTGATGGAACATGGCTGGTATATGACATTCAAATGGAACAGTTGTAGTGCTATTCATGACCTTGGACAGCAGAGGTGCACAGTATTCAGTTATATTTACTCAGTTTAATTTACATAAAAATAAATAAATAAATAAATAAAAACTTCAGAATACCTTTTTAGCAGCATATTTTTACTCATACTTCAGTAATATTTGTATTGAAGTAACAGAACTCTTACTTGAGTAAAAGCTGTGGTTTCTCTTCCCACTGTGAGTATGTTAAAGTGACAAAATCTTTATGTTGACAATATTTTTTGTGATCAAAATTTTATTCAAGTGTTATTATTTGCAGTTATACATAATCCAGTTTACAATGCATTTTTCTCCCTTTTAAACCCCCCACCCCCACCCTTAAACTCCCCATTGATGGGCATCAACAGAAAACATATGTACACACACATACATACACATAAATACATTTACAGAACACACACATATACATATATACAGCATCTACATAAACACACACACCTATATACACATATTATAGTATATATGTTATATATACATATACATGTATAAACACACACACAAAAAGACACACATATCCAGGTGTATATTCTCTCTGTACTGTACATAGGCAAATTTCCTCCAGCAAAAGACATCAGCAGAAATTGTGTTATACATACTTATTATGTACTGTACAGAGAAAGTTAATTGAGAGTACTGTACACATATTGTGTACATTCTAAAATCATATATTATAATGAAAAATCTCCAGGTAACAACTATACAGTAGATCCAGATCTCAGTTTGATCAATAGATTGGACCAGCAAGAAATGTTTTTGGTTTTTGCTCCATGCATTCGAGCAGCAGAAAGCTCCAATTGAATGATTTCTCCGAACAATAGGAGCCATTTTCTCACAGTCAGAGGTTGAACTGATTTCCATTGGCATATTACAATTTTTTTGGCAGCTGTATGACCTGCTAGTAATATTTCCTTTGAAAATACCAGATTTGTCCATTAGTTAATGTTTGCCCTTCTAATGACAGTAAAATCAAATTATAAATCAGATGTTACGTCCCGACAGTTGGTCTTTAGTTTATGCTTATTTGAGTATTACTTTTTCCAAATTTCAACTTTTTTTTACTCTTACTTGAGTAATATTTTTATTTTTCTGTAATGTTACTCTTAGTGAGTACAATTTTGGACTACTCTACCCACCTCTGAGTATAGATAAGTAAGAGATGATGTATTACCTTGTCTGAGAAGAACAGCTGTTATTACACAAAATGGACTCTTGTGAGCTTTAGGCCATGTTAGAATGTTGGTACCTCCTCAAAAACAGACCAGGAGTTGTGTTTTGTTTCATTCACACATGTTTGAGTAATCCTGGATTATTTGTCTAGATCTCCAAAGCTCAAAATGCTCTGTTGTACCTTATGATATCATGAAGCAGCACTTTTAAAGTGAATGGCTATGGGAGCATGGTGATGTAGGTTTGTGGGTTGTGCTATAGGATCATACAGCAAGGTGGGTTCAAATAGAGCCCTGGAGAGATCACTAGATTACACAAACATACATGCATGGCACCTTAAACCTCTTCAGGCATGGTTTTGATGAGGGAATTACATTACATGGTTGAAGGCTCCAAAAAGTAATTTTGCATAATTCTCCTTCTTTAAGGTATTTTTGAGCAATAACAATAATTAAACTGCTAGCTCCATATATAAACCTGTTTAATACAGAAAAACATTCCAGGGAAACAGTTAACATCTTCATGGAGACAGCAGGTGGTGGACTTGGCAGGAGACAAGTTAAATAGTGCACCTTCAGTTTTGAACTACACATTACTGTGGTAACATTCATTCATCTGCTCTTTCATTACTATAGACATGTTTGTGTTCTTTTAGGCAAACATTATCCAGGAGACGTATTTACCATCACATGGTTATGCGTCTAGATGTGAACTATCCTCAGAACTGTCAGCTGACTTGGTAATGTGCAGGTTGCAAGAGGAGTGGTCTTTCTGAGAGCACCGGGCAGCAGGAGGAGTGGTGAAGTCTGAGCGAGCTGCCAGGTCCATCAGACTGACCATGTCTCAGAAAGTAACATCAGCTGATATACAACACATTACTACCAAGAGTGGTGACAGTTCTGAAGATAGCTCACAGCTAGCAGCCCAAACATGTTAACAAGGTAAATACATCTCACTATTAAAATAGATTAAAAGAAAATAGTCTAAAAGAAAACTAATATGACTTAGATTACACAAACATATAACTAGTATAAGCAGTACAGCTTAAGCACTTTTACTGATAAAAAGAGGTAGCCTTTTACAATCAGAATCTAAGTTGCCAGTTTAATAACTTGCAGACAGAGGACACCTACAAGTTTTTCTCATTCTCAGTATATGGACACATGCCTCATGTGAAAGCTCATAACCTCCAGAATTCCCTCTGCTGGAGAGGCTGCACTAGCACTGACTCAGGATTGACCACAGGTGCTAGGGTTTAGGGAAAGAATTCAAATCAGAGCCATTTTAGGTTTGAACTGAGTGAAATTTGTCTGTGAGGCAGTAGGCGATTGCTATTTATTTTTCATCTAAAGACTTCTTTTCTTTCCAGAAAACACAAGCAGCAGGTGAAGGTGGCGAGGCAGGGCCCATGTGTGTGACAGTGCCCATGCATGTGACCGGAACCCTCCCTCTGGACTTAACAGAAATGTCAGTCTGAACTATTAAATCTCTGCATCCATATGTGCACTTGTGTCTTCTTATTACTGCTCATACTATAAATCAACAAACAGTAGACCTGGGTTTGCACAGAGCAAAAGCCTGTAGGCTCAGCATAGGTCACATTATATTATACATTCTCTTAGAAAATCATGTTTGAAATAGTCACTTTTGGTACTGATGGCTTAATGATTAAAGAAAGAAAATTATAGGACTGCAGTGGTTTCATGTGCACCAGGTCCTCTTCAGAAGGTTTGGACAGTTTCCTGAGCTGTGTATTTGGCCTACAGTCCTAGAGAATGCCCCTGCGTCAGTGTGAGTACAATGTAGGAGCCTACAGAGCCAAGTAGTAGGAACCAGTCGAATGTATTATGCAATCTCGCAGTGTGATAGTGACGTGTGACAGTGGTGTGTGACAGTGGTGTGTGACAGTGGTGTGTGTTAGTGGTGCGTGTGATGGTGGTGTGTGTGATAGAGGTGTGTGATAATGGTGTGTGATAGTGGTGTGTGTAATAGTGGTGTGTGACAGTGGTGTGTAATAATGGTGTGTGTAATAGTGGTGTGTGACAGTGGTGTGTGACAGTGATGTGTGATAGTAGTGTGTGTAAGTTGTGTATGTGATAGTGATGTGTGACAGTGGTGTGTGTGGTAGTGGTGTGGGATGGTGTGTGACAGTGGTGTGTGACAGTGGTGTGTGTTAGTGGTGCGTGTGATGGTGGTGTGTGTGATAGAGGTGTGTGGCAATGGTGTGGGATAGCGGTGTGTGACAATGGTGTGTGATTAGTGGAGTGTGTGATAGCGGTGTGCGACAGTAGTGTGTGATAGTGGTATGTGATAATGGTCTGTGTAATAGTGGTGTGTGACAGTGGTGTGTGACAATGGTGTGTGATAGTGGTGTATGTGATAGTGGTGTGTGACAATGGTGTGTGATAGCGGTGTTTGTAATGGTGGTGTGTGACAGTGGTGTGTGATTAGTGGCGTGTGCGATAGCCTTGTGTGACAGTGGTGTGTGACAGTGGTGTCTGTAATGGTGGTGTGTGACAGTGGTGTGCGATAGTGATGTGTGACAGTGGTGTGTGACAATGGTGTGTGATAGTGGTGTCTGACAGAGGTGTGTGATAGTGGTGTGTGACAGTTTTGTGTGATTATTGGAGTGTGTGACAGTAGTGTGTGACAGTGGTGTGTGACAGTGGTGTGTGACAGTGGTGTCTGTAATGGTGGTGTGTGACAGTGGTGTGCGATAGTGATGTGTGACAGTAGTGTGTGACAGTGGTGTGTGACAGTGGTGTGTGATAGTGGTGTGTGATAGTGGTGTGTGACAGTGGTGTGTGATAGTGGTGTGTGACAGTGGTGTGTGATAGTGGTGTGTGATAGTGGTGTGTGACAGTGGTGTGTGATAGTGGTGTGTGTAATAGTGGTGTGTGATAGTGGTGTGTGATAATAGTGTGTGATAGTGGTGTGTGACAGTGGTGTGTGACAGTGGTGTGTGATAGTGGTGTGTGATAGTGGTGTGTGACAGTGGTGTGTGATAGTGGTGTGTGATAGTGGTGTGTGACAGTGGTGTGTGACAGTGGTGTGTGATAGTGGTGTGTGATAATGGTGTGTGACAGTGGTGTGTGTAATAGTGGTGTGTGTAATAGTGGTGTGTGTAATAGTGGTGTGTGATAATGGTGTGTGACAGTGGTGTGTGATAATGGTGTGTGACAGTGGTGTGTGACAGTGGTGTGTGTAATAGTGGTGTGTGATAATGTGTGATAATGGTGTGTGACAGTGGTGTGTGATAATGGTGTGTGACAGTGGTGTGTGACAGTGGTGTGTGTAATAGTGGTGTGTGATAATGGTGTGTGATAATGATGTGTGTGATAGTGGTGTGTGATAATAGTGTGACAGTGGTGTGTGACAGTGGTGTGTGTAATAGTGGTGTGTGACAGTGGTGTGTAATAATGGTGTGTGTAATAGTGGTGTGTGACAGTGGTGTGTGATAGTGGCGCGTAGCCTACGTCGGGAGGCGCTGAGGTGGTGATGCTCAGAGCCAGATGTGCTGCTGTCATCACCGCACCTGGAGCACGCACATCCAGATGCGCCCTGCCGCTGTGCCGCCGAGCAAGGACCACTCCGAGGACACATTGTGTCACAAACAAACAGGTGCCACGGTACCAGCCTATCGCTGCGTGTGCACGGGCATGACACCTCGGCGCGTCTCAATCGGATCAATTCATTTATGATAGTGTTAGCAGCTAGCTAATCGAAGGGTACTTCATCTAACAACGACCTTTATCGCACCGTGCGTGTGTCAGCTGTGGTTTTATCTGCCCCGCGCACACTGGACATGCGGGGTAAATGCGGGAGTCGGGACTAGCCGTGTATCGTTTCGGGCTTTGTCCAAAGGAAACACGGGAGTCACTGGAGATGGCTTTGATGAAACGCGGAGAGGCTAACTGAAGCTAGCGGGCTAGCTTCACGTATCTCCGCAGATCAGCGCACAGAGTCGGGGGCATCGAGCACCATGGAGCCTTTCCCGGTGTAAGATCTGTTTTTCACATGAAGACAATGGAATCTATGAGGCGCTAGCAGGACGAGTATCGATGGAGTCCTTTTTACAGATAGCCCCGCACTCCCTGGCTATAGTATTGAGCAGAAACGGCTGTGAAGGGGGTGTGGGGACCAGCCGTGTGTCTGAGAGCGAGGAGCTGCCCAGACATCACACGGGCTACGAGATCTTTGCTGATTTCAAAGCGGAGAACGCGCAGCAGCGCGTGTGGAACCAGCGCATCACCGAGGCCGTCTCTGAGACCTTCTTCCTGGGATGGATAGACGAGCATGTGCTTCTGATCCAGGGGAAGGAGGACCACCTGGAGGTCCTGAGGGAGGGCTGGATGCGGAGGTCCCTCAACCCCCCGCGGGGATTCACCATCAAATACCTGGGTAAGGCCTCTTCTTCCAGCGCTTCTGGCGCACACATGTGTAGCTGGTGTAGGTGTAGCTGCAGCTGCAGTAACAACATTTGATATGACCATGTCTACATCGTATCTGGAGACACAGGCCATTTAAAAATTAAAATCAAAATCTTATTTAGCTTCTATTCCTTTGAAAAGTCTAAGCTAATAAATGAACTGAGATGCATTCTACTATCAATTAAGGATTTGTTAACCTGAGCTGTGCTGGCCAGTGATTTTGGTCTGTTAACAGAAAGCCATCTAACCAACTCCACATGTTAACCCATGTTTTGTGGTCAGTAACTATTCAGGGTCCATTTCCTCTAGTTTCCCAGGAGCTGTCAGGGCTTCACCTGCATTAGAATGTCCAGTGGTTGCAGTTATTAAGGGACATAATTATTTCTCTTAACAACACCTTCAACAACATGCATTCTGTTGTGTGGTTTGAGTCACCTCTCCACAGATCAGACTTATAATGTGATGAGGTGGCATTACTTGCTTGTCTCCAAGAAGACAGTTTTAATTCCAAACTCTGCAATATTCCAGGCAAAGCAATAGCATTTCCACTTCCACTAGTAAAGTACAGATGTAAATATCTTCTAATTGTCATTTCCAGATGGATGATAGACTGCGTTTAAACTGAAACTTGTGTGTTGAAAAGCAGGTATTTCTGTCTATGCTAATGCTAACATACATTAAATGGAATTATTCATGTTAAAATAATGCCACACGCCACCAGAACAACTAACCTTTCATTAGTTGTATTTTTCGTAAATATTTTTTTAATATTCTATTTTGAGTTAGATTATCTTAGCATTAGCTTCAAGACAAAAACTGAATTGTTTAAACAAAAATGTGTCTCAGCCATACTGTGTTTTGCTTAGAATGCTAGCAAAACAAAAATATCTCCTTGAAACGGAGGATAGGGCGGACCCTTCACCAGAAAAGTTAGATAGTGTATCTTTAATTTACAAGTCAAACTGTCAAAACATCTGGTATGTAGGTACTTTAGATTTTAGCTTCTTTTCTCATGGTCTGAATCTAAGGCCCCAAACACCTGGCTTAGTCCTGATTTAGTACTGAAAAGGGTTGGCAAAAGTATCGAACATCATCATAATCAATATTAAAACTAGTATAGAAACTCATACTTATTTGAGCAAGTATTGATACTATAAAGTCTCATTCACAGAGCAGAAATAAGCCTTTCCTGAATGTCTTTAGGGTTGAGTTGTATCAGAACAAGAATAAGAGCACATAGACTAGTGTAGACCACTATGGAACCTACCTGGACCACTGACAGATTACATATAAGACCACGTGATAATATGAAAGAAAGTGCTATAAAGATTTAATCGAAACTGAGTTTGAAATTTTAGCATCATGAGTACACTAGTACTGGATGTTAAGTTGATTCTTTTCTGGTTTAGTTCTGAGTTTAGTCCCAGTTTAGTCCTAGTTGTGATGTGGTTTGTGGTCTCCAAGGTCTGTGGGCTGTAGTAGTTAATGCCACATTTGATCTCACTCTAGGTGTGTTCCAGGTGTAGTCCAGAGGCAAGAATTAGTCTGGAAGAATTATTTTTATTATATATTTGTCTGTGTTATATTTGTCTTATGCACTGTATCAACAGTAGAACATGCTTTGTTGTCTTATCATATTTATTATTTAAAACCACGGTATGTAAACTTTTAGCCAAAATTTGAATAAAATAAAGCACCTTTTCCTTTTTTTTTCTTTTCGGTTGTGTTTATAACACAATAAAGCTTTAGACATACATTCTTTATGCATATTTAGGCTGCTGGTTGGGCCAAACAAAGATCAGCCTTTGCTTGTGATTTAGGGCCAAAAACTACAAATATCAATCCTATATATTGACTGGCCACTACATTGGTCTATCCCTCCAGATGATCCAGGAAGATATACTGTCTTTAAATTCATCTGGAGGTGGAAAATCAACCACATGATTCCATGGAAATAGAAAGTTAAAACCATACTCCCAAACATTCTCCATGGAGATGTTTTACCATACTGTGGAGGATTATAGCCAAAGGAACAACATTTCTGTGGACGCAAGCAGATGACCCTCCTCTATTTTTTGATATTAAATATCATACTATGGCTTTAAGGAGGTAAAATTCAACAAAACTGAACACAGCCACACAACCATGACATGATTTCATACACATGTACATTTACAGTGGTTTGGCATTGTCCCTTTTTTTTCTTGTCTGTGCATGGTGCAGTCAGAAATATCATAGTTAAGTCAAGTAATGAGCAAAACTGGACTTAAACTAACTTAAATTACAGATATATGCATTGGCTAATTAAAATGAAAAAACAGACAAGTGGAGACACCGAGCTCCCGTTATCATTTGCAAAGCCCTACAACACCATAGACAAGCTCTATGTCCAAGGACTGTGTGCCATAAAACAAACATTCTTAGTATTAGATTAACAGTGTT
This sequence comes from Boleophthalmus pectinirostris, assembly GCF_026225935.1. Classification (NCBI taxonomy): domain Eukaryota; kingdom Metazoa; phylum Chordata; class Actinopteri; order Gobiiformes; family Gobiidae; genus Boleophthalmus; species Boleophthalmus pectinirostris. The sequence continues at coordinate 35,520,488 of NW_026571207.1, forward strand.
TTGTGGTTGATTAACTGACTGCATTGTAGATTTTGTCTAAACTAAATGAATATAACTTTTATCTTGGGGTCAGTGATGTTTTGCAATTTCAGAAAATGAAAATATAATGACATGCAAAATATTACATTTTTCTGGTATATTTAAATGTATATTTTATCATTTAATGCCCCTTGAAAAAAAAACACATTGATAAAAAAAAAAATTCTGCATTTAACACCAGGGACATCTTAAAAATGTAAGTTAGTGAAAAAGATGTACTTTGATATGTAATTACATTTTAAATAAACTATATTATTTAAAATGATGAAAACCACAAACTGAGATCTACAAATAAAAAGTAGACCATTACAAAGTTTTTTTTTTTCTTTTCACAATTTGCCCTTAACTCTCATATCTGGTAAATGGTCAAATTTTTCAGCTCTTTTCCACCATCAAGACACACAAAGCACTTTACACTAAGGAACCACTCACACACACTCACACACCAGTGTACGCAGACACTGGGGGCAAGGTGGGTTAAGTGTCTTGCCCATGGACACAATGACCACATTCCTCTGTGGGAACTGGAATTGCACCACGTACCTGTGGGTCAGTGAATCAGACCGCCGGACCAATGATGTTTATGTCAAGAGTGGGATTCGAACCGCCAACCTCAGGATCAGTGAACAAAAAAAATGGCTTTTGAAACTGACTATATATATATATATATATATATATATATATATATATATATATATATATATATATATATATATATATATATATATATATATATATATATATATATATATAACTCAACTAAATCCCAATGTTGATCTAACTACATTTAATACTGACTGTCCAATTACATTTTGAATAATTGCTATTGCTAATATACCAAACCTAATTTCCCGTATTTGTGTGATTATTTTACATAGTACTTTAATACCGTAGCATATATAATTAGTTAAATAATGCAAATAAAATGTTTAAATAAATTCTGATGTTTTTTAGTTAAATATTTAATGTTACCTACAACAGGCACAGGTTTGTTTCACCAAATGACAAGTTCTATTTGACTGAAAATGACATTTTTCATACATTTTCATTCTAAACTGGTATATACTTTTTCCATTAAAGAGAAACAAGCATTGATTTCAAGTGTAATATTTTTAAAATTATATCAGAATTATATTAAAACTGGTTTAGCTGGTATAATTTGTGCAAGCAAATGTTATCTCTAATTCTATGTGTTACCCCTTTCACTGTATGACATTTTAAGACTTAGAACCTATAACATTCTTTGAAATTAGATTTCTTCATCTAAATGCATATTGGTACATATTAATAAACATATTAATAACTACAGACATTGTGGCTTCTAGACACTAAAATTCCAACTTCACTTCACTGACCTGTTGACTAAAACAAAACCAAAAATGTGTGGTCAGAAGTCTACTACAAGTAATTACATACTGCCAGTGTTGGGAAGGTGACTTTTAAAATGTATTCCCCTACAGATTACAGATTACACACCCCAAAATGTAGTTTGTACAGTAATCCATTAAATTACTTAAAGTGAGTAACGTAATCTGAATACTTTGGATTAATTGATTTGCTGTAGAGAAGCAAAGACTTGGATATTGCAACACAAGATGTTTTGTCTGCTAAAAGAAAATAAAAAGCCCAGACTTTCCTTAACCGTATTAAAAATATTATTGAGAGAATAGTTTTGTCCTGTTAAATCCTGTTTAGTCCTGGTTTAGATCTAATTTAGACCTGGTTTTAGACCTGGTTTAGTCCTGGTTTAGACCTGGTTTAGTCCTGGTTTAGACTTGGTTTTAGTCCTGGTTTAGACCTGGTTTTAGTCCTGGTTTAGTCCTGGTTTAGACATGGTTTTAGTCCTGGTTTAGACATGGGTTCAGTCCTGGATCAATCCTGATTTAGTCCTGGTTTAGACTTGGTTTTAATCCTGGTTTAGTGTCCAGCAATGATTGGAATTACTAAAAAAAAAAAAGGAAAAAAAAGGATATAGCCCAAAATGTGAAAATAGGAAAATACCGCCATGTAATCCATTTATTTCAACAAAGTAACTGTAATCCAATTACCACTCACTGAAACAGTAACTGTAACTGAATACAGTTACTCAAAATTTGTACTCTGATTACGTAACTACGGTACATGTAATCTGTTACTCCCCAACACTGCATACTGCTGTCAGAATGAACATGGTTCCTGTTAGAATGGTAATGATCACATTTTAATAGAGATTGAGTTTAGGTAATTTCAAACAATCCATAATCAGTTTTGGTTAGAGCTGGGCCATATGATTATATAAAAAATAAATAAATAAAATAAAAATAAATACTACTACTACTACTACTACTACTATTAATATTATTTTTTTTTTGCACAAACTGGATGATTATGAATCAAAGTCAGAGCAGAGTGTTTTCATTGTTATCATATGCTATTATTTAAGAAATTGTAAACCACCTTATATTATGTTTGTATAGATATCTAATTGCAATTGCACAGTAACCCCGCTTTGCAAGAAAGAAAATCACTTTTTTTTTTGCAATGATTCAAAGTCTATATTTTTAACTAAGACCAAATCAATTGAAATTCATCAATGTGAGACTATTTTTTGTCATTTTGTCCAGTGGCTATTGCAGTTGTATAAGTTGTAGCAGAAGCATGGATCTTGTGGTCATGTCGTGGCATTGTTGGCTGTTGGAAGTTACGTTTGTGTAGGACAATAGGAACAGGCCCCTCCTCCTCGCCCCCGTCTATGAAACTAAGCCCCAGAACCTCACCCAGAGCTTTTCAAATGCAGATGACCATGGCCTGTGTGCTGGTCATCATCCTGCACCAGGGGCCATGAAACGCTGTATCCCTGGAATGACACTATATAGGCTCTTTACCCTGCATGTTTGGAGTCATGGAGGAAACCCACCCAAACATGAACTATGCAAATTCTGCACAGAAAAGCTTTGTGTGTGGTGAGAGTGCTGGCCGTTTCAAGAGGGGATATCATCTGTTGAGTATTAATTGTTAATAATATACTTGGCTATATTATTCAAACATGCATGGATGACATCTAAAACCTCTTCAGGCATGTTTTTGATAAAGTAACGTTATAACATGGGAGAAAGCTCTACAAAGTTTGCCTTTTGTGATCTATAGTTTTTTTAAATTGTTTTTTTAAAATATTGTTTAATATTGTTCCTATATTCCTAATATTTGTGATTTATTTTGTTGCTATAGGACCTCAGTGCTGTAGTTTTTACTTCAGTAAGTTTGTTGTAGTACCTCTGTACTTTGTAGTTCAGTACTTCTGTTGTGGTACTTCTGTAGTTTGTACTTCAGTACTTCTGTTGTAATACCTCTGTAGTTTTTATTTCAGTACTTATGTTGTGGTACTTCTGTAGTTTGTACTTAAGTACTATTGTTGTAGTACTTCTATAGTTTTTATTCCAGTACTTCTGTTGTAGTACCTCTGTAGTTTGTACTTCCGTACTTCTGTTGTGGTACTTCTGTAGTTTGTACTTCAGTACTTCTGTTGTAGTACTTCTGTAGTTTGTGCTTCAGTACTTCTGTTATAGTGCCTCTGTAGTTTTTATTTCAGTGCTTCTGTTGTAGTACCTCTGTAGTTTATACTTAAGTACTATTGTAGTACTTCTGTAGTTTGTGCTTCAGTACTTCTGTTGTAGTACCTCTGTAGTTTGTACTTCAGCAAGTTGTAGTACCTTTGTAGTTTGTACTTCAGTACTTCTGTTCTTGTACTTCTGTAGTTTGTACTTCAGTACTTCTGTTGTAGTACCTCTGTAGTTTGTACTTCAGTACTTCTGTTGTGGTACTTCTGTAGTTTGTGCTTCAGTACTTCTGTTGTAGTACCTCTGTAGTTTGTACTTCAGTATTTCTGTTGTAGTACCTCTGTAATTTGTACTTCAGTACTTCTGTTGTAGTACTTCTGTAGATTTTATTTCAGTACTTCATTGGAGTACGTCTGTAGTTTGTACTTTAGTATGTCTGTTATAGTACCTGTGTAGTTTGTACTTCAGTACTTCTGTTCTTGTACTTCTGTAGTTTGTACTTCAGTACTTCTGTTGTAGTACTTCTGTAGTTTGTATTTCAGTACTTCTGTTGTGGTATGTCTGTAGTTTGTACTTCAGTACTTCTGTTGTAGTACCTCTGTAGTTTGTACTTCAGTACTTCTGTTGTAGTACTTCTGTAGTTTTTATTTCAGTACTTCATTGGAGTACCTCTGTAGTTTGTACTTCAGTACTTCTGTTGTGGTACTTCTGTAGTTTGTACTTCAGTACTTCTGTTGTAGTACTTCTGTAGTTTGTGCTTCAGTACTTCTGTTATAGTGCCTCTGTAGTTTTTATTTCAGTGCTTCTGTTGTAGTACCTCTGTAGTTTGTACTTAAGTACTATTGTAGTACTTCTGTAGTTTGTGCTTCAGTACTTCTGTTGTAGTACCTCTGTAGTTTGTACTTCAGCAAGTTTGTTGTAGTACCTTTGTAGTTTGTACTTCAGTACTTCTGTTCTTGTACTTCTGTAGTTTGTACTTCAGTACTTCTGTTGTAGTACCTCTGTAGTTTGTACTTCAGTACTTCTGTTGTGGTACTTCTGTAGTTTGTGCTTCAGTACTTCTGTTGTAGTACCTCTGTAGTTTGTACTTCAGTATTTCTGTTGTAGTACCTCTGTAATTTGTACTTCAGTACTTCTGTTGTAGTACTTCTGTAGTTTTTATTTCAGTACTTCATTGGAGTACCTCTGTAGTTTGTACTTTAGTATGTCTGTTATAGTACCTGTGTAGTTTGTACTTCAGTACTTCTGTTCTTGTACTTCTGTAGTTTGTACTTCAGTACTTCTGTTGTAGTACTTCTGTAGTTTGTATTTCAGTACTTCTGTTGTAGTACTTCTGTAGTTTTTATTTCAGTACTTCTGTTGTGGTACGTCTGTAGTTTGTACTTCAGTACTTCTGTTGTAGTACCCCTGTAGTTTGTACTTCAGTATTTCTGTTGTAGTACCTCTGTAATTTGTACTTCAGTACTTCTGTTGTAGTACCTGTGTAGTTTATACTTCAGTATTTCTGTTGTAGTACCTCTGTAGTGTGTACTTCAGTACTTCTGTTGTAGTACCTCTGTAGTTTGTAATTGAGTACTTCTGTTGTAGTACCTCTGTAGTTTGTACTTCAGTATTTCTGTTGTGGTACTTCTGTAGTTTGTACTTCAGTACTTCTGTTGTAGTACCTCTGTAGTTTGTAATTGAGTACTTCTGTTGTAGTACCTCTGTAGTTTGTACTTCAGTATTTCTGTTGTGGTACTTCTGTAGTTTGTGCTTCATTACTTCTGCTGTAGTACCTCTGTAGTTTGTGCTTCATTACTTCTGTTGTAGTACTTCTGTAGTTTTTATTTCAGTACTTCATTGGAGTACCTCTGTAGTTTGTACTTTAGTATGTCTGTTATAGTACCTCTGTAGTTTTTAATTTCAGTACTTCTGTTGTAGTACCTCTGTAGTTTGTACTTCAGTACTTCTGTTGTAGTACTTCTGTAGTTTGTGCTTCAGTACTTCTGTTATAGTACCTCTGTAGTTTGTACTTCAGTACTTCTGTTGTAGTACTTCTGTAGTTTGTGCTTCAGTACTTCTGTTATAGTACCTCTGTAGTTTTTATTTCAGTACTTCTGTTGTAGTACCTCTGTAGTTTGTAATTGAGTACTTCTGTTGTAGTACCTCTGTAGTTTGTACTTCAGTATTTCTGTTGTGGTACTTCTGTAGTTTGTACTTCAGTACTTCTGTTGTAGTACCTCTGTAGTTTGTACTTCAGTACTTCTGTTGTAGTACTTCTGTAGTTTTTAATTTCAGTTCTTCTGTTGTAGTACCTCTGTAGTTTGTACTTCAGTACTTCTGTTGTAGTACTTCTGTAGTTTTTATTTCAGTACTTCATTGGAGTACCTCTGTAGTTTTTACTTTAGTATGTCTTTTATATTACCTGTGTAGTTTGTACTTCAGTATTATTGTAGTACTTCTGTAGTTTGTGCTTCTGTACTTCTGTTGTAGTACCTCTGTAGTTTTTAATTTCAGTACTTCTGTTGTAGTACCTCTGTAGTTTGTACTTCAGTACTTCTGTTGTAGTACTTCTGTAGTTTGTGCTTCAGTACTTCTGTTATAGTACCTCTGTAGTTTTTATTTCAGTACTTCTGTTGTAGTACCTCTGTAGTTTATAATTGAGTACTTCTGTTGTAGTACCTCTGTAGTTTGTACTTCAGTATTTCTGTTGTGGTACTTCTGTAGTTTGTACTTCAGTACTTCTGTTGTAGTACCTCTGTAGTTTGTACTTCAGTACTTCTGTTGTAGTACTTCTGTAGTTTGTGCTTCATTACTTCTGCTGTAGTACCTCTGTAGTTTGTACTTCAGTACTTCTGTTGTAGTACTTCTGTAGTTTTTATTTCAGTACTTCATTGGAGTACCTCTGTAGTTTTTACTTTAGTATGTCTTTTATATTACCTGTGTAGTTTGTACTTCAGTACTTCTGTTGTAGTACCTCTGTAGTTTGTAATTGAGTACTTCTGTTGTAGTACATTTGTAGTTTGTACTTAAGTACTATTGTAGTACTTCTGTAGTTTGTGCTTCAGTACTTCTGTTGTAGTACCTCTGTAGTTTGTACTTCAGTACTTCTGTTCTTGTACTTCTGTAGTTTGTACTTCAGTACTTCTGTTGTGGTACTTCCGTAGTTTGTGCTTCATTACTTCTGCTGTAGTACCTCTGTAGTTTGTACTTCAGTACTTCTGTTGTAGTACTTCTGTAGTTTGTATTTCAGTACTTCTGTTGTAGTACCTCTATAGTTTGTATTTCAGTACTTCATTGGAGTACCTGTGTAATTTGTACTTTAGTATGTCTGTTATAGTACCTTTGTAGTTTGTACTTCAGTACTTCTGTTGTAGTACCTCTGTAGTTTGTACTTCAGTACTTCTGTTGTAGTACCTCTGTAGTTTTTATTTCAGTACTTCTGTTGTAGTACCTCTGTAGTTTGTACTTCAGTACTTCTGTTGTCGTACTTCTGTAATTTGTACTTTAGGACGTCTGTTGAAGTATCTTTGTAGTTTGTACTTCAGTACTTTGTTGGAGTACCTAGATGCTGTAGTGCTTGTGCATGTGAGCCCGTGTACCGGCGTGTCCTACATTCTCTGTGCACTTTAAAGTGGGTCACAGCAGAACCAGCTGTAGTACTGCGGCACAGCCATTCACTAACACAGCCTGTCTCCAACTCAACACACCACAGACGGGCTCACAGAGACGAGCTCAGAGAGACGGGCTCAGAGAGACGGGCTCAGAGAGACGGGCTCAGAGAGACGAGCTCAGAGAGACGAGCTCAGAGAGACGGGCTCACAGAGACGGGCTCAGAGAGACGGGCTCAGAGAGACAGAGAGACGCTCGAGAGCTCACAGAGACGGGCTCACAGAGACGGGCTCAGAGAGACGAGCTCAGAGAGACGAGCTCAGAGAGACGGGCTCACAGAGACGGGCTCAGAGAGACGGGCTCAGAGAGACGAGCTCAGAGAGACGGGCTCAGAGAGACGGCTCACAGAGACGGGCTCACAGAGACGGGCTCAGAGAGACGAGCTCAGAGAGACGAGCTCAGAGAGACGGGCTCACAGAGACAGAGACGGGCTCAGAGAGAGCTCAGAGACGGGCTCAGAGAGACGGGCTCAGAGAGACGAGCTCAGAGAGACGGGCTCAGAGAGACGGGCTCAGAGAGACGGGCTCACAGAGACGGGCTCACAGAGACGGGCTCAGAGAGACGAGCTCAGAGGGGGAGACAGGCTCAGAGAGACAGACTCAGAGAGACAGGCTCAGAGAGAGAGACAGACTCAGAGAAACAGGCTCAGGGAGAGGGAGAGAGAAAGAGAGAGGGAGAGAGAGAGAGGGAGAGAGAAAGAGAGAGGGAGAGAGAAAGAGAGAGGGAGAGAGAGAGAGAGAGAGAGAGAGAGAAGAGGAGGACACAGAGGCACATGGAGAAACAGAGAAACAGTGAGCGGCACAGAGGGAAACATACAGGATCATACATGAGAACCACATCGTCATGGCAACCCCTTTGGCAGTTTGCCACAAGGAACTGTGGCCATTACTCCAGGAGGGAGGAGACACAGAAGAGACGGGAAGTCCAAAGCCTGTGATTGGTCACACCCCCTTGTCTTTGTGTGCTGCAAGGGATTGTGGGAAGGCCTTGGTTGGATCCTCATTTGTGTGTGTGTGTAAGAACGGAGGAGGACGACGCCTGAGTGTGAGAGGGAGGAGGAACGCTGAGGAGAGAAAGGACAGCGAGAGAACTGGACCCAAAGCAGTACTCAACAGGATTACGACCGGATCATAACCGGACCCCATTTTTGTCTAGAACAGAGGAAACTGTCCGCTAAGGTACAGAGCACAGCTGTTCTTCTGCATCTCTGCTACTATAAGGGACCCTTAGCTTGTTAGCTGTTGCTAGTTAGCTATAGCAGCACAACGTTTCACTATTAGTCACCACAAAAAACACAACGTACTGCCAAGTAGTGCAGTGTTGGAGTGCTGGGAGCAGATCCAGAGCAGGCATGTCATGAGGCAGTGCTTTATATGGTGAGGCAGTGCTTTAAACATTAAAGAGCGCTTATTGAGCAGTGGCAGCAGACATGGAGGAGCAGAGGGGGGAGAGCATGACAAAAGGAGGGGGTGTGGTTTAGCGTGTGGACAAAGGGGACTGGCTGATTGTTTACTACCACTGCAGTGTGAGAGCCACTACTATCCCGTGTGTGTGTGTGCTGTGGCCTGGCTCGCATGACACAGGGCTAAAGAGATGCATGTCTGTCGACTAGTATATAGTAGTGGTCTGCTAAAACTTGGCATTATAGAGTTGTAGATCTTTCTGTACACTTATCATTGTGGAAAATACTTTGAGCTAACTCCATGAGCCTATGCACATGTGCATTGTGTCTTGTGCAGTCTGTTATTATTGTGGTTCATGACTCAAAGAAGGATCCCTGGGCTGGCTGGACCACTGCGGTGGTGACTCTGGGTTCAAGAGTTATTCTGTTTCTGGCCAGACAGGTACATTTGAACATGCTTACCTTGTAGCTTATGTCCATTCTTCTCTGAACTTACTGAGCTTTCTAGAAACATTTTTGTTTGTAATATTGCCTATTTAGAGTATCAAAAACTGGCTAAAGAAGGCATGTCGTTCTTCTTACTGTATGTTGCTGTTTCTTTGTATTTTTAAATTTTACATGGTGCTGAATTGTCATTGGCCTTTGTTATTGTGTTTATTTATCATTTAGTAGAATTCTAATTAAAGGGATAGTTCAGGTTTTTTGACATGAATCTATATGGCATCCCTGTCAGCAGTGTGGTGCATCCACACTGACTTTACCTCAAGGACTACTTTCCTCAGCACCAAAACCGGCCAGGATCTCGGCTCACCGGACGCTTTCGGAGGTAAAGTCAGTGTGGATGCACCACTCTGCTGATGGTGATGCCATACAGATTAATGTCAAAAAACCTGAACTATCCCTTTAAATCAGAAGTAATGATGAATATTGCACCAATGGATAGTTGCCTATAAATATGTGCTAATGTTTGAGGGAACCATTTAGTTTGTCATTTTTAACCTCTTTCTTGTCTCTTCTTTCTTTAACAGGTGATGTGTCACCAATCAGTATGTCCCCCATCAGCCAATCACAGTTCATCCCTTTGGGAGAAGTACTGTTATTGGCCATCTCGGCTATGAACTCCGCCCATAAACCTGTGACTCAGGAAGCCCTGACTGAACACCTCCAGACATGCTTCCCAGGTACACTGGCACTCCTCGGGCCTTTCCCATGCACTCCCTTCTCTAGCTCATAGCACTTGCCTCTGCACATTCCCACGGAGGGACTGACACTTTGAGTCCTGTCTGAAATGCTCAAACACAGAGGGAGAGGGGCTCATAAGGGCCCTTCACCACAAGGGAGATGCTAATAGACTGGTATAGTGAATAGGCTTTTCCTCACATATAAAATAAGGCTAACCTGGATGCCACATAAGATTTGATTAGACAAATGAGTGATTAAATATAAAAGTAGTATTGACAAAAGTTGTAGGCTGTGCTTCCACACCAGAGGCACTTTTTTCCTTATGAAGAGTGAGTGTTTCTGGTGACTGTTTAAGGAGATTTTAATGGAAATGTTCATTTTAAGACTGTCAAAGTATGTATACAGCAAATGACTAAAATGACCTGGTAGGTGGTGGTACTGCACTGTTAAGAGTACTGCAGTTCATCATTAAATTCAACCTAGAAGATGTTTGAATGTGTGTAGTGCGTTGGAAAAGGGCCCACCTTTTATGCAAGAAGAAAGCTTTTGAGAAAAAATTTTTTTTTAGCAACTTTTATTGCTGAAGCAATCTGCATGGAGTTTGACCACCTTCATCAAAACAAATATGACTGTACTGTTACCTGGTGAGAAAGCAGGGCCGCATGATATGGTTGATTGCTTGACTGCTTTTGGTCACAGGTATATTCCGACATGTTTTCAGAGACAATAATATTTAACATGTAGGAACACCGAAAAGATGTAGGCTGAAATTTAAGATTGTTAGACCAAGCCCTTACTCTGTCATAGCATAATTTTGAAACCAATTCATATTCATAAGTATAGCAAAAGACTGTAACAGAACAGCAAAGTAGTACTATTAAAGGAACACTTTGAAAACACATATCTCAATGTGAAAAATATCTGTCAGATATCTATACAAATATGGGCAAGGCAATGCTACCTCTTTTAATGGAAATGAACAATAAGTCGCAACAATGAGACAGCTCCTAAAACACGACTAGTTCTGCACGTGGAGGTCATTTCAAGATTTTTGGCTAGTTTCCACTAGTGCAGCTTTGTCTTGATTATCACCACTGGGAATATGAGGCCATTCCTTAACCCTACACAAGTTCCACATATTGTCCAACTTCTCCAGGATGGCACATCCTGATGTACCATTGCAAGAACATCTCCAGAATATGGAGGAGATTTCAGGAGACAGGCAGTTACTATAGGAGAACTGGACAGGGCCATAGAAGGTCCTCAACCCACCAGCAGGATCCATATCTGCTTTTTTGTGCAGGAGGAACAGGTTGAGCACTGCCCGTACCCTACAGAATGACCTCCAGCAGGACACTGGTGTGAATGTCTCTGCCCAAACAATCACAAACAGACTTCAGAATGTGGCGCTTAAGGGAGCCACATCCTGAAGTCGGCCTTGTAGTGGGCGCTGTGCTTACTGCCCAGCACCGTGGAGCTCCATTGCAAGTCCACGGCTGGTGCCCTGTGCTTTTCACAGATGAGAGCAGGTTCACCCTGATAGACGTGAAAGAGTCTGGAGAAGGCAAGGAGAATGCTCTGCTGCCTGCAACAAGGTTCAGCATGAAGGGTTTGGTGGTGGGTCAGTGATTGTGGTTGGCTGTTTTTTGGTCCCAGTCCGCCCCACAAATCCTTGAACCCATTGTCAGACCCTACGCTGGTGCAGCAGGTCCAGGGTTCCTCCAGATGCACGGCAATGCCCGGCCTCGTGGCAAGAGTATGCAGACAGAACCTGGAGGATGAAGGGAAATCTTCTGCTCTTGAACACTGACAAGACCAAGGAACTGGTGATTACCTTCCATATAAAGAGGATCCCAGTGGAGCCTGTAACCATTCAGGGCCATGACGTTGAAATATTGAACTGCTACAAGTACCTGGGAGTCCATGTTAACAGCAGGCTGGGCTGGAAAGACAACTGTAATGCTGTGCTGTGTGGGGGCCACACAAGATATTGACAAGCATTTTTAGTTGCTGAAATTAAATTTAGCCAAAATGGACTAGCCTGCCACATCATTATTTAACTTTGATTTTCAGGGTGTATAAAATTAAGCCCTCTGTAGTCCGAAAATGTTATTTCCATTAAAACAGGTGGCATCCTTTTGTTGTAAGACATTGCCCTGTCCATATTTGTTTAGATGTCCAACATATTTTTTGTTCACAGATCTGATGTGTATTTAAAGTATTCCCTTAATTTTCTGAGCCGTGTACACTATCTGTCCAGAGTTAAACATTTAAACTTCTTTTTAAAGTGGAAAAGAATGGTGCATTGAAGCTTTCTGTACAATTGTTCCAAAGGCCCCACCCTTTATCAGATATATAAAATTTCACAATGTTTGTTCTGATTGTCTTTTTTACAAACATGGCCATACAGCTGAGCTCATATTGGCTCCTATTTGGCTATGGGAAAAAAATTATAATATTTCATTAGTTTTACATAGTGACACTGATGCCCCACTGTGGTACCTGGTATTCCCTGCTTTCTCCCATCCAGTGTATTCCATAGTAAAACTTTCCAATTCATAAAAGTCAAACTTTGATGTTTTGTTCTTGGAACAGTTGTAAAATAGAAACAAATGAAGCGCTGAACAAATGCATCAGTTGATTTATGACATGAGAGCATGATGAGACTTTAGTCAGGGCACAGGGAGCATACAGATCTCTGCTAGAGGTAGAACACTGCCAGTGGTCTGTCCATTTGATGCCTTACCCAGATGATCTGTCAGTGCATCAAATGGACAGCTCCACCTATAAAAGAAATGTATCCCTGCGTTTATCTGAATGTATTCAACATATTTGTACACACACATTTGTATAACGTAAGTACGCACTCATAGTTTAACGTCACATTACAACGATATAATTGATTGCATTGAGGTAAAATTCAAGGTTAATGCTAGATAACCTTAACCATAACCTTATTTGTAACCCTTTACCTAAAATTCATTCCTTTTAATGACCAAAAGGCTCTGGATTATTGATATGTCATTAGTCCTTCATCACAATCTTTTATCTTACAAGCAAAATTAAGAATTAAGGGAATAAAATAATTATTCATATCAACAACAACATAACAACATAATTCTAGGCCTATTATTTACATTAGGTAGAAAACCACTTCCAAGTTCTAAATAAGAAATGTGATGTCTTGTATTGTATCTTGCGACTGCAGGGTGCACAGCACTGTTCGTGGACAGATTTATGTATTGCAAAATTGTATTGCTTTTCTACTTCTCCACATCATTACTGTGCAAAATGTTCATATAAGCTCTTTGGTCAAAGCATTTCCTGTACTAGCTCTCAATGAAAGACTCATTTGACACAAAGAACAAGTCTAGTGCTTTTCATGTGGGAGACAGTCCATGAGGCACGAATGTATGATCAAAATGTCACACAACAATACAATTAGGCCTGTCACAATAGTGACTATATCACTTATTGTTCAGTATATGAAAGTTTGGACAATAGATTTTGAGGCTATATATATATATATATATATATATATATATATATATATATATGTATTAGAGCCCGACCGATATGGATTTTGCTGTGGCCGATATGAAACCAATATAATGGGAGTTGGAGCTGCCGATAGCCGATATAATCGCTGATATATTTAGTGATGTAAAAATTCACTGTAAATGTTGAATTGTTTAAAAAAAACTTAGGTTTGGCTCTGGTGGATTTTAAATTGGGTTTATTTAGGCAACATTTATTGTTATTCTGCCTCTTTACATCATATTTACAGACAGTAGGTTGGCTTAATGGCATTTTTGCATCACATTGTAGACACTAGTGATGGGTATTCCTTGTTCTTTTTAGAGAACCGGCTCTTTTGGCTCGGCTCACTAAAAGCTGCTGGTTCTTTTGGCTCCCAAGCGGCTCTTCAGATTGTTTTGTTGCAAGCAGGACTAAAGCACGTCTAAAGCAGGACTGAATCAGGACTGAACCAGGTCTAAACCAGGACTGAAAAAGGACTAAACCAGGACTAAAACAGATCTAGACCATGTGTAAAACAGGACTAAACCAAAACTGAACCAGGACTGAGTGTCAGGGCTCGGTCTCTTTCTCGTGCCCAAGATTAGTCCTGGTTTATTTATTTTATGCTAAACTACAGCCAAATATGCTTGTTTTTTTGTTTGTTTTTGTTTTGTTTTGTTTTGATCCTATGTACACGCAAATTTCTCAAAGTTTCGTTTTCAGCCGATGCTGTTGTTAAACTACCACGAATCTGCATGCGGCGTGAAGAGAAAAAAAGTGAGAGAAAGAGAAAACACGGCTTCTAATAAGGATCAGGCTCCCGTCGTTCGCTTCAAAGAGCCGGCTCTAAGAGCCGTTTCGTTCGCGACCGACACATAACTAGTGAAGAAACTAGCGCTATTAACCTTTAGCTGTAAATACGTGCGCACCGCGTTAATTAATTATATGCGCAAATGTCATAATTCACACGTCTATTCACAGCTCCTTTACATATCAATGCAGGTCCAGTAACAAATATACGGCCAATATAATCACTTTACAATAGGTCAATAGAAAACAGCCTGTTTATGTGCGGGAGCTACAGCAGCTAACCCATAACAAATGACCAAAACTAGCTTCAGAGTCAACATATTTCCAACACTCACCGCTCATACAGGCTCCTCCTCACATCACAAGTCTGCACTAATAAATGTTCTTTTAATCCAGACTCAAACCGATTGTCCATAAAAAGAATATAATCTCAGTGTTTGGATCTATGTCTGCGCGTGTAAACAAACACACGTGAGTGACGCGACTCTGTGGTGTGTTCAGGGACAGTATGGACACACACACACACAAATGACTCCGCAGATAAATACTGATGTGGAGCCACATATTAGGACAATTGTCTGTCTGTAAATTGGATTAAATGAACAGAATGTAGAGAGTCCAAGATTTTTAACGACGTATGACATGCCCACGTGAAATATCGGCCCATACATATATATATATATATATATATATATATATATATATATATATATATATATATATATATATATATATAATATGTATATGTGTATATGTGTATATATATGTGTGTGTGTGTGTGTGTGTATATATGTGTATATATATGTATGTGTGTGTGTGTGTATATATATATATATATATATATATATATATATATATATATATATATATATATATATATATATATATATATATATATGCATGTATGTATGTAATAATGTATTTACTAGGATTATCCTGCTTTGTGTGAAAGCCAAAGTAGTTTCACTATTACCATTTATTGCAGTATATCATACTTCAAAATGTGTTATTGTGACAGGCCTAGACAATAGTCATACAATAGTAATATATACTAGTCAAAAGTGTGGAGATACTTTTTGGACAAATTTTAGTATTTTCTTTCTTTTTATCACTATTTATCAAAACTGAATGAACATAGGTAGAATGACTAAAATAAACTCCAGATAGCCACCCTTTGCTTTTGATCACAAATTCTTGGCATTTTTTGAATCTGTTGTGTAACAGCTGCTAAGTGAAAACCAGTTCAGGAGACTTCATCAAAAAGATAATTAAGAGAAGGCCCAGGGTTTGCAGCGCTGTCGACAAAGTAGACGGTGGCTACTTTGAAAAATCAGAATCTAAAATAACAGGCTTTTCACTTTTTTCTTGCCAAATACCTCAATTCTTCTTTCTTCATATATTTGACGTCTTCCACATGTATCTACAATGTAAAAAGTGACCCTCAGCCTTAGTGTGTCTGCATGTGTGTGGCCCTGAGTCTGTGTGCATGTGCATGGCCCTCAGTCTGTGTGCATGTGCGTGGCCCTCAGTCTGTGTGCATGTGCACGGCCCTCAGCCTCAGTCTGTGTGCATGTGCACGGCCCTCAGCCTCAGTCTGTGTGCATGTGCACGGCCCTCAGCCTCAGTCTGTGTGCATGTGCACGGCCCTCAGCCTCAGTCTGTGTGCATGTGCACGGCCCTCAGCCCCAGTCTGTGTGCATGTGCTTGCATCACTCGCTCACACTAAGAGGCATCAATGATGTAACTGGCAGTAATACTTAAGAGCCACTCTTGAAGAGGAGCACCTCACATCAAACCTACAATCAGCAAACTCCCTATCACCTCTGGATTTGGCCAAAAAACTAAATACTATATATATATATTTTTTTCCTGTGTTACTCTATACACAATATAAAACAAATGGTGGCCATTTTATAAATTTTTTTTTTTAAAGCTGTTTCGATGTGCTGCTAATGGGGATAAGATACATTTGCTTTGGACAAAAAATTGTTAACTTTGCTGATTTATTTTATTGTTGTCACTCTTAAGAAGCTATAATTCCAAAAAGCATTGAGAGCAAAAATAATAATAAAATAAATTAAACCCCCTCGAAAACACAATGGCGAGACATCTCATGGGGCTTATCCTCCAAACAAATAAATTTTAATTTGAAACATTATGAGGCCAAAAAAATCTGACCGTGTCTTGTGGAAACGTGTATTAGATTAGAGCACGGTCTATCACTTAATGTTTGTACTATGCCTAAACCACTTCTGTTTCCCTTTCACTTTTCCCAGGGGTTCCCACTCCCACCGAGGAGGTGCTGCATCACACGCTGAGCATGCTTGTCCGTGACCGGAAGATCTACCCGACTCCGGATGGATATTTCATTGTGACGCCTCAGACCTACTTTATCACTCCCAGTCTGATCCGGACCAGCTCCAAGTGGTACCACCTGGACGAGCGCTCCGAGCGACACCAGGCGCAGCAGCACCAGCAGACCCAGTGCACCTCTCCACTGTCCGGCACCATCACCCCCTCAACAGCAGGGGGTGTCAGAGAACGCACGCACACCAAATCTGGACAAAACCACACTGACCCCTTCTACAACTATAGAGCAGACGACCCTCCCAGTCACCACACAACTCTGCAGCGCCGCTCCCCAAAAGAGCACCGCGACTACCCCTCTCCACACTCCCCTCACTCCCCACAGACCCCTCCACAGCAGCTAGGTGCCCCCGATAAGAGCAGGGCCACCCTGAGCTTCCCCTTCAAGACCGACACGCTGACTAAACACCGGGCTGCGAGCGGAGGGGGCACGGGCAGCGCTACGCTGGGGGACACTGATAAATCGGGGACTGGGGGAAACATGGGAAGTCGAAAGTTTGGATTGAAGTTATTCCGTCTGAGCTTTAAGAAGGATAAAACAAAGCAGCTGGCTACATTCTCAGCACAGTTCCCTCCAGAAGAATGGCCCCTGCGGGATGAGGAGGTGCCCAGCCAGCTGCCCCGCCACGTAGAGATGGAAATCATCCGTCGAATCAACCCTGACCTCACTGTGGAGAACCTGGCTCGCCACACAGCTGTCATGAAGAGGCTAGAAGAGGAGCGCGCTCAAAGGAGTAAAGTGTCTTCGGCCAATCACAGCTCACGGAGTCGCCGCAGTGGCGGCCGGCACCGAAAACAAGCTCAAACCAAAGCCAGTCGGTCCCACAGTAAGACCAGGGGGTCACGAGGTGAGCCCAGCGATGGCTCTCACTTAGAGCTGGCTGACAGGGACTACCGGGCTTACTCTTCATCGTTAGCTCGTTCACCACGAGAGCACGCCCTAGCCATGGAACGCCAGCGGGCTCGGCTCCATCTAGCCCACAGTAACCCCAATATCCTTGAGGCCTCTCATATGCCCGTCACACCTGAATGGGATGTGTCTGGAGAGCTGGCCAAAAGAAGAACAGAAATGCCTTTTCCTGAGCCTAGCCATGGCCCGTCCGCACAACCCTCCAAAGTCCACCGCTCGCACTCCCACACCCAGGAGAGGAAGTCAAGGCATGAACGCAGTGACAAGGCCAAGGAGCGCTCGCGTTCCATGGACAACTCCAAAGGGCCCCTTGGTGCTGGGCTGATGGGACCTCCAAATTATTTTGATGACAGGAGTCGCTATTACACTGATGATGGGACACTAAGAGCCAATCAGGGCTCTTCACACTACTCCCGGACCACACCTCCTTCAGCTAAGCCCTCTGCTGATGGTTTGGGGATGGATATAGCCCGAAGCTTGGAGAAGAGTAAGAGCAGGGACAGTCTACCGGCTTACTCACCCAAAACTCTGGCTACCTCAGTAGCCCCCGATGACTACTTCCAGTGTTCTGGCTCCTCTGACGCTGTCACATCACTCAACCCTCTGGGAACTCTAGGCAAAAGCAGCCATGACGGCTTGAAAATTGGCACTACTGACAGACAGGTGGAAAGACAGACACCACACCCATCAGAAATGAAAGAGGATTTGACAAAGGTTGGACCTAAAGGTGGCAGCTTGCCTCCTATACCTCTGTCAGTTTCTGAGTCCCCGCTTACAAATGGGAGACTCCCCCACAGTGCCTCTTCTGGTCAAGACAAACGTAAAGATATCTTTAGTAAAGACACTCTTTTTAAACCCCCTCCCAGTCTGCCTCTGCCTGGGTATAGCTCTTTGAGGAAACCTGCAACCCTGGCCTCCACCACTATGTCATCTTCATGTGATGCTTTGGACTCACAGGAGGCGTACGACACCCCGAAGCCCCTGGTTGCTACCACCTCGGCCCCCCCACAGGGGCCTGACAGCACACCCAGTGCAGCAGAGGCATCTTTTGACTACTATAATGTGTCAGATGATGATGAGCTGGATGAGAGTGGAGCTAAAGGTCGCGGAGCAGCAGAGAAGGCTGGGGAGGGAGGTGTGGGCAAGGTGGGAGGAACAGGGACCATGCAGTGGCTTCTGGACCGAGAGAAGGAGCGAGACCTTCAAAGGAGATTTGAAAGAACTCTCACCTTCCCTGGTGCTAAAGATAACCTCCAAGAACCCAGTCCTAACCAGCAGTCAGCGCACTCCGCCAGACTGGACAGCATGGACTCCAGCTCAGTGACTGTGGACAGTGGATTCAACTCTCCGCGGTAAGAATGTGTGCTTTCAGACAAATTATTATTTATACTTTAACATTTTCCCTCTTCCCTTTGATCATCATCATATGGTGAGCTAGATATTGTGTTGAGTTTTACAGTGCATGTTAACTTTTTCTAGTTTAACAAAATCATAGGACATGCTAGTGTTACTTTTTCAAAAATTAAATATTATAGCAAGGCGCTGAATACTTAAAGGTGGTATTATGCAAATTAAATTTTTTGGAGCTTTCTAACATGTTCTAACATTCCCTTATCCAAAAACATGCCTGAAGAGGTTTTTTGTCATTCATGCATGTTTGAGTAACCTAGTGGTCTGTCCCAGGCTTTGTTCGAACCCTCCTTATTGTTAGCAGTGCGGATCTCCCCTGTGCCCTGCCGACTAGCCTACCTCACCCACCAATTTTCCATAAATCTACAAAAGCCTGCGACAAAACATACTACAACTTCTCAAACCAATGTGATGTGCACTAGGTTCATTAGTGGGATGCACGCAGATTGTCATGTGAATAATGCTCTGAAGGGGGAGTGGCAAGTATAGGATTTGCAAAAGAGTAAAAGGTAACATGGTGATCTAAATATGTTATATGTTAGCAGTTAATGGGAACTAGAACATAGAAATGTAATCAAGCCATTGGAATGCTCACCTCTCTTCTACAGGCCATGTGCAAAGGTTTGAAGAAGTTTGTGATCAAGTCTTAGGGGCCAACTCAGATGCGAGCCGAGTCAGACGGGCAAGCAGGAGCAGAGTCAGAGGAGCAGAGTCAGAGGAGCAGAGTCAGAGGAGCAGAGTCAGAGGAGCAGAGTCAGAGGAGTGCGAGGGGCAGAGTCAGAGGAGCAGAGTCAGAGGAGCAGAGTCAGAGGAGCAGAGTCAGAGGAGCAGAGTCAAAGAAGCAGATGTTTGGAGTGAGGATAGACAAGTTTGTGTGTTAAGTACATTTTACAGGTACAGTTGTACAGGAGAGTAAATGTGTAGAATGATCAGATATTGTTGTTATAGATTATATTTTTTAGAACTCTTATACAAACAACAGTCTGATGAAATCATGACTGCTTACTTAAAAAAGGCTAGCACACCTGGAATGGGTACATTTCTGTGGTTGTTTTGATTGAAGTGTCATTTAAGCAAGCAGGTGAGATTCTGGGCTTGGTGTTAGATTTGCTGGATGTAAATGAGTCATATCAGAATATTGTATTCAAGATAGAGGG
Source organism: Boleophthalmus pectinirostris (assembly GCF_026225935.1). NCBI lineage: Eukaryota > Metazoa > Chordata > Actinopteri > Gobiiformes > Gobiidae > Boleophthalmus > Boleophthalmus pectinirostris. The sequence continues at coordinate 35,540,471 of NW_026571207.1, forward strand.
ATAGATAGATCTATTGATCGATCCTGCAGTCTAGCTATCACAGTGAGCTCGTTTAACTCCAGCTTTATTCTTCTCTGTTGATCTGGTTTGTGTTGAGATGGGCCATTCCCTAGAAGCATTTCCTCTGGAAGGTCTCCTGCCACATTTGGTGTAAAAACCAATTAGAAAAAAGTCTGTAAGCATCTCAAAGGGCCATAGCTAATAGCTATTCATTAATAACTATTCTCTAATAGCTAATAGCTAATTTTAAATAAGGTTCTGACTTCTGTCTTTTGAACTGCACATCCTGAACTTCTTAGTAGATTAAAATCCCATATGATGTTAAAAATTGAGCTCAAAGAACTAAATTTTCAAAAACTGCTCTATGTGCCAGGCGGTTAGCGGCAACAGTGAAATGTCCCAGAATGTACACCTTCCAATGATTGACATCTCCTCTTTAACAGAACACGGGAGAGCCTGGCGTCGAACACTTCTTCCATCGTAGAGAGTAATCGCAGACACAACCTGGCCCTGAGCCCGGGGCACCTGGGTCTCACAACAGCGGGGGCCCCCTTCTCCTTCCGTGCCATCTCCGAGGCTGCAGGAACCCAGGCTGACAAGCTCCAGAAGCCCAGTGCCTGCATGGCCTCCATCACCAGCGTCTGAGCCCATCGCAGCCAGGACTGTTGGAGCTCCAGAGCACCACAGAGCTGCCACGTGGCCCCTCACCCCAGCGGCCCACACACGCGCTGGGCTGAGGCCACACTCACCTCTGTGCACAGTGCGTCGTGTTCTCCAAGTCTGTGAGGGTCATGCTATAGTCTCAGGTCAACTGTCTTTCCCTTTCAGCTGTTTCACTTCTGGGCTGGGTTCACTTCACTCACTAGACTACCTACCGAACCACTGCTGTGTCACTACAGCAGTTATCAGCAGATGTTTGTGTCATGTTGAAGGCCATGCATTGAGCTTCCTATTATCGGACTTTATTTATACACATTAAAACGTAGTAAGTGGGCAAAAAGGGCTTTCATTTTCTTTCTGGGCTGTTGAGCTCGATGTGTAGCTGGCATCACACTGCATTTGTCCAGTCTGTGGTCAGGGCTCCACACTGAGAAACAGGTGGCATACAGAGCAGTGGCTAGGCTAGGGAGTAAATATATTTTGTTTCATCAATCCTCAAGTAATGTTATCCAATCAGAACAGCACCACTCTTGTCCAACAAATCTAGAGTATCTGTCTGTATTGTTTATTACAGAGGGATATCAGTCTGGTCTCGATGCCCTCCGCTGCGTCTTGATCCTGACCAAATACAGTTATCCAATAAGATTTGTTTTTCTCAGTGAAATGAAGGAGCTTAGTGATTGCCTATCATTTAGAAATAAAGATATTTCCTTCACCTCAGATTAACAGAGTTTACTGCTTCACTTGTTGATTCTGCAGAAATTCACATTTTTTTTCAGTCCCCTCTGATGTATAAAAAAACCCCTCATAAGCAGCTATATTTGCTTTCATATTTGTTTTGACAGACTGTGTCCCTCTATGTGCATCTATTGATCACGCCCATCTGAAAAAAGGGAGATTCACCGGTGACCAGACTCATGTCTTTGTATTAAAGGCTAGATTCTGGATTCCAGGCAAATACCAGTTAGCTACATTAACATGGAATTGTGGGCATAACCTATGTCCCAAATTGGAGAACAGCAGTACTTAACCTGCAGTTGTAATTTGACACAGTAACACCAAGTAAAGAACAGTTTAGATCAAACCAAATGATAATCCTGTGATTGAACAGCAGCCCAAAAGCCCTGCCCAGGGTGAGTGCACTGGCCTTTCCTGTTCAGATTTGGGAAGTGAAATGTGAAATGTGGCAGTTGACATGTGGGAGACAGAAGGCACTGGGCGGTGTATGTGTGAGGAGTTCTCCATGCGTCCCTACACTGTAACTACCTCTACACATGCAAAAAGCACGCTGTGGTCAGCCTCAGCCTGTGAATGTCCCAGTACATAGGGCCTAAACCTTTATTTCTACTGTCCATGACCCCAGTGAGGAGCCCGTCCTAACCCTGCTTCAATCGCACAGCAGTTTGCCTTCATTGTCTCCAATCTTTTCTCACTTGGACAACCTTGCATATTTCATTCATCTGTACAAGAAGTACCACATGTGAAGCTCCCAGAGAAGACTGCTAAAAGGACTGTTTTGGTACACCTGATTGAATTGGCCTGAGCCTTGCAATAAGTCCCAGCTCCTCGCTCACAGTGAGACTGGCGTTGATGTGGAGGGCGTGTACTGAATACTCATGCTGTCACTTGCACTGTCTCCTGTGTGTACTCGAGACGTAAAGCTTTGGAATATCTTCTGGCTCGTTGTACTATAAAGCTCACACCCGGATGTAGTCCATTCTGTCTCAGTACTACCTCTACATAAGGATTGGAGTCTGTTGAGCCTTATCCAATGCTGCCGGTACTAAAAGAGATATTTGTAAAGTTGTATTATTTTAGAAGTGTTTACATTAAGTTTACATTGGAACCACTAACAGAGGATGTGCCACTACACAAGTCCTGCTGCATTTCCAAGCTCTTTTCCACAGAGGGCTGCGCTTCACTTCGGAGCAGGGCTTAAGAAGAGACTAGAATGAAAAAAATCTGAATTGCATTGTGTGTCACTTATTTGACACACAGTTTAAAACCTAAACGATTAGTAGGCCTACTACGAACCGATGCGTACTGCTTTGTGGAAATGTCGGCGACTGTCACTCATCTTGGATCGTATCCTGAACCCACCCCAACACTACACTGTCTGTGATAAACCCCACCCCCCCTAAATTATCTGTCCTACTGCCGCTGCCCATCCTAAACCCTGCCCCGTACATGCCCTGCCCCCTCGATCCTGTCTGTCCTAAACCCTGCCCCGTACATGCTCTATCCCCTCGATCCTGTCCGTCCTAAACCCTGCCCCTTACATGCCCTGTCCCCTCGATCTTGTCCGTCCTAAACCCTGCCCCTTACATGCCCTGTCCCCTCGATCCTGTCCGTCCTAAACCCTGCCCCGTACATGCCCTGTCCCCTGGATCCTGTCCGTCCTAAACCCTGCCCCGTACATGCCCTGTCCCCTGGATCCTGTCCGTCCTAAACCCTGCCCCATACATGCCCTGCCCCCTCGATCCTGTCCGTCCTAAACCCTGCCCCTTACATGCCCTGTCCCCTGGATCCTGTCCGTCCTAAACCCTGCCCCTTACATGCCCTGTCCCTGGATCCTGTCCGTCCTAAACCCTGCCCCTTACATGCCCTGTCCCATCAACCCTGTCCCATTGACCCTGTCCATCCTAAACCCCACCCCTGCATTAATCATTTTCCCCTACCTGTCCTAATGCCCCCGCCATCCTGTCACAACCACTCAGATGTCTTCCCTGCACATTGGCAGTGGTATAACATGGGAGGTTGGACAATAGCATTGTTTCTAAAGGCGACGCTCTGTCATACTGTAAATGATGTTTATGTCATGCCTAGTCAAATACTTTAAAAAATCAGAAGAGGGATTTTTAACTGTCTATAATATTCGAGAGTCCCTTTGATGTGTAGTACTGGTGTTACTGTTGTAGTGTACGTGATGCCCTATGGGAACTGTGTACTTTTTAAGATAATAAAATAATGTTTGGCTACACCTTGCTTCTCCAGCTTCACTGAACAAGTAAACATACGTACATGAGCAGAACCATCTGTCACGACCACACTGGGTTTACAGATAAATGTAGGCTATAATATTGATCTAGACTGAATAATTATTATGATAGGAAATAGTTTGAGTGTGTGTGTTGATACACGCTTATTATAAATTCATATGATCATTTTTTAAGCAATGTATGTTTATGCAATGTATGCTACTTTAAACAAAGCACCAATAGTCACATACTTGGCAGCGTGGTCAGGTTTATTTCAGGGAGAACAGGTGCGGCGCTAGTTGGCATGCTGCTATTCCATAACTGAGCACTAGATGTCACTGCCTTCGTATTTTGGCACAACAGCAGGTTAGGGTCTGGAAAGAAAACGGAGAGGACCAAGCACGCTGCATGTCCCACGTGGATCTGTGTCTGTGCTGTCGCAGTCCCGGGCTTCACACTTAAGAGGACGCCCTGCCGGTACCGGTCCTGTACAGCGGAGGAGATCCTGCCAGCCCAGAGGCACGGGGCACAGCGGGGGAAAGTTTAGTGGACGCTGATTGGCCAGTGCGCTCATTGTGCGTCCAGGGACCCGTTCCAGTGAGCAGCCCGCCTGGACTCACCCTGTCCGGACGCACCATGTTGTCAGCCCGTTCCTGCGCTCTGCTCTCGCTTCTGCCGCTGTTCGGTGGAGGTCTGTGCGCCGCATCTCGCCCGCTGCTCGTGCTGCTCATTGATGGGTTCCGTTACGACTATTTGGACGCACTGGATACGCTGCCGGGCTTCAGGGAGCTGCTGCACCGCGGAGTCACCGTGGACTACATGACACCGGACTTCCCCAGTCTTTCGTACCCGAACTACTACAGTCTAATGACAGGTAGGCTGGTACAGTTTACTGCCCTTCGGCTACTCGGGTAATGTCACTTTTTGGAGCATTTTTTATACGTTTTGATAAGTTAGGTATCATCCAGCAAGTGCCAAACGCTCTGTAGCCAACAAGTGAACGTAGCCTAGGCCTCTACTGGCCTTTTCGACGAATTCTAGTTGTAGAAGTAGTTTATTCAGTCATTTTGCAGTACTACAAAACAAAACAAAATGTAGGCTATAACCCCATGGATCATAACCGAAAGGATTTAGGCTGAACTCAAAAGTGCTTATAATGTCTAATCCTAATAAACAATGGCAGAATTCCAAGAAATAAAGCAGCATATATACAGCAACTCATACTTTTAACCTAGGGTGTCCCTGTTTACCCTGGACAGTCCCAGTTTTGAGCCCTGTGTCCCTTGTCCCAGTGAATTTATCCAAAACCAGTGATTTGTCCCAGTTTTATACAACAAATGACTCCGGTGTTCCTACTTTTGACCAAGTTGACACTGCCAATAATAAAGAGAGGCATAATTTTCCTTAATTATGCACCTGTTTCACAATTTTATTATTACCAACCACCCCAAATCGGGGATGTCCCAGTTTTTTATTTTGCAAATCTGGTCACCCATGCAAACCACAAAGGTAGGCAGTAACTAATCAGGCAATAGCCTACCTTTATTAGACTTAATCCGGGCACTGGGTTAAAAGGCTAGCCCACTAGTTACAGAGTGTAAATCACTCCTAATAAACCATGTGTTCCTTAAGTCTGTGTTTGTGTTTTATTAGTGAATAGTGTAGTGCTGTCCCGTGGTTTTATCAAACGGGTTAAGAATAACCAAGCCCACATGGAAGGGCAGGCTGTGGGTCGAGGGGGGTTATGTTGTTGCAGTTGAGCCTTGTCCTTGAAATACTGAAGACGCCTGTCATGTGCTGGACTCTCTTATCTCAACAATATCTCTCTGAGGCTTTATCATTCATTTACACAGCGCTGGCCCAGAGAGTGGCAGGCCCCATAAGCACAGTAGAGCCTACACGAGCCTACACGAGTCTACACGAGTCTACACGAGCCTACATGAGTCTACATGAGCCTACACGAGCCTACACGAGCCTACACGAGTCTACACGAGCCTACACGAGCCTACACAAGCCTACACGAGTCTACACGAGTCTACACGAGCCTACACGAGCCTACAGGAGCCTACACGAGCCTACACGAGCCTACACGAGTCTACACGAGTCTACATGAGTCTACATGAGTCTACATGAGTCTACACGAGCCTACATGAGCCCGCAGTACAGCCTACACAAGTCTACATGAGCCTACATGAGCCTACACGAGTCTACATGAGCCTGCAGTACAGCCTACACAAGTCTACATGAGTCTACACGAGCCTACACGAGTCTACACGAGCCTACACGAGCCTACACGAGCCTACACGAGCCTACACGAGCCTACACGAGCCTACACGAGCCTACATGAGTCTACACGAGCCTACATGAGTCTACACGAGCCTACACGAGCCTACATGAGTCTACATGTGCCTACATGAGCCCGCAGTACAGCCTACACAAGTCTACATGAGCCTACATGAGCCTACACGAGTCTACATGAGCCTGCAGTACAGCCTACATGAGCCTACATGAGCCTACATGAGCCTACATGAGCCTACACGAGCCTACATGAGCCTACACGAGTCTGCACGAGTCTACACGAGCCTACATGAGCCTACACGAGCCTACATGAGTGTACATGAGCCTATATGAGCCTACACGAGCCTACATGAGCCTACATGAGTCTACACGAATCTACATGAGTCTTCATGAGCCTACATGAGCCTACATGAGCCTACATGAGCCTACATGAGTCTACACGAATCTACACGAGCCTACATGAGTCTACACGAATCTACACGAGTCTACAGGAGCCTACATGAGTCTACATGAGTCTACATGAGTCTACACGAGTCTACACAAGTCTACACGAGTCTACACGAGCCTACAGGAGCCTACAGGAGCCTACATGAGTCTACATGAGTCTACATGAGTCTACACAAGTCTACACGAGTCTACACGAGCCTACAGGAGCCTACATGAGTCTACATGAGTCTACATGAGTCTACATGAGCCTACATGAGCCTACATGAGTCTACACGAGTCTACACGAATCTACATGAGCCTACATGAGCCTACATGAGTCTACACGAGCCTACACGAGCCTACATGAGTCTACACGAGCCTACATGAGCCTACATGAGTCTACACGAATCTTCATGAGTCTTCATGAGTCTACACGAGTCTACATGAGTCTACACGAGCCTACACGAGCCTACATGAGTCTACACGAGTCTACATGAGCCTACATGAGTCTACACGAATCTTCATGAGTCTTCATGAGTCTACACGAGTCTACATGAGTCTACACGAATCTACATGAGTCTTCATGAGTCTACATGAGCCTACACGAGTCTACACGAGCCTACAGGAGCCTACACGAGTCTACACGAGTCTACACGAGCCTACAAGAGTCTACACGAGTCTACACGAGCCTACACGAGTCTACATGAGTCTACATGAGTCTACACGAGCCTACAGGAGCCTACATGAGTCTACATGAGTCTACATGAGTCTACACGAGCCTACACGAGCCTACATGAGCCTACATGAGTCTACATGAGTCTACATGAGTCTACATGAGTCTACATGAGTCTACACGAGCCTACACGAGCCTACATGAGTCTACACGTGTCTACATGAGTCTACATGAGCCTATACGAGTCTACATGAGTCTACACGAGCCTACACGAGTCTACACGAGCCTACAAGAGCCTACACGAGCATACACGAGCCTACATGAGTCTACACGAGCCTACACGAGTCTACACGAGCCTACATGAGTCTACATGAGTCTACACGAGCCTACATGAGCCTACATGAGTCTACATGTGCCTACATGAGCCCGCAGTACAGCCTACACAAGTCTACATGAGCCTACAGAAGTCTACATGAGCCTACACGAGTCTACATGAGCCTGCAGTACAGCCTACATGAGCCTACACGAGCCTACACGAGCCTACATGAGCCTACACGAGCCTACACGAGTCTACACGAGCCTACACGAGCCTACACGAACCTACATGAGTGTACATGAGCCTATATGAGCCTACATGAGTCTACACGAGTCTACATGAGTCTTCATGAGTCTACATGAGTCTACATGAGTCTACATGAGCCTACATGAGCCTACATGAGTCTACACGAGTCTTCATGAGTCTTCATGAGTCTACATGAGTCTACATGAGCCTACACGAGTCTACACGAGCCTACAGGAGCCTACACGAGTCTACATGAGCATACATGAGTCTACATGAGTCTACATGAGCCTACATGAGTCTACATGACCCTACATGAGTCTACATGAATCTACATGAGTCTACATGAGCCTACACGAGCCTACATGAGCCTACATGAGTCTACACGAATCTACATGAGTCTTCATGAGTCTACACGAGTCTACATGAGTCTACACGAGTCTACACGAGTCTACACGAGTCTACATGAGCCTACATGAGTCTACACGAATCTACATGAGTCTTCATGAGTCTACACGAGCCTACATGAGTCTACATGAGTCTACATGAGCCTACATGAGCCTACATGAGTCTACACGATCTACATGAGTCTTCATGAGTCTACACGAGCCTACAGGAGCCTACATGAGTCTACATGAGTCTACATGAGTCTACACGAGCCTACATGAGTCTACACGAGTCTACACGAGCCTACACGAGCCTACATGAGTCTACATGAGTCTACATGAATCTACATGAGTCTACATGAGCCTACACGAGTCTACACGAGTCTACATGAGCCTACATGAGCCTACATGAGTCTACATGAGCCTACATGAGTCTACACGAGCCTACATGAGCCTACATGAGTCTACACGAATCTACATGAGTCTTCATGAGTCTACACGAGTCTACATGAGTCTACATGAGCCTACATGAGCCTACATGAGTCTACACAAATCTACATGAGTCTTCATGAGTCTACACGAGCCTACAGGAGCCTACATGAGTCTACATGAGTCTACATGAGTCTACACGAGCCTACATGAGTCTACACGAGCCTACATGAGTCTACACGAGTCTACACGAGCCTACACGAGTCTACACGAGTCTACATGAGTCTACATGAGTCTACACGAGTCTACACGAGCCTACACGAGCCTACACGAGTCTACACGAGCCTACACGAGTCTACACGAGCCTACACGAGTCTACACGAGTCTACACGAGCCTACACGAGTCTACACGAGTCTACACGAGCCTACACGAGTCTACACGAGCCTACACGAGCCTACACGAGCCTACACGAGTCTACACGAGTCTACACGAGCCTACACGAGCCTACACGAGCCTACACGAGTCTACACGAGCCTACACGAGTCTACACGAACCTACACGAGCCTACATGAGTCTACATGAGCCTACACGAGTCTACATGAGCCTACACGAGCCTACATGAGTCTACATGAGCCTACACGAGTCTACATGAGCCTACACGAGTCTACATGAGCCTACACGAGCCTACATGAGTCTACATGAGCCTACATGTGCTCACCAGTGTTGTGAAAATATTTGTGGAAGATCAAAATATGAAGTCTTGAGTGAAACACTTGTCTTTGTGTGGTTTATTCTTTGCAAAGCAGAAGAGAGTTTTCTACAGACAGGTACAGAGGCAGCTGTACACAGGTCATCATGACGTCACTAATGAGGGGAGTACTGGACAGTGGGGGGATGCACAGGCAGCAGGCCTACACTGGACCCAGAGGAACGCAGGCTATGGCCAAGAAGGCCAGGTCAGACTTTGGTATTTCTTTGTACTTGTATATTTTATTTTATTTTTTATTTAATTAATTTAAGTGATGTGTCTAGAAATAGCACGTCTGTGGGAATTTATTTAAATAACATTTTAATTGCAGACTGACCAAGCAGAGCTAAAGATTTAGCTGTACAGCATATTTTTATTTATTTATTTTTATTTGTATTTTTTTTTAAATTTCATTCATATAGTATAAAAATACATTAACAATATCAACATTTCAACATTCAGCATTTCATTTCTTCACTTTTATTTACAACAACATAGTTTTCTTTTTCATACATATTGCACTGGATTGTATGTATTTTTACTACATTAGATGTTTCTGTACGCCTAATGTTGCTTTTCAATTTTTCTTACATTCTTAATTCACTCCGTTCTCATTGGTGGTCACCCCTCAGACCACTGACACTCACAGCACATTCACACTAGGCCCAGAGCCAAATGACCCCCTCAGAGCTGTGTCCAGGAAAGCCCTAACACAAACACAGTTCAGATCGTCCTCTGTGTCCACTGTCCAGACTGTGTCCAGTGTCCAGACTATGTCCACTCTACGTCCAGACTGTTTCCACTATCAGACTTTGTCCACTGTCCAGCAATGGAATGCGGTCAGGATAATCAAGGCAAGCAGTAGATGCCCACTCAAATCTAAAATCATCGTGTGTGAAAAGTATTGTTAAATTGTTAAATTGTTTTGAATTATATCCCAATAATCCCATTTTCCCTTCTGTCTGTTTGAAACATGAGTATAGTCATGTCGTCCTTTACTATACTCTTGTGCTTATTGAGCAGATTACAACAACCAACCAGTCTGCAACATCCAGCGTGGCCATGCTCTGGCCACAAATACAACAACAGATGCATGCTTTCTACGTTTTCTGAACGGGACACGGAGTGTTTAAAAATAGGTTGGATTCTGTTTTCTGAAATCTGCTCGCGCAAGACGTGCTGCTTCATAGCGCGGGCAAACTGACGTGTGCGGGGTAGTCAGGCACAGGACCGTGGGCACTGGACACCCCCCCCCCGGGGGGGCCTTGTCTGCACTTCCCTCATTACAGCTCTTGTTGTTTTGATGAAATGTTTCCTCCACACTCTTGTCTTCAGGCCGACACTGCGATGCCCACCACATGACGGGGAACTACATGTGGGACGAAGCCTCGGGGAAGGAGTTCCTGATCGGGACCAATGTGGACAGCAGGCTGCCTCTGTGGTGGGACGGAGCCGAGCCACTGTGGGTGACGGCTCAGAAGAGCGGCCGGAGGGTCTACATGTACTACTGGCCTGGTCAGCACACACGTGCACACACACGCTCACACACGCTCACACACACGCACACACACACAGTGTGAGTTTAAGCAAGTTTAAGAAAATCTCCTGATAGTGTCAAAAAATGTCAAACTCAATTTTGATACTAGGAAATAGACTTGATACTCAGTACTGATTAACATTCCACAATACAATGACAACAGAATGTGATTTTCAACATTAAATTGTAGTATTTGATTGTATTTTACAATCTGCTCTTCTATGTGTGTGATCCTCAGTGACGCAGGAAGGTTCCATAGTGCTTCATGGGCGTATAATAATCTATGTGCTCAAATGATTATCTAGTGTCAATCATTGGAGTGTCTCTCAGATTTTGGATACTTTTGACAATCCTAGTCCCAAAAGCCGTGTTCGTGTGTTCATGTGTTCATGTGTTCGTGTGTTCATGTGTTCGTGTGTTCGTGTGTTCATGTGTTCGTGTGTTTGTGTGTTCTAGGGATGTAACAATAAGCAAAATATTGTGATATTATATCATCAAAGTTCTCACAATATCGTGAACCATCACAATATACCAAATTACAAGTCTCTTTTCTTAAATGAAGAGTTTTATGGTGCAGCAGCAGCTAAAAAACACAGAGGGAACTTCATAGACCATGATCCTTTGCTCCATTTCAGTGCAGACTACATGAAGAAATAACAGGTTTAAGCACTTTTAAGTCTTAGTTTTTTGGATTAAGTCTTGTCAATGCATTTTAAGAAGAAAATGTAGCATATTAACAGTTTTGTTAGCCTCCACAAAATATCGCAATACATGTTGTACCGTGAGATGTATATCGTGAAAATATCGTACCGAGAGATTTGGATTTTATCACATCTCTTATCGTGAGCCTCCCCTCCATATCGTGAGCTTTCCCATGATACTGCAAAAAATATCAGACTGTGAGGTTAATACTGTGACGATATCGTTTGTGTGTTTGTGTGTTCATGTGTTTGTGTGTTCATGTGTTTGTGTGTTCATGTGTTTGTGTGTTTGTGTGTTCGTGTGTTCATGTGTCCGTGCGTTGCTCAGGCTGTGAGGTGGAGATCCTGGGAGTGAGGCCGACCCTGTGTGAGGAGTACATCTCCAGCCCGTCCATCCAGAACTTGACCAGTGCCATAGAGGACGCTCTAAACGCCATCAGGTACAACACCCCCTGCATTCTGAGCTGTCTCCCCCTGTCCCCCGTCTCTGCTGCGTCTCCCCTTGTCTCCGACGTGTCTCCCCTCTGTCTCTCTTTTCCCCGTCTCTCTCAGCCCCCCGTCTGTGCTGTGTTCCCTGTTCTCTCCTGTCTCCCTGTGCTCAGGTCGGGGAAGGCTCACATGGGGGCTGTGTACTATGAGAAGATGGACGTGGAGGGTCATCACTTTGGGCCCAACTCACCTGAGGTCAAGAGTGCCCTCCAGGAGCTGGACACGGCCATGCAGGCACTCAGCCACAGCATCACGGTCAGTCCCAATGTCCTGACCGCTGTCTTCTGTCCTGTCCTATGTCCTTTGACCTGTCCCCTGTCTTGTCCCCTGACCTGTCCTCTGACATGCCCCCTGTCTTTTGTCCTGTCCTGTCCTGTCCTTTGAGTTATCCTCTGACCTGTCCACCTTCCTGTCCTGTGTCCTTTGACCTGTCCTCTGTCTCGTCCCGTGTCCTTTGACCTGTCCTCTGTCTCATCCCTTCACCTATCCTCTTTCCTGTCCTCTGTCCTGTCCTGTGTCCTGTCCTCTGTCCTGTCCTCTGTCCTGTCCTGTCCCCTGTCCTCTCCCCTGTCCTCTGACCTGTTCTCTGTCCTGTCCTCAGACCTATCCCCTGTCCTGTGTCCTCTGTCCTGTCCTCTGACCTGTCCCTTGTCTTCTGCCCCCTTCTGCTCCCCTGTCCTCTGTCCTCTGTCTCTGACCCCTGACCCCTGTCCTGTCCTGTCCTGTCCTCTGACCTGTCCTGTCCTGTCTGTCCTGTCCCTGACCTTCTTGTCCTCCCCTGTCCTCTGTTCTGTATCTTGACCTGTCCTCTGACCCATCCCCTGTCCTATGTCCTCTGTCCTGTCCCCTGGTCCCCTGTCCTATGTCCTCTGTCCTGCCCTCTGACCTGTTCTCTGTCCTGTCCTCAGACCTATCCCCTGTCCTATGTCTTCTGTCCTCTTGTCTGTCCTGCCCTCTGACCTGTCCCCTGTCCTCTGTCCTGTCCCCTGTCCTCTGACCTGTTCTGTGTCCTATGTCCTCTGTCCTGTCTTCTGACCTGTCCCCTGTCCTCTGTCCTGTCCCCTGTCCTCTGACCTGTTCTGTGTCCTATGTCCTCTGTCCTGTCCTCTGACCTGTCCACTGTCCTCTGGACAGGGCAGAAGACAGGGGACAGGGTAGAAGACAGGGGACAGGGCAGAAGACAGGGGACAGGGTAGAAGACAGGGGACAGGTCAGAAGACAGGACAGAGGACATAGGACACGGAACAGGTCAGAGGACAGGGGACAGGACAGGGGACAGGACTCCTGTACCTTGACCTGTCCTCTGACCCATCCCCTGCCCTATGTCCTCTGTCCTGTCCTCTGACCTGTCCTCTGTACTGTCCTCTGACCTGTGTCCTGTCCTATCCTCCATTGTCAGGAGAAGGGCCTGGAGGACAAGTTAAACGTGGTGATGTTCTCTGACCACGGCATGACCGGGATCCAATGGATGGACAAAGTCATTGAGCTGGACATGTACATCAACATGGCGGACATCACCAAGATCATGGACCGCGGTCCTGTGGTCAGCCTCTGGCCCAAGAAGGACAAACAGGATCAGGTCAGCACTGTCCTCATGTCTTCTGCTGTGTCCTTATCAGATACTAATTCGTACTAAAACTAGATACTCATTTGAGCAGGTATTAAAACTACAGAAGTCCCATTGACAGGACGGAAATGAACCTTTCCTGAATACATGCATCACGAATTTCGGACTTCCAGTCATTGCGCAGTGCATACTGGGAAGGATTTTCCGAAAAAGTGAGCATCAAACCGCCATGTTTGTTTTCCCAGTGGGATGTGTCTATTGACAAAGTCTTTTCTAGTCTTTTGAACCATATCACTTTTGTTTTTGGTTCTGATATTGTCATATTTTAGTTTTGAGATTCGGATATTGTAATTGTGTGGTTGTTGGAAAACAGTTTGAGAAATAGGCTTCAGAAGTTTGCGAACTTCATAAGTGCAAAAAGGGAACCAGATGTGTGTGACTGCAAACCTCTGTTCAAACTGTTTCCCTTCACAACGGAATTGAAAAATAATGAAAGGTGAAGGTGATGGGCAGGACTGATCCACAGGAAAGATGAAAAAAGTAACCTTTGACTAAATCATCCTGAGTTTGCAGAGAACATTTTGTATGAGAAGTGACAGGTGCAGAAGACAAACAGACTGAGCTGCACTTTCTTGTTCTTGTGGTTTTACAGCAACATCACGTCTTGGTCTCTTTGCAGTGGAAGGTGTTTCTTGGTGAACAGCTGGAGCCTTTCACTTTGGCATTGACTTTTTAGCGAGGTTGAGTGAGGGATCGGGATTTTGCTTTGCTGGCGCTCCACATGCAAAATCTTCTCTGCAAACTCGGGATGATTTAGGCAGCCAAAGGTTTCCTTTTTGGTCCTTCCTGTGGATCAATCCTGCCCATCTCCTTTGTCAGGGAATTTACCCAAAGACTCATTCAGTAAATAACAAGCCAGAGACGACACAGTAGTTGGTTTTACTTGCAGCAAGGAGTGCGAGAGCTGACTGACTGAACCTGACACTGGCTTTCGTCCTCCTCACAGCTCTTTTATTGAAGCATCACACAATAACCTTGACATGATTATACAACATATTTTACAGTTGTTATCTTTGACTAATGGACTACAGCTGACAATGCATCTGATTACATACGTCATATCACGGTGTGTCTCTTCTTAGCCCAATTTATCCTGTGTCACCAATTTATATACAGTCATTTGCAGATTTTCTATCATGTTATCTTAAATGGGTCAGCTGGTGCGTCAGCAGCTCAGCTGATGTTTCTGTGGTTACATAGTTTTGAACAGAGCACAAAGCAATTCTGATAATCTTATATTGTGCAATGATTAAACATAGATTAACACTTTAAATGACTTAATGTCTCATGACCCAAAAAATTCTGTAACAGCCTTCACCTTTCACTATTTTTCAATTCTGTTGTGAAAGGAAACAGTTTGAACAGAGGTGTGCAGTCACACACATCTGATTCACTTTTGCATTTCAGCAGTCACCTCCAGTCTCTCTCTCTAAAACCTTCAAATCAGGCAAGAAATCTCAGGGTAATAATGGACTCAGACTTGAACTTTAACAGCCACATCAAATCAATAACATCTGCAACCTTTTACCATCTAAAAAACATAGCAAAAATCAAAGGTTTACTGTCTAAAGCAGACTTGGAGAAACTTATCCATGCGTTTGTCTCCAGTAGATTAGATACTGTAATGTTCTGCTCACTGGTCTCTCCAAACGAGCTGTGAGACGCTGCAGAACATCCAGAACATCCAGAACGCTGCAGCTCGGGTCCTGACTCGAACTAGGAAGTACGAGCACATAAGTCCTGTGCTCAGGTCTCTGCACTGGCTCCTGTGGCTCAGAGACTTTAAAGCAGCTCTGCTTGTACAAGTGTCTCCATGGACGAGCACCAAAGTCCATCTGTGACATGTTAGTGTCATATGAAGGGTTCATGCAGCTAAAACCTGGAACAGTCTGAACATGTGAGACAGACTCTTCTGTGACGCTGTTTAAATCCAGGCTCAAAACATTTCTGTTTAACTGTGCAAATAACTGAAAGGTTTTCATTCCGCACTCTTCTCTCCAATTTATGTCTCTCTTTTTTAATTTTATTGATTTGTTTTTATTATGATTTTAATGTATTTCTTATTCTGTAAAGCACTTTGAATTACTTTGTGTACGAATTGTGCTATACAAATAAACTTGCCTTGCCTTGCCTTTATGGAGTTCACGAACAAATTTCTTGAGCCGTTTTCCGCTGTTAGGACATCTGCCATACATCCAGGGTGGTTTGATGCTCACTTTTTCAGAAAATTTCACAGTGCATGCTGGGAAATCCTTCCCAGTATGCATTGCAAAATGACTGGAAGTCCGAAATTCGTGATGCATGTATAGCTTTAGAATGATGTTGAGATGTTTCAGAACAAATGTAAAAGCACATAACTAGTATACAGTCATGGAGCACTATGGAAACTACCTGCACCACTGAGGATCACATACATATAACACACATGGGAATGGAAAAGAAAATAGTACCATTTAATGTGGAAAGAGTGTTTTTATTATCATTGCCAGTGTTGGGGAATAGTGGATTACATGTACTGGTGCTACGTAATCAGAGTACAAATTATGAGTAACTGTATTCAGTTACAGTTACTGTTTCAATGAGTGGTAATTGGATTACAGTTACTTTGTTGAAATAAATGGATTACATGGTGTTATTTTCCTGTTTTCACATTTTGGGCTAAACCAGGTCTAAACCAGGTCTAAACCAGGTCTAAACCAGGACTAAACCAGGACTAAACCAGTTTTAAACATTATGACACTAACAGTAGTGTGGACATAATTGAAGGCAGCAGCGATCTCATATAAAAATTGTTTCTCTATCATTAATATTTTTAATCTGGTTAAGGAAAGTCTGGACTTTTTCTTTTCTTTTAGCAGATAAAACTTCTTATGTTAAGATTCTAGTCTTTGCTACTTTACAGTAAACAAAAGTTTGTTCATGGAGACTTGGGCTCAACAGACAATTTGAAGAGAACAAACATGAATTTTCAGGATGTAGTTGTTACATTCTTGTAGTTTTAAAAAACATGACAATATCAAGTAATCCAAAGTATTCAGATTACGTTACTCACTTTAAGTAATGTAATGGATTATGTTACAAACTACATTTTGGGGTATGTAATCTGTAATCTGTAGGGGAATACATTTTAAAAGTAACACTCCCAACACTGATCATTGCAGAATCAGAATCAGTATTGAGTATCAAGTCTATTCCTTATTACTGAGATTGATTGGTTGATTGATTAATTTATTTCGGTCACCAGTATATACTGACATTACTTATATTATTATTATTTATATATTATTCATATTTAACATACACTGACCGAAAAGGTGGAGGCTGAATCTTGAGTTTATTCTGCCTTTATCATTTATTCCTTTGTCAGAGCATCATCTTGACACCAGTTCATCTTCATCAATACGGTGACAGGAAACAAACAAATCAGTAACGGTACAACAAAGTACTACAGCACAAACTAAGTCTCAGAATTCATGTATCTGCACAGAGGTAAACATTTCACAACTTCTTTATAAACTGGAAGAGAGTGGTGCACAATTTTAGGTTTCCTGTACACTTGTTCCAGAGCTCCAGCCCTTTAACAGATATACAACATTTCATAATGTTGTGATTTTCTTTTTGATAAACGTGGTCGTACCTCTGAGTTCATATTGTCTATTTTGGATTTTGAACATATTCTGTAATGATTTTGACAAGAGATTGTTTGTTTTGAACATGTTTGTTTTATTGCTTTTTTTGCAGGTAAAGATTGGATTAATATTAGTCTTATATGTATTGGCCCAAATGTCAGTACAGCAGGTTATGTAGGGCATTACCAGTGAGTTGTATATAATAAAAAGACATCCTCTGCTACATGTCCTCACGTCCTCTGTCCCCTGCTGTCCTCAGGTGCGTGCTGCTCTGGGGACAGTCCCTAACATGCGGGTGTACCTTAAGTCAGACGTCCCGGAGCGCTTCCACTACAGCAGGGGCCGGTTTGTGTCCCCGCTGACGCTGGTGGCCGAGCCGGGCTGGTTCATCGTCCAGGTAAGTGCAGGCTCCATGTTTACAGTCACTATGGTTACGTGCACAGAAAACTCAGAATCAAATTTACCCCTTCACCCCAAACCTGTCAGACCACTCCTGTCCCAGTTTCCTGCACATCAAACGAACATCATAGGTGCAAACGGGGGCTACGAGGCATTCAGGGGGGTCTAGTAAGCAGCAATAATTGCAAATAAAAATCAAATGCCTAGTAGGGCTGCTTGATTATGAAATTAATTAAATTTATCCCAAAATAAACCTTGTTAAGCTTTACTCGCTTCAACTTGAGTATATGAGTTTGGAGATCGTTTCACACACAAATCGAAATCCTGATCAGCATTCAATTACAACAATTCCAATGAAGTTAGGACACTGTGTAAAACTAAAAAAAAAACAACAGACTATCATGATTTGCAAGTCCTTTTTAACCTATATTGAACTACAGAGACATGATATTTAATGTTCAAACTGATAAACTTAATTAGTGAATATTTGCATAAAAACAATATTCAATTTGATGCCTGCAACATGTTCCAGTAAAGCTGGGACAGGGGCAATAAAAGAATGGGAAAGTTGAGGAATGCTTCAAATCCACCTGTTTGGAACATTCCACAGGTGAACAGGTTATTGGAAACAGGTGAGTGTCATGATTGGGTATAAAAGGAGTTTCCCTGAAGAGCTCAGTTATTCACCAGTGAGGATGGGGCGAGGTTCACCACTTTGTGAACAACTGCGTGAGCAAATAGTCCAACAGCTTAACACATTTCTCAACATACAATTGCAAGGAATTTAGGAATTTCATCAACTACGGTCCATAATATCAACAAAAGATTCAGAGAATCTGGAGAAATCTCTGCACGTAGGCAGCAAGGAACCAACACTGAATGCCCGTGACCTTCGACCCCTCAGGCAGTACTGTATTAAAAACCGACATGAATGTGTGAAGGATATTACCACATGGGCTCAGGAACACTTCAGGAAACCACTGTCAGTTAACACAGTTCATCACTACATCTCCAAGTGCAAATTAAAACTGTACCACGCAAAGCGAAAACCATATATCAATAACGCCCAGAAACGCCGCCGGCTTCTGTGGGCACGAGCTCGCCTGAGATAGACTGATGCAAAATGGAAAAATGTGCTGTGGTCTGATGAGTCCACATTTCAAATTGTTTTTGGAAATCATGGACGTCGTGTCCTGCGGGCCAAAGAGGAAATGGACCATGCGGATTGTTCTCCGCGGAAAGTTCAAAAGCCAGCGTCTGTGACGGTCTGGGGGTGTTCGTGCCCATGGCAGGGGTCACTTGCACATCTGTGAAGCACCATTTATGCTGAAAGGTACATACAGATTTTGGAGCAACATACGCTGCCATCAAAGCCACATCTTTTTCAGGGACGTCCCTGCTTATTTCAGCAAGACAATGCCAAGCCACATCCTGCACGTGTTACAACAGCGTGGCTTTGTAGTAAAAGAGTGTGGGTACTAGACCGGCCTGTCTGCAGTCCACACCTGCCTCCCACTGAAAATGTGTGGCGCATTATGAAGCGCAAAATACGAATGTTGAGTAACTGAAGTTATACATTCAGCAAGAATGGGAAAGGATTCCTCCTGCAAAGCTTCAACAATTAGTGTCTTCAGTTCCCAAACACTTATTGACTGTTGTTAAAAGGAAAGGTGATGTAACACAGTGGTAAACATGCTCCTGTCCCAGCTTTACTGAAACGTGTTGCAGGCATCAAAATGAAAATGAGTGAATATTTGCATAAAACAATAAAGTTGATCAGTTTGAACATTAAATATCATGTGTTTGTAGTTTATTTAGTTCAGTATAGGTTGAAAAGGATTTGCACATCATTGTATTCTGTATTTTTTTTAGTTTTACACAGCGTCCCAACTTCATTGGAACTGGGGTTGCAATTGCACAGCCTTAATGCCTAGTCACACAAATAAGAACACTGAAGCTCCAGCAGTTTTTACTTTCACTTTAACATAGCTGTCTAATTTTTCACCAGAGTCCACGTCCAGACATTTTAAGCATTTAACATTTCTCTGGCTGTTTCTTACCTTATGCAGTTAAGCCCTTCTCCTTGTCTGCTCCTAATGTAATCGGACGGCGCTGTTACATTTATTATTTATCTGAGTACATTCTGGTGTTCTGTCGGTTTGAGCTCCCTAGCAAAACTGTGCATGTGCTGTACCCCCAAGCGCTGTTAGTTTAAATGCCGTCGATTTGAGCTTGTGAGACAGCAGTGGATTAACAAGTCACATTTTAGAAGTGTATTGGTTTTATTGTGTGTTTTGACCAGTTAAGCAATGACATGTGTGTTTGCATGATTTGGAGCAGAAGATGATTGAAAAGTTTGGATTTAGTTCATTTTCATTACATCGTATTTTATTTTGTTTCCATCTGTAGAAAAGGTAACTTTCTTTAGAGAGGTGCTGTATAAATAAAACATCACTACATTATAATACGAAATTCACACTGTAGCCTATGATATTAGTGTTAAATATGATATATTTAATGCTATTTAATATAAAGATTTCAGTGTTTCCAGTCATTTCTTTCTCTTATATAGTGAGCTATCTCTGCCCAAATTCATCTAAATGAGTGAATGAACGAATAATGCTGATTCTACAGTGGGAGTATTATTCGATAGTTAAATTTTCCTGTGGATATGTGCTTTAGTCAAAGCCTATTTGAGCATAATATGACTGTCCAAGTGAACTACCGTATTTTCCACACTACAGGGCACTCTGGATTATAAGGCGCACGCGTCATTGAATGGCCTATTTTTGAACTTTTTTCACATATAAACTGCATCGGACTATAAAGCACATTAAACCAAACACAACAGTTAGATAAGTCAGTCAAACTTTATTTAACACGTTCACAATAACTCTCAACTCAACTCAATTGTAACGTGTAAAAAAATACTGCCTGAGACGCTAAATTGTTAGCGTTTTCACAATAAATCATAATAGTTGAAACAGTTGGGTGATTCCACACGCCCACATTCCTCTCGTCATTATCCGAGTCAGTGTGGTTACTGTTCCCTGGCAGTTCAGTGATGATTCTGGTCTTGGTGAAAGCTCGGACCACAGTTGATACTGATCCTTAGCCCAGGCGTCCACGATCCATTGGCAGATCATGGCGTAAGCCGCTCGGCGCTGTCTCTCTGTCTTGGTGAATGTGTGTTCTCCTTCTCTCATCCACTGCTCCCACACAGCTCACACTTTCACTTTATAAACGCCTTGAGTTTATAGTGGGTGTTGTGAGCGAGTCTCTTGACAGGTGCATTTTGATATTAAAAGGAATCACAGTATGTATTACTCCTGATGCTCCTGACCATGGGATCTGTAATGCTGCAAGTGGAGCGGCTTTGTACTTTACTAAAGTCGTACTAAGACACCCCAGTAAATTCATATATAAGGTGCTCTGAATTATAAGGCGCGCACTTGTTTTTGGATGAAATTAAAGGCTTTTAAGTGCGCCCTATAGTGCGGAAAATACTGTACACAGATTCCTATAAATGAGTTGAAATTGTACATAACTAAGGTATAAAGTGTGATCACTGTGTGCAAACAGCACCTGTGTTACGGCTGTCTCTAATCCAAAGAAAATTGTTATAAAACTGGGGAGGTTATGGTCAGGCTTTATTGGATCTGTATAACTGTACCTAAAAAAAACCCGTAAAGTATCTTATTTCAATGGGGCAGCATGAATCGATTGAGGTCACTGTTGATTTAGGCTGTGAGAGCTCATTTCGACAGAACACCGGCGTCTAGATTTGGGATGTGGGAGATTTGAACCGTGCAGTTTGATCAGTCGTGTTAAATTGGAATAGGCCGGTTGTCTGGTTTTCACGCTGTGCACGTGAACGTAGTGTGTGAAAGGGGAGCAGGGGCAGAGGCACATGAGTGAGCGTACTGTGACTGTGTGCTAGAACAAGAGTAAGCTGCCGTACTGGAAGAACGAGAGCTCGGGACCTGCACGCGGCTGGCAGAACGGCTGGCATGGATACGACAACGAGTACCTGGACATGAGGGGCTTCTTCCTGGCAGCAGGCCCTGGTAAAAGTCTCTCTAATTATGTGTACTTTAGAACAGATACAGCAGTAGTACTCTCTCTGATCATGTGTACTTTAGAACAGATACAGCAGTAGTACTCTCTCTGATCATGTGTACTTTAGAACAGATTCAGCAGTAGTACTCTCTCTGATGTGTACTTTAGAGCAGATACAGCAGTAGTACTCTGTCTGATCATGTGTACTTTAGAACAGATACAGCAGTAGTACTCTCTCTGATGTGTACTTTAGAGCAGATACAGCAGTAGTACTCTGTCTGATCATGTGTACTTTAGAGCAGATACAGCAGTAGTACTCTGTCTGATCATGTGTACTTTAGAGCAGATACAGCAGTAGTACTCTCTCTGATCATGTGTACTTTAGAGCAGATACAGCAGTAGTACTCTCTCTGATCATGTGTACTTTAGAACAGATACAGCAGTAGTACTCTCTCTGATGTGTACTTTAGAACAGATTCAGCAGTAGTACTCTCTCTGATGTGTACTTTAGAACAGATACAGCAGTAGTACTCTCTCTGATCATGTGTACTTTAGAACAGATACAGCAGTAGTGCTCTCTCTGATGTGTATTTTAAAGCAGATACAGCAGTAGTACTCTCTCTGATGTGTATTTTAGAGCAGGTACAGCAGTAGTACTCTCTCTGATGTGTACTTTAGAGCAGATACAGCAGTAGCACTAATCCATTCATGGGATCAAATTCCACATGTCAAAAAAAAAAAAAAAATACAATGACCAGATTATTACAGCAAAAAAATGATAAAAAGTAACAAATACTAGGGAACTGCTCAAATCGGCCGACATGGGAACCAAAGTGAGAGTAGTAACAATTCGACATTGTTACTACATTAACAGTTTATAGAGCAGCTTTTGTTGACGTTAACTCCATGTACACCACTGCTCTCCAACTTTTTTCAACTGGGGAGATACTTTTATAAAACCTAAATGGCAGAGAGCTCCTCATTTTAGCACTTGCAGGAAATTAAGTTGATACAAGAAAGACGGCAAGCCTTAGATGGGCTAGAAAACAGCTACAAAACAAACACCATTATCCATGTATTAGTTCACAGAGTTAAGCATCATAATTATTTACAACAGTAATAGTCAAACAATCCATTTTGAGTTATTCAGAATACCGTATTTTCTGCACTTTAAAGCGCTCTGAATTATAAGTCATTGAATGGGCTATTTTTGAACTTTTTTCACATATAAACCTCACCGGATTATAAGGCGCATTAAACGAAACACAACAGTTAGATAAGTCAGTCAGACTTTATTTAACGCGTTCACAATAACTCTCAACTTTGTTCATTTGTAACGTGTAAAAAAATACTGCTTGAGATGCTAAATTGTTAGAGTTTTCACAATAAATCATAATAGTTGAAACAGTTGGGTGATTCGACACGTCCACATCCCTCTCGTCATTATCCGAGTCAGTGTGGTTACTGTTTCCTGGCAGTTCAGTGATGATTCTGGTCTTGGTGAAAGCTCAGACCACAATTGATACTGATTTTTAGCCCGGGCGTCCACGATCCATTGGCAGATCGTGGCATAAGTGGCTCGGCGCTGTCTCTCTGTCTTGGTGAATGTGTGTTCTCCTTCTCTCATCCACTGCTCCCACGCAGCTCGCACTTTCACTTTAGAACAGCCTTGAGTTTAAAGTGGGCGTTGTGAGCGAGTCTCTTGACAGGTGCATTTTGATATTCAAAGGAATCACAGTATGTATTACTCCTGATGCTCCTGACTACGGGAGCCGTAATGCTGCAAGTGGAGAGGCTTATAATCCGCGCACTTGTTTTTGGATGAAATTAAAGGCTTTTAAGTGCGCCCTATAGTGCGGAAAATACAGTAATACATATTCAGAAATCCCTCGGGGAGCTACTTGGAAGGGGGAGGAGACCCCGGTGTACACATGAGCAACATTATCAACACTGGCATAACAGCACATGTGTTACTGCGGAAGCTCATGGGCTGAGCTCACAAGCTCACAGAAGTGGGTGGACAAGAGGAACAACTAAAAACAAACTAACCCAAGTGTGCTCAATATCTGAACCGTCTAAAGCTATCCAAATGCAGGGAGCAGACATGTTGACTAGAAATTCTGAGATCATGGCGCATTCCAGTCATCTATGATAATCCTGACTAAACCAGGTCTGGAGATGTGATGTCACTTCTAGGTCCATCATCTAATTGAAAACAATGCGCATGTTGCAATGTCCTTTGTTTTAGTGACAGCACATTTCACAAGAGCTTACAATAATGGAGCCTTTAACATTTGCGGACCTTTACTTCACTCTACTCTTTGGGTGTGTGTAGATTTCAAAGTGAACGTGCGTGCAGCTCCCATACGCTCTGTGGATGTGTACAACGTCATGTGCCGGACTCTGGGGGTGGAGCCGCTCCCCAACAACGGCTCGTGGTCCCGGGTGGAGTACCTGCTGAGTGGGGCAGGGACGGGCTCATATGGCTGGAGGCTGCTCTTGAGCGCCGCTCTGCTGGGGCTGCTGCTTCCACTGTGGCCCTAACTCACACTGTGAGCAACATGTTGGACTGTTTCACAAGAGAGAACTGTGTCACTTGTCCAAGCACAAGCATTTGTACTTAAAGGTTGTATAGAGGATTTTCCAAGGAACGAGAAATCCAGCGACTGTTTGTCCTTTTTCAAATGTTGCGCATGCGTGAAACCACCCCCCCCTCCCCTACAGCTCCCTACGTAGAAACGCCTTCTCCCGCCTCCTCTTTACGCCAGAAACAGGTTTGTTTACAGCCGGTGCTGCACATGACTTGTAAACAACTAACTACAGTGTTGGTTAGGCAAGGTGGAGAAGTGAGGAGCGGGGGGAGCGGGTGCGCGGACATTTCGTTCACGGACGAGAAGTGAGGAGCAGGGAGAAGAGCGGAGCAGGGAGAGAGGAGAGGAGAGAGGAGAGGGGAGCGGTGCGCGGAGATTCCGTGCCCGGAGAACTGAGGAGCAGGGGAAAGAGCGGATCGGGCAGCGGGGACAGGAAAGGGGTGCAGAGAAGGTTGCGCGGAGATTCCGTGCGAATGAACTAGCTACAACACGCAGCAGCAAGCGGACTCTTTCTTTGCCTTGAAAATTACGTTTTCAGACATAGGATATCGCTTTCGTGTCCTGAAAAACGTTTGACTAGCTCTTGGAAATAAAGTACGTTTTCATAATAAGCAGAAGTGACCTGTCCAGGAGTAATTTGGCGACCAATGCGTCAGTCTTTAGACCCTGCGTCTGCTTCAGTCGCGCCATCGCTGGAATGAATCTTCAAGAATCACCTTAGTTTAGCTTCGCTGCTTTTCCCCTTGTCTTCTTCTTTCAGCGACCTCAAAAACGGACTTTCTTTTGCGGCTAACTGCTCCTGGATTCTTGTCGCCATTGCAACAAACTTTGTGCTAACTGCGAGGAAGATATAGGTCAAAAAAAGCCGCTAAGAACTGTTGCGTTGGTGGAGTAAACAGCGTCTGTGCGGCTTGCGTCTGCGTGACAGGCGTACGTAAACCACGTACCGGCGGCGCGCAGGCAAGTCAGTTACGCTAGAAACTTAGGGAGATTGATTGACAGCCTGTCAGCTAACAGATAACGAGGCAGTGTCGTTATCTATTGGCAAATGTTTAGCCCCACCACGTCCAGAGTTGATGAATTTTTATTCTCTTTTTTTTGGTCATCATAATTACAAGGCTACTGCACCTCTATAATGCTATCATTGACAACTTGAAACAAAAACAAACAAAAAAAAATCCTCCATACAACCTTTAAGCAGGATTTAAAGCTGTGTTATCTACTTTTTTGTAAATGAGTTAGTGTATTGATACTTAAATTTCAACCTCAGTTTCGATACTAAGGAATATACATGATTAATAATATTCCAATTCTACAGTGATCATAAAAACTGTTTCTTTAGACATTATAATGTGAGTTTCAACAGTGTAATCCTTATTCAGGAAAGGTTAATTTTGTTCTGTGAATGTGAGTTTTTGGTATTAATACCTGCTCAAATGATGGTAGTTAGATACTAATCGATACTAAAACTAGTATCAAAATTATTATCAGATTTTTGATACTTTTGACAATGTAAAAATGAGTAAATGTGAGTGTTTTCCATCAAAGAGCACATAAAAGCATCACTGTGACAAAATGAGCCCGCTGTACACTCTCCACAGCTAATAACAAAATGTATTTCTCATCAATGCAGAAGTCAGAGTGAAGGCAGCACTCTGATTGGCTGCACTTGGATGGTCCACCCCTGTTTCACTTCACCGTCTAGAAAAAGCTGTTCTACAAGTATGCAAAAGAATGCATTTGGATATTAACAATGTGCAAAAGGGTTTGTGTGGCTCCCTCCTCCTCCCTCCTCCTTCCTCCTCCTCCCTCCATGGCTCATTAGGTCATGTGCTTTTCAGTTAATTTTCCACCACAGACCAGATTAACCTTTAGTGTCATTCCAGACAGCTGTATATTGGATTAAGGACGCCTTGTTCCAATCCCATAAACTCCAGGATATACCTTTTCCAGTCCTGATATTTGATGGGAAGGTTTCAGAGTCTCCAGCAGTGGGCAGCAAATAGATGATGGTTTTAATATGAAAATATGTGTCCTTACCATGAGAGGACCTGCAAACTTGACTATCTTCACCTGGGGGAGGGCCTTCTGCTTGTTTCCTTGAAAATGTTGTTTCACCTCCACAAAGTTACACTGTGTTGCTTTGAGAGTAAACCAATGGAATGAAGGTTTATTCCAAGAAATGTAAAATTGTCTTTTTCAGATTTTATGTGCAATTTAGCAATTTTTTAGACATAAAATGCTTCTAAAACATTACATGAATTTATATTCACAAATATTTGTACATTTATGTAAGTAAACAAAATTTGAAAGTTAATAAAAATCTTTCATGGATTGAAGATCCATGAGTCCTTGTGAACATTTGTTTTCATATAGCGGTGCATCTGAAGTTCATACATTTTTGCTCCACGCCCTCTTCCTATTGGTTAGCCTCTGTCCTACAGAGTGAGTGACAGGTGGATTTAACCAATCAAAACAACATTTACAGTTTAAGTGACAAATTACATGAAAGGGAAATAAAATCAAACTCATGATCTTGACTCCCAGAGGATTACAATGGGACATGAATTATGACAACTTCTGGTTTACATGTGGAAGGAGCAAAAGAGTCTAAGAAGATTTGTGATGTACACTGATAAAACTGTTTGCAACAGCACATTTCTGAACACCTCCATATAATACTAGTGCCTATATCTAATCTACACAATGTGTTTACAGTGTGGACATGTGAGAATGTGCCTTATGTGCACTAAAGCTGCACAGTACACAGCCAAAATTTGATCATTGCAATAAGCATTATTGTAAGAAAAATAAATGTTTCTAAATCACAATAACACATGTCTTCACATGAAATGTACTGTTTTTAAAAGTAAATTGTGAAAAAGTCTGATTTGATTTGATTTTCCTTATTGGCTCCCACACTAGCCCTGATGTGGTCTGGGTGGTCTCTGTAACATTTGAATAAATGTGTAAATAAATGTGTTCTCTTGAGCTCATGTGTGTTCTTTCATAGGTGTAATGGATCAGTGCATTGTCCGTGTTTAAAGTTTAAACTGTTAAAGTCTCATAAAGAGGTTTATGAGTGGCACACAGGAGGATACTTCCACACACTCTAAGCTTTACTGTCTGTGAGTGTGACCTATGACAGTGCTGTCGCTCCACACACACATTGCGCACATTACACACAGCATGTAGGGCACCAAGTGCTTTCGGGGGCACCACCAAAAAATCTGGCTCGTGAACCCTTGCAAAACTATGAAACAGTGCAAAAAAGTGCATGGAGAGAGGAGAGAAGCCAGTGCCAGGGCCAACAGAATCCCATGAAATCTCTCTGTCTCTCCCTCAGTGTCCAGACCTCCACACCAGAAGACAGAGTCTTTGCAGAGAGATTTTCACTTTCACATTCTTATTTAAAGTTCCTTGATTGAATAAATTCTATTGTGCAATTATTTGTACTTATGTACATTATTTGCCAAAGAAATTTGAAATTTTAATTTATTAATTATAAGGGTATATACTGTGTTTACACATTGCACTAATCTTTGTTTATAATAATTTATTTATTAACCTTTTCAGTTTATTATTTTAACTTTCATATTTGGTGTATTTGTTTTGAAAATAAAGAATAAAGAAATAAAAATTCTTTATTATTGTTCATTCTGGGTGGGCTGGGGTGGTGAGGCATCACAAAGCATTTGTCAGATGTATAAAAACGTCCCTAGTCTCTGGCCTCAGCACCTCCTCCATGATCATACAATAAAATTTCAGCTAAAAACAAAGTGCTGGAGAAGGAATCGGTCGAAAAGTGGGTTTCGTACAGTTGAATAACAATTCTAATGCACTTCTCTACTATTCAAATGTTCTCAAGTCTTATTTGTTGGACCTAATCTCCGCCTGTTCTTCGACTTCTTTTATTTTATTTTAAATTTTATTACGATTTATTTATTACTATTTTTTACATGTAGACCTTCTGTTAGTCACACATCTACGATTACAGCTCGGTCTGAAAAAATTCAGGTCCCAAATCGACATGACTTTGGCACCATCTGCTGGCGTATTGTGCACAAGGCTCAGATATTCAAATTACAAATAAACAAATTCAATATTAAATATACAGACATTGCAAAACATTAAATATATAGGTACAAACACTCTTACAAGCCTACACTTATGTGTAGGCTGCTAATATGACTTTATATTCAGGCGTAAATATGTTGACCACTTTTCAGTGTGTGTTCAGGCTCTGAGTCTAGCACTGTGGCTTCTCATTTATTTCTTGCTTTTAGATATTTTATATCGTAGTGTATTTTGGTCTTTTTTAATTGTTACAGTTTTGCATTAAGTCTATATTAGTGCAAAACTGAATAAGAAGTTTTACGTGTGCCACTGAGGAGTTCCTGCAGGGGGCAGCAGAGCTGCGTGTGGACTTTCTGAAACTACTAGGTCGAGAGGGTCTGGCAGCAGACAAGGGGAAAGTGAAGCTCCACTCCAGACCGGAAACACGTGACCTCCACCGGATACACGTCATATCTACGATAAACTTTTATTTTTTATTTTTTATTCGTATTAGTCATATTAGCCGTGTCCAGTTCAAGGGCGTCTTATGGCAAAAAACGAAAACTTATGTTTAACTTTTGCAAAACAAAACGGTGATATTTCTGGGATACATCTAAAATAGACTAAATTACCTTAAAGTTTCAAAAACTGATGAGATTATTAATTATTAATAAAGTATTCTTAAATTGATAAAGGATTGCATTTATACCAGGAATGTATTTAAGTGAGTTTATGAAGAAAGACATCTCTGCTTTGAGAAAAGATGGTTTATTAAACAATCAAAGGATTGTAAATACTTTATAATAATGTTAATAGTCAAACATTAAACCCATTACACACACACACACACACACACACACGCACGCACGCACGCACGCACGCACACACACACACACACACACACACACACACACACACACACACACACACACACACACATATTGCATTAATAGGTGAGTACAAATAGCAGTATGTCAGTGTACTCTCAAAGAGTTGCTCCCATTTTGCTGAAGCAGAAAAAAAAATACTGCAAAATATGATCAGGTGGAATACCACTGCTTAACTGCAGTACAATAGTACATTCTTATAGTACATGTAATTAGTTACTTTCAAAAGAGACAGCAAGTAAATGGCACATTTCATCATGAATCAAACATCAGTACAGACTGAAAAACATTCAGAAAAACTTATTATGAGCAACTTATATGACTCTAGTTTTGTCTCATACATTTGTTAAGATCATATAAGGCCACATTTATCATGGGACACTTCCTCGGTGATAAAGCTGTTGAGGTGCTCCTCAGCTAAGACGAACAGAAACCACAATTTTACTGTTTTACTTCTGGAGGAAATTAGACGTTAAACCTAAACTTTATGGACACATCACTATTAGGACACATTAGGAACAGCAGCAAACAGAATGTGCAGGAGGGAGGCCTGATGCAACCAGAGGCCCCACAGGTCTGCTGCAGTCTGGACGACCTCCTCCTCCTCTGTGAGTCTGGACATGGACAGTGGAGACATGATCCAGTGTACTAGGCCACTCAGTCTGATGAATCTCTCGTCTTCTGGAGGAGGAAGAGCAGAATGGGTCTTACGTCTGACTGGTTGAAAGTTCTGACCTGCAGAGTTGAAAACCTGTAATGACACACACATTAAGAAAACTATTCTATAAATCCAAACAGCATGTATTTGTATGTGTATTTTCACAAATTAAATAATGATTTCAACATGAGCATGATTCATTTGCAGTCCTTATTATTATTGGAGTTTTCAATGTAACATGTCCCAGACCTAAACAGAGGCAGGAGTCTGGGTCAGCACCTCCAGCTCAGTGTTGGCTTTTCTTTGTCATCTGCATTTGACCCATTTCATGAATCATGAGCGTCTCATCAGCCAACATTTCTGTGGCCCCAGCAGTGTGTTGTGTTCCTCATACAGGAAGCTGCAGAAGAGAAAAGAACATGAATATCAAACAGTTTACTTACTGTTCTGATATTAGATGTGACAGGCCAAACAGACACAGGTGTGTCTAGTATCTACACCAGTGTCTGCACAAATGTGTTCAATGAGCCTCATGTCCACCTTATATCTGACCTGTCCAGACAGGATTCTTTACTTTTCACTTTACAAACATGCACGGATTGTTAAAAGCAGATCATGTATTCCCAGAATGAAATGCACACGTTGAAGGTTTATGTTAAGTGATTTACAAGTAAATATGAGCTTTGACATGTTTTATGCATTAAACATAAAAAACTGTGTCTTTTTCTTCTTCTTTTCTTTATGTTTAATGCATGAAATAATGTGTGTTTTTATCTTACCGCACTTACACTTATACTGGTCAAGTGTTTACAAGTTTAACGCAGTCACTGTGCGTGAAAACGCAGCGTTTTCTCCTCGTAGCTTCATTAAATCACTCCGTGGGCTTCTTTACCCCTAATAGTAAAAACATGATTAGTGTTTGATGGAAATCTGTTCAAATATGAAAGTTTGAGCGGACTTTTCATCGCGTTAGCTGCAGATGACTAATCACACTTTTAGCTCAAATCTCCGAGGTTCACGCAGTTTAAAATAAACGTATTTGACAGTTTTGTGAGAGTTATGGCTGTATTTTACATTTACAGTTGTGTTAGTAATGATTTCCTAAAGTTAAAAGTGTTACTCACATGTTGCTCTATGTTTATATGTGCAAACAAATTCCATAACGTAAAAACAATCTTATTTAATAAATATTTATTTGCGGTCAAAATAAATCGTTTCGTCTCCCCATAGGTCTACATAAAAGTAGAGATGACGTCTTCGGTGGAGGTCACGTGTTTTCCGGTCCTGGTATAGTCAATGAATGTGTCTATAAAGAGGTAACAGACAGTGACTACTGTTCATCTTTATTCAAACAGGGAAAACAGAGAGGCGTGCTCTCTTTTTGTCTGTCGACATCTGTCCAGGGACTGAAGGTGGAAATGAACAATTTTGCTTATAACCTAGCACAAACATCTGACCTCTCAATGTTTTTATGTGCACTGTCCCTGATAAATAAACAAACAACTAAACTAAACTAAACACTTATTTTAAGCACCTTGATTCAATTCTTTCCATCTGAAGAGCTTAGAATGAAAATGTACTTTTACTTGTTCAAAAAGGACACATTTATTTGTCAAATAAATGTATTATGTGTGAAAAGGCCTCCAAACTTCTGCTGTTTGATAAGTACGTTTTTATTTATATAGTGCTTTTCACAGACATATGTCACAAAGACACTTTTACAACTAATTCTTCATTGTAGTCACAGCTGCCCTGGGGAAGTGAGGCTGCAAATCTGCACCATTGGTCAATGTGACCACCACCATCACTCATGCACACACCACTTTCATACTAGGCAATATAGGTGAAGTGCTTTGCCTAAGGACACAACAACAGTTTTTGCGACTGGTGCCCCCCTGTGGCTCCTGATTTTCCCAGAGGTCTCCATCCAAGTAGTGACCCGGTCCAGCCCTGCTGAGCCTCTGAGATGTCACAGGATCAGGCCTGTCATCATCTCCAGAGAGGAGCCTGATGGAGCTTTGATGAAGGCTCCATCCAAACAGCTTCACTTAAACCAGTGTGCATCATCATCATCATCATCATCATCATCATCAGTTCAGCGGTGAAGTGTGGAGGAGAAAAACATGAGACATGCTTCCTTCCAACGCTCCTGTAGAATAGGAACCTGGACAGGTGCACGTCTGTATCAGTACATACACTGGGCAGGTGCACGTCTGTATCAGTACATACACAGGGCAGGTGCACGTCTGTATCAGTACATACCCTGGGCAGGTGCACGTCTGTATCAGTACATACCCTGGGCAGGTGCAGGTCTGTATCAGTACATACACTGGGCAGGTGCATGTCTGTATCAGTACATACACAGGCTCACTGCATGAACATGGTACTGGCCCAAACTCCGTTGTTTTGATATTCAGGGCAGCTGTATAGAGAGGAGTGGAGGTGTGAGAGATCAGAGGTGAGACGTGAGTGAGGCACTCGCACTGACTGACAGCTGACATAAACGACCAATGAACATGGAGCTCCTGTGCAGAGCCCGCCTGCACGCTGCACTGCCACACAGCCGCCTGCGTGCACAGGGGTTTAGTCTGAAGTTGACACACATGGCTGCATGCTGCCCTCCATGGTCACCCGGGTCACCCGGGCCTTTCTGTGTACAGTTTGCGTGTTTCTCCCTGTGTCTGGATGGATTTCCTCTGGGCACTCTGGTTTCCCCCATCAACCCAAAACATGCTACATAGTTCTCCAGGAATAATAGTCAATAGCTAAATGACATCAACTAAAAGCAAACAATCAATTAAACTTTTGTCTCCTCTACTGAATTCAAATCTTTTAGATAGTTTTTTTAAAAGAGCTGTTCAAAAGACTGTCTCTTTTATGATTTATTATAACAACAAATGAATCACAGAGAGAAATGACCAAGACTCAGATCTGTTTAAATGGTTCAAACTGAGAGTGGAAGTGTGTTTGGAATTATGCATAAAATAAATAAAACTTGGCACCACAATATTAATAATTTAAAAAATTAACTGTTATTGTGATACCACATCAGCTTTTGTTGTGCAAAAAGCTCTCATTCATGTTGCCTGCTCTGCTTCTGTGCTGATTCTTATGTTGGTTCAGGGTTAATCTCTAAAAAAAAAAAAAAAAAAAAAAAAAAACCCACATCAAAATTAGAAACTAAAATATTTGGTTCCAACTGTTCATGCAAAGGAATCATTGAAAAGAGCATCCTCGTTGGCAAACATCTCATGACTAGACAGGACGGTCACATCTGTGAGTCAGTGATGTGTGCTTTATATCAGAAACCACAAACATACCATCGAATGAACACATGCTTTTGAAACCTGTTCCTTCTCCTCTTGCTGCATATTGACTGACTTAAACACAATGTGTAAAGATCGAAGAGAGATTGAGTCCCAAGATTTCCCCCTGGGGCAGCCCACAGGTCAGGCCCATGTGATCTGAGACACTATTATCAATGTCAAAAAGTGACTGTCTTCTACATAAGGTTTGAACTTAATGCAGTACCACAGACTCCCTCCCAGTCGTCTTGTCTCTGTAAGAGGATCCATGACTCATGACAGTGTCCTTGTAAGAGGAGTTCAGTGCTGTGGTGGGTGGAGCTGTTCATTAGGAGCCAGTTATAAGACGCTGTTAAAGGACTTTTTCATGTGAGATGGGCCTGTGATTGTTCAGTGCTGTGTCTTCAAGACTTGTCTTTAGGAGAGGCTTGATGACTGCAGTTTTCAAAGCTTTTGAGAATGTTCCAGATTGAAGTGACATGTTAACTATGTGAGCGAGTGGTGATAGTAAACTGTAGCACAGGCTTTACAAATCTAGCGCTTAACACATGGAGGCAGCATGCGGATCAGCTCAGACACAGTTTTGTCAGTTACAGGTACAAAGTGACTCAGCTCTAAGCGTGGGACAGGATTGTTGTTTGTATTGTGTCATTCTCTCTTTAAAAAACAGTGCAAACTCATTGCACTTAGATGTGGAAATAAGTTTTCTTACTGTTGCTACTGTTGTGTAAAATGTCTTTGTAACTCTTGCAGTGATCCTAGAGCTTTATGCTTATTTTTAAAGAAGAACTAAGGGTCCGGTCAAGCGGTAACGGAGGGAAACAAGGTCAGTTTTTTGACATTCAAATAGCTCTTATTCAGAAACTAGAGGGACTATTGAAATAAGTAAAGTAGAATGTAGGAAAGAGTTACACTCCAACAGGGTCAAGTTAAACCTGTGATATTCTTTCAAGTTGTTGACAAAACATGTAAAAACTCATGTCGGTAACGGAGGGAATGAAATATGCAGCACTTTTTGGGCAATAAATCCAAACAGTGATAACTAGCGGTTCTCACTTACATATCCTTAACAAACTGGTTTGAATATTTGCTTCATATAGTTTTCTACCATATGGTACAAGATTAGGTTGAAAAACCTCTTACTTTTTGACTCATGAGATTTTTTATTAAGAAAGGTCATGGTAACGGAGGGAAAAGTAACGGAGGGAAAATTGTGCAAGCAATAGAAGGTGCAGGATTTTACATCATTTGTCAACTTTTTTCTTCCGAATACTTTAATATTACTTCAAAATGAAAAGTAACTATTTCTATAAAATGTCAGTCCTTCCAAGCAAATTTTTTATCATTTTAAATACATAAAAACAAAACAAAAAAAGTACCTTCATCAACAGTTCAAAGATGGAATAACACAAGATATGATGAAATACATCCATTTATTGACATGATTTGCAGGTCTTTGAAATTTGGGAAATAATTTTTGTTCCATGTTTCATACATGGTCTGTTTAAAACGTATGGAACTTTAGAACCAAAAATGGTACAGAAAAAAGGTCAACAGTTTCATAAACTAGAGCAGTGTTTCTCAACCTTTTTTGAGCCACGGCACGTTTTTTACATTGGAAAAATCTTGCGGCACACCACTAACCAAAATGTTACAAAAATGACACTATACAGTATATTTAATTACAATATAATTTCTACATTAATTTCTACTTACTCAGTGTGAGACCTGTGCCTGTTTAGATGAACACAAAGCTGATATCCTGGCAGGAATAGAAGAAAGACACACACGAAGCTCTTCATCAACAGCTCTCAGTCTCTCTCTGTTTTTAGTTTTTATAGCAGTTAAGCTTGAAAAGCTCTTCTTCTGGGTCAGAATCTTGTCCAGGGCCCATTTCGGAGTTCACATTCATTTCATTCCATTTTAAAAACTTTTCCATGACTGTCACCATGCACATGCGTTACTAATTCTTTTAAAGCAGTGGTGCTCACACTTTTTCAGCATGCAATCTACTTACAAAATGACCCCCTGTGCCCCTTTTTTGGACCCTACATATATGTATCTGTTCAATATATTTTTATATCAAATGAATTAACTTGAATTTTTGGCCTTGTTGTTTACTTCTGTTTGACCGGGACCCTAAGTAACTTTAGTGATCACTAAAGTTACAGTATCTTTTGTTTTGGTACTCTCATGTTGTATCTTAATTTTTGAGTGATGCAGAGAAGTGTTTAGAGTTGGGTTTGGTTCATAAGTTCGATTTAGTCTCTACCTTAGGAGACTTTAAAAATAGAAGTGACCTGGGTAATTTAATTATTACCTTGGGAAAAAGTTTCATTTTTAAAGCTTAAATTGATTCTCACTTAACATTAACTATTTTAAAAAATATATATTTACCAGTACTTAACCTGGGAAGGATACACAATTGAAACAGACAAAGAGGGAAAAAAAGTATAAAAAGAGACGGAAAGTTCTTAAAAACTTGGGAGAAAATTTTTCTGCACATTTATGTGTTCATCTGTTTTATGTAAATTTAGTTGTAATTATGACATATAATTTCTATGGATAAAACCAAATAGTTGTATTAATATTTGTATTCATCCACACAAAATACGATAAATACAATTTAAAATAAGTCAAATATTGAATCATAAGGATTTAAAGTAGCGACCTAAAATATAGTTAATATGGGAAATATAGGTAATCCTTAAAACAAAGACAATTCATTATTTATAATAAAAAAGAGTAGAGGTGTAGTTGTAGGTGTTGCTCTGTGTTTTTGTGTTTTTTTTTTTTATATTGATATTGTATTTTGTTAAATGTTATATTCTATAAATAAATAAAAATTCTGTAAATAAAAATAAAAAAGTGACTCAATGTTTTTTTTTTTCTTTTCTTTCTTTCTTTCTTTCTTTCTTTCTTTCTTTCTTAATTTTTTATTGAAAAAGAGCAGTCTGATCACACACAAAAAAGTGTAACATTGAAAAACAAATAAAAAAGAGCCAGAAGAGCCAGACCAAGCAGACGGAGAAGACGGGCACTTCAAACTCCCACACTCAGCATCAGGTCAAATGTCACTTAGTTCAAATTGAACTCTTTAAACCTTCACAGGGAAACGGTGTCCAGAACATCCCAAACTCTCAAAGCCACAGAGTTCAACAAATCATCACAATTATAACACGAGGCATTTTGAACGTGAACAGCGTCTGCAGGACCACAGAGCAACATCCCACACAACGCCGTCTGGGATATTAACACAAAATGTAAAAACAAGAAAAATATCGGAAAGTATCGCCATGTAATCCATTTATTTCAAGAAAGTAACTGTAATCCAATTATCTCTCACTGAAACAGTAACTGTAACTGAATACAGTTACTCATAATTTGTACTCTGATTACGTAACTCTGGTATATGTAATCTGTTACTCCCCAACACTGTATATTAACTTCATAGAACCTTAACATTACAGTGTTGCAACATACAGTAACAGAACGGCAAGAGAAACATGCAATCAATCGTTATTCAAACCAGACAAACAGTGCCAATAAAGCTGTAAGGTTAAAGCTGCAAAGGTTATTGTGTATGAGAATATGGCTCCTGCTTCTGTACAGAGCAGTGTATGAGACACATTCGATAGAGCAGAGCAAGTGTAGCATATCTAAAGGTGTATGCAAGGGACAAAAGGGGTGGAGTTGGTGTAGGTATAGGGCTAGAAACAGAAGGCTAGGCTGCGGCTCTCTGGGAGGTAGGGAAGCAGTAAAAAAACACAAGAAACTGCAGAGCTATGGTTGGTGGCTGGTGCTATATATTGAAAAGTGAAAAGAAATATATATACGTTGAAAGGAACATGTGGATGTGGAGACGGAGCCAAGAGTGGTGAGTGGTGATGTGCTTCACTTCAGTGACGCAGACTTCATTAACAATTTTCTCCTACTTCAGCGCAGAATAGTGACGTTTGTGTCTTGTTGATAACGTGTAGGTCGAATGAATTCGCTTTGGCCGTTCACACTGAAGTCACATGTCAAAAGATCAGATATGTATCGGTTTTAAGAGCACATATCCAAGTGTCCTGGGTCACATTTGAAGAAACTGGATCTGTGTGGTTCAGACTGTCATTAAAAGATCAGATACAGGACACATAGAAGCCAAAAAATCTGATTTGGGTCACTTCAGGCTGCAGTCTGAACGCAGCCTAAGTCACTTTGTTAGTGTCCTTATCATTATCCATAAACAAAATGTGAAATTTAATGTCCACAATTCGTGTCCATGTGTCCATATAGTCTTTTAGGGGGTGAATGTGTGTAACTGTCCATACGTGCGTTGAATAGCTGGTTGAAGTATTGTAAGTTGTAGGCAAAGTTCCTGGGTTCAGCTCGCCATCGAAATTTTATTTTTTTTTAACCGGAATCACTTGGCCAATTCCCAATGTTGAGAAGGTTACTTTTAAAATGTATTCCCCTACAGATTACAGATTACATACCCCAAAATGTAGTTTGTAACTTAATCCATTAAATTAAAGTGAGTAACATAATCTGAATACTTTGAATTACTTGATTTTCTGTAGAGTAGCAAATACTCGGATATCTTCACATAAGACATTTTGTCTGATAAAAGAAAATAAAAAGCCCAGACTTTACTTAACCAAATAAAAAATATTATTGATAGAAGAAGAGGAGACGCGGTCTGCGCGGCATGGTTTAGTCCTGTTAAATCCTGTTTTAGTCCTGTTTTAGACCTAGTTTATCCTGGTTTAGTCCTGGTTTAGACCTGGTTTAGTCCTGTTAAATCCTGTTTTAGACCTGGTTTAGACCTAGTTTATCCTGGTTTAGTCCTGGTTTAGCCCTGGTTTAGTCCTGTTAAATCCTGTTGTAGACCTGGTTTAGACCTAGTTTAGTCCTGGTTTAGTCCTGGTTTAGCCCTGGTTTAGTCCTGGTTTAGTCCTGGTTTTGTCCTGGTTTAGTCCTGGTTTAGCCCTGGTTTAGTCCTGGTTTAGTCCTGGTTTTGTCCTGGTTTAGCCCTGGTTTAGTCCTGGTTTAGTCCTGGTTTAGCCCTGGTTTAGACCTGGTTTAGTCCTGGTAAAGACCTGGTTTAGATCTAGTTTAGACCTGGGTTCAGTCCTGGTTCAATCCTGATATAGTCCTGGTTTAGTGTCCGGCACTGAGTGGAATTACCAAAAAAAGAAAAAGGAATATAGCCCAAAATATAAAAACAGGAAAATACTGCCATGTAGTCCATTTATTTTAAGTAACTGTAATCCAATTACCACTCACTGAAACAGTAACTGTAACTGAATACAGTTACAGTCATAATTTGTACTCTGATTACGTAACTCTGGTACATGTAATCTGTTACTCCCCAACACTGTCAATTCCCTTGTGTTATTGTTTTATACGGTCTTTCCGCCATCGGATAGTAGCGGTAAGGGCTCCTGCGCAGTCGTCCTGTCTCGCCTCACTCCCGGGTGTGAATGGAGGGAAGGGAGCAGGTGACTTATTGAAAGTGCGAGTGTGATGCGTTTAGTGACCGGTCGCAGTTGGAATATTTGCTATTGACATTAGATTTGTATATTTGGGGTTACACAAGCAAAGTGGCTTGAGTAATCTGTACCAATATTCACATTTACACATGTTTATTGTTAGCTCAAAATGCTCAGTTTTCACTTTGTAACATCACGAAATATTGAAGCTCCTTTTACCTTTTGTTTTTGAAAAGATGGGGAATTCCAGAGTTGAAATGATCCACATGATTCTAGTGAAGGTGTGTGGACTTTAAAAACACAGTGGAGCACTTCCTGTGGAAAAGAGTGTTTTCTGTTTGATAGAAGAACTCATCCCTAAATGTGCAGGGTTTGTGTTTTAAACATGTGTGACTGAAACAAAACACAAGTCCAGGTGT
Source organism: Boleophthalmus pectinirostris (assembly GCF_026225935.1). Classification (NCBI taxonomy): domain Eukaryota; kingdom Metazoa; phylum Chordata; class Actinopteri; order Gobiiformes; family Gobiidae; genus Boleophthalmus; species Boleophthalmus pectinirostris. The sequence continues at coordinate 35,579,463 of NW_026571207.1, forward strand.
GTTTGAGATGAGGAAACAAGATTAGAACAGAGATCAGAAATATCAGATGGGCCCTTTAAATCTGTGTATCATTTGTTCATTTCTTTTTCAAAATAAAACCAAAAATAATAAAATGAAATAGCAACTATTTTCTTCAGTATTTGTCTCCAAAACCAAAATGAAAAAAGGATAACGATTTGTTTTTTCAGTTTTCGATTTTGTGTTTAAATGAATAACCAGGACTAAGCCAGAACTAAACCGGTCTCTGTCCCGATCTCAGTCCTGGTCTGGTCCTAGTCTAGTCCCAGTCTCAGTCCTGGTCTGGTCCCGGTCTATTCCCGGTCTATTCTTGGTCTCAGTCCTTGTCCTGGTCCCGGTCTGGTCCCAGTCTCAGTCCCAGTCTCAGTCCCTGTCTGGTCCTGGTCTGGTCCCAGTCACCCGACAGTCTACTCGGGCTCACCTCAGGGCCCATCCCGACACTCAGTCCTGATTCAATCCTGGTTTAGACCTGGTTTACATATATATATATATATATATATATATATATATATATATATATATATATATATATATATATATATATATATATATATATATATATATATATATATATATATATATATATATAATATAATATAAATATAAATACATGTAAAGTAGAAAATAGGCCAGATGCCCTTCCTCACACCGCCCGCTCTCTCAGTGCGCTCTGACCTCTGCTGCTCCAAACCCACTAAAGTGTTGCATTTGAAATAAACAAACTCCAGAGTGTGACAGTGGCTGCCTCATTAACATTCGCACAGATGGAATGCTCAGATTTTCTCCTCCGTTTCTCTTCTCTTTGTCATTTTGTTGTGTATTGGAGGGTGCGGCACAGAAGGTGGCCCTTGGAGCCAGAGGGGCCATATGTACACAAACATGTCATCTCCGTTTCCTCAACAGCCCAAAGGTTAAAGCAAAGTTACAGTGACTTCACTTCCATAGACAGAGACTCAAGAGCCACAGTATGTGTACAGCGAAACCAGTTTACTATAGAAGGTCGACTGAGGTACACATGTAAGCTTTCTTTAGTGTAGGGGCCCCTTATGCTATGTAGACTATACTAGGGGCCCATCAGAGCTACAAAATTTACACTTGGAGCTTCTCAGGGACATACTTTATTTTAAAAGCTCCTGATAATTATGCTCAATACTAGGTGCCCCTCAAGATGATGTACGTCATACTGGGGGAGCTTCATGGTTATGTACAAGTTATGTACCAGAGGCCCCACAGAGTTATTGTAAGCATTATACTATGGGCCCCTTAAAGACATTATAGAAGGGCCCTCAGAGAGATGTACATTGAGTGCCTCAGAAACATTAGTGTTAGTGATGATGCAGGAGTGAGTGTGTCAGGAAGACTGTACAGTGTCTAAAACCTGACTCAAAAACCTGCTGTGTACACACTGAAACATATCAAACCAGTCTGTCAGTGTGAACCTGTCTGGACCCAGCATGGACCAGTCTGAGCTGCTTAACTTGGTGCTAACTCAGTGACTCCTGTGGAGAGCTGTTGATGACACTACTGTAGTGAGCATGGCTCGACAGACAACATTTGTTTCAGCTCTCTCTTCAAAATGATGCTGATTTTTAGATGTGTCTCAGGTACGGAAGCCCATTTCCACCAGTAAATAAAAAACAAAAGCCTCACAGAAAGTCTTCAGAGTTTAAACGCATAATTACAAGATTTAAAGTCATAATTACAAGATTTAAAGTCATAATTACAAGATTTACATCTGCCCTTGTCGTGGAAGCACAGGGTGATTTTCCTGGAGAGGACATCCTCTAGGTGCTCAGGATGTCTCCACATAGCTCCATTTCCATGTTAACTTGTGAATGTTGTAAAAAGACAAGAAAGAGAGAGATCCAAACAAATCCCACATGAACGAGTAGGTGCAAAGTGTCCGTCTGTGTTACTCTGTCCATGCTATGGTTTAGTCCAAGCAGGGGATGAAGCACCTTTGGCTCTGCGGTGCTGAGCTTTGCTGGGCACTTGGCACAGGCTATTTCAGGTCGCTCAGCGATGAAAATACTGGCACAAAACAAATAATTTAGATACAGTGTGATGTGAATTAGTAAAATAACTACACATTTTTCCTTGTAGTGGATTTATTCATGACTTCTCCAAGAAAATGGTCACACCAGTCCACGTGCTTGCATGGAGAGAGGAGGTTCAGAATCAACTTTGAAAACTCCTAATTATACGTTTAAAACTCCTAATTATGACTTTTAAACTCCTAATTATGACTTTCTGTGAGGCTTTTATTTTTTGTTTCTTGTGAAATTGGCTTCCATACTCAGGTTACCTCAAGTACAGTTTTGTTTTGAACTCCTAAAGCAAATACCTGATTGCCACATACACCTTTCACTCCCACTTGACTGCACCTTTTCATACACTTTATTTTAAATTATTTGTATTTTAAATGTTTGGTGGTGGTTTAAAATATTTTTAGATTATGATCCTAGTCTGCTCATTTTTCAGCTTAATTTAATTTAATTTAATTTAATTTAGTTTAGTTTAATAGTTTGGTCAATAAATCATCCTAAACGGCAAACTGCTTTGCCGTCATTTATTTATATCCACAATTATAGTTCTAAGAATAAGACCAATAGTCTGTTTGGTTATCTCTATTAATCTGAAGGCTGTAATCAACAGAATTGGTCACATTCTAATAGCTGTAATTGTAGCTATAATTATCTTGTTTCTCTATGTTTATTGGGTGGTGCTCCACTAAAATCTGTTCTTAATCAAAACTCCCTACGCTCCAGTGTCGACCAGTGAGTCCTGCTATGACCGAACCAAATCTCATTCTTTAAATCAGACCCTCCTCACCACACAGCACCAGTTCAGCCACGTGTTTGTGCATAACATCACACTGTCCTAGTCCTGGAATAAAGCAAGTGCAGACCAGCCAAAAGATCATGATTTTACAAAACTTTCAAAGACGAGTGGGTCTGGAACTGTATCCTTCTCAACAATTTCCATTAAACATTACTGACAGGTGGATTAACCAATCAGAGAAACACATGGTTAAGTTCAAAACAAATATGGCGGCTTACGAGTAAGAAAAGACCAACTGATCATGCAGAGGACAGACAAACAGCACAGACTGGTTTAATGTCATTAGAGGAGACACAGTGGTGATAGGACTATCCTTCGTTAGGACTGTCCTAACGACGGATGATCTGGAGGGACAAAAGTGAACACACTGAAGGCAGTGCATCCAGCCTCTTTTGAGAGACACAGGACCGGGCTGTGTTTGTGTGTTTGAGCAGGCTATGGCTGAGTTTAGTGATAGACAGGACTGTCCTGTGCACTCAGGCGAGCACCACAGGGGGCACCACTCGCTCTACTTGTGCTTCTGTTGCTCACAGAGCAGACATCTACCTCTATCCACATCAACATGAGCTGAACATTTCAAAGCTGTCTGACCAAAAGAGTTTCATAGGCCATCCATAGCCAATGCACACAAGCTGTGTGTGTGTCCCAGTGTCTTTAAATGAGAAGTGAACCAGAATCTAAAAGGTTAACTTAAAGGGACTTATACAATGTCATTAGCATGTTTTGTCACTACATGTGTGCAAGTGTGATGAAACACAACTCTCTGCTGAGATCTGACAGCACAGAGTGCCACTATGAGCTGTCCCTTTGTTTTGTCTTCACCAGAGCAGGGTGAGCTGTCCCTTTGTTTTGTCTTCACCAGAGCAGGGTGAGCTGTCCCTTTACTTTGTCTTCACCAGAGAACCAGGAAACGTGGAGGTGTCAGACACTATTTGGATGCAGCTCAAACAATAGTGAGTTAAGCTCTTGTACAGGGTTCAGGTGTGGAGAGAGCAGCAGGGGACAGTCTCACAGGTGGCCCCTATGGCACTGCACATATGTGTGGTGTCAGGGGCCCTGCTGCCATATGGGCCCCGCTGCTGTCTTTGGCCCTCAGTCCTCAGCGCTGGCACTAGGCCATTCTCTCAGAGCAAGGCTAACACAACAGGGCCAGAGGACACAGCGAACAGACTATTGGCCAGAGGGGAGTGATTGCACCGCCCACGGGACAGTGAAAGCACCAGAGCACCCAAACCCAAAACATGCACCATAGGTACAGTCCTCCAGCTAAGATAGTCCAAGACTAGCAAGAAGGCCCCCCCGCGAGATAGGCCCCGAGGGCGTGATGAGATGTCCCAGTGGCACTGAAGGACGGGTCAAATGCCAAGGACAAATTTTCATTAACTTTAACGTGACTAGTGAACACACCATCCTGGGAACAGTGAACACCATCAGAGGTTTTGGTTAAGATGAGAGTGGATGTCCTATGAAAAAGGGTAAAGAATATGTTAGGGCGGTACTTTTACCTCGTTGGCGTTGCCCCGTCCATACTGATGAATTCTTCTCTGAGAAGAGTGTGAGGTTGTGGAAGGTCGGCCTGACACTGCTCCACTTTGCTGACATAATTAAACAGTGATCGGGAGCAGCTTTTCTCCGCTCTCTTTTCAAATGGGACAAAACATTACAAACTTATTAACTGCAAAGTGGTTCGAGACAGAGATAGAATCTCATTTTCAGAGGGATGAACGATTTCTGCTCTGTGCTCATTACAGCCAGCAGGCCTTTTTACCACCACAGACATGACTGGGGGCTCATGTTGACACAGCAGACTGACACAACACCAAGGGCACACTCAATTTAAAATTGAGGTACCCTTGTCATTAGAGAAATGTGGCCCCTGCATTTGACCCATCCTTCCATGTGGCTGGGGATGTGGGAGAGTCTAGAATGATCTTGAATTTGTGCTTGTAGCGATGAAAATGTAAGTTGATCGACAATATGATGTCTTGAAAATAAACATTTAAAGATTGCTCAAACATGCATGACCCACTCCAAATACAACTTCAGTTAAGTAATGGTGAGGGGAAACAACTATAACATGGTTTAAAGTCCTGAAAGTGGATTTTGCCAAATAGGTCTACTAACAATTCTCTTCAATTCCTAGTTAATAAAAATGTAAAGTCTTTTTGATGGTTTTTTGATGATGATGAAACCAAAGAAGGTAGGACCTTCTGTGCCACAGCCCTGACCTCTAACAGTGAGTCCAAAATGCTGCAGCACGTCTTTTAACCAGCACATGTTGTAGAAAACACACCACACTGACTCCCCATTCATTTTAGAGTTAGTTTTAAAATTGCAGTTTGCTTGGACTGGCCCCAATGTACATCTCACACTTCATTGTTCCTACACTCCTCTGTGATGTCTGAGTCAGCTCCCACTTCTTGTTCCAAAACGAAACTCAAAAGCTGGGTGACTCTGGGGTGACTCTGGGGTGACTCTGGGGTGACTCTGGGGTGACCTGGGGTGACTCTGGGGTGACCCTGGGGTGACTCTGGGGTGACTCTGGGGTGACTCTGAGGTGACTCTAAGGTGACTCTGGGGTGACTCTGGGGTGACTCTGGGGTGACTCTGGAGGTGACTCTGAGGTGACTCTGAGGTGACTCTGGGGTGACTCTGGGGTGACTCTGGGGTGACTCTGGGGTGACTCTGGGGTGACCCTGGGGTGACTCTGGGCCTTTTCTGTGGCCAGCCCCAAACTCTGAAACACCCTCCCCTCACATTTAGAGAGCCGACACGGCAGGAGAATGGTGTGGTCCTCTGACTGTCTTTTGCTGAGTTTATTTTCTATTTTTGTATTGTCAAATTTTTGTCTTTTTTATGTTTTTAATTGAAATTATTATTATTTTTTTTTATGTTTTATTGTATTCAGTGTGTTCATTTATATTGTGCCTACTCTGTGCAGCACTTTGGAAATTTTGTGTTGGTAAAAAAATAAAGTTGGATTGGACTGAAAGGCTACATCAACTGATCATTTTAGAAGTCAATTAAAGACTCGTCTCTATGACCTGGATTTGAAAGTGCTTCTGTTTTACAAATGTCTTTGTACTGTGTTTGATTATGTTTGGTCTTTTCAGTCTGTGAAGCACTTTGGTACAAATCTGCTGTTTTTATTGACACAGAATGTGAGTAGGCTATATTTTGTCTAATTTAAAGCAGACCTTTTCAGCAAACTTTACTTTTCAGAACCTTTAACTATATATATTATTAACCCTCACCATTTACACTTGAATTTACACTTTAAGTTGTACTTGAAGTGATCTGTGCATGTTTGTATGCACCCACTGCTCTGTATTTACTCTAGTCTAGAGTTGTTTCAAGTACTTTTAGATGAATATAATAAGAGAAGAAAAATAAACCAACGTTCACAAAACTGAACCAGGACTGAACCAGGACAGACAGGCTGTAGATGTGTCCTGGACTGGCTCACATTGATTTGCAGACAGAGTTCAAGTCTGTTCTAATGATAAAAATGTTTTATTTGTAGAGCAGTGGAATGTGGAGCACCCAGAGTCAGGTGGAGTGAAGAACAGAAGTCTGTTGATGCAAAATCTATAGATTAAATTCAAATTATGAAAAAAAATCATAAAATTTTTAAATGAATAATAATAATAATAATAATAATAATAATAATAATAATAATAATTTATTCACTTATTAATTATTTAATATTAATACACGAATTAACTTATATAAGTGAAATGTGTAATCATTAAAAAAGAACTGTTATTATGATTCCCAACATGTTTTGATTGCACAAAGCTGTCACTCCTGTTACCTGCTCTGCTCTGTGCTCATTCTTGTGTTGTGCTTACAAACTAGAAAAAAAAGATTCTGTTCCAAGTGCTCATGTTAAAGAACCGTTCAAAAGATTACTTATCACTTAGTTATGATCAGTCTTTGGTGTGGTGTAAACACAGAGTGTTGCTTTTACAGTGGGCACATTATCTTGGAGCACACGCTCCTCAGCAGCTCAGTGTTTCTAATGTTCTCCAGATGTGTCTGAAACAGCAGCACTGTTTCTAAAGGTGTCTTTATTTGTGGCACACACTTGAGCGGAATTACTTTTTCTGCCCCAACTCCCACTCGTATTAGCATTTAAACAATTTGAATGGAAATGATACGCAGCTTTATGAATAAATTTAATCATGCGTGCCTATAAGGCATTGGCAGCGAGCGCAGAGAGGAGGGACAAAGACTGGGAGTTAGCGTATTGACCTTGGCCGTGTTTAAAGCTCTTTGACGGAGTGAGAATGAGGAAATAAAAGCAATCACGCCACAGTCACCGGGGACCTGAGCCAATCAGGAGCATGTTAATGGACAGACAGAGCGCCAGAGCAGAGGGACCACGCTACAGCAGAGAGAAGGACGTCCTAAACATACTAAGTCTCCTCCAATCATCTCACAGTGTCCAGCAGAGGGGACAGGCCGTGCCCTCAACATAAGTCCCTTTCCCTCTCACCCACTGTGCAGGTTAGGAGCACTCACGCTTCACAGCAAGAGAGCTTTCAGTTTGATTCCCAGGTCGCCAGGGCCTTTCTGTGTGGAGTGTGCATGTTCTCCCCATGGCTGGGTGGGTTTTTTGGTTTGGTTTCTGGTTTCCCCCATCAACCCAAAACCTGCTCCATAGGTACAATCCTTCAGTTTAGGTAGTCCTCATCAATATTCCCTGGGTGTGTGAAGCTAATTTAAAGTACGACCTAATCTAGACCTAATCTGAGCACAATTTTTACACAATTTGACCAGAAAGATCTGATTTATTTGGAACTACAACAGGTGAAATGATCTAATCAGGAGTGTCAAACTCATTTTGGTCCGGGGGCCGTATCCAACCGACTTTGATCCCAAAGGGGCCGGATCAGAAAACTCATGTCATATAAACCCCAAAAATAACAATAAATTCAAATATTTATGCAGAGAAACACAAATCTATTACAGAAATCTTTTTTTAATTGATGAACTCTTTCTTTTACAAAATATTATAATATTATGAACAACCTAAAACTTTAAGAAAAATACAATTTCAACTCTATGTTTTAACATGAACTTGTCTGCAAATAGGATTTTTTTTTTTCATTTTTGACATTTTGCTGATGAGGGTGTCATATTCAACAGTCAAAACGATCGTCCTTTAAGAGCGTTTGGAAAGAGACAAGTCTTCATTTGTACGTCTCGTACGAGATGCTAAAGACGCTGCTATGCTCAGCACCACAGAAAATTACCAATATTTTAATAGAAAGTATAATTAAAATATTTTAGTAGAAAATAAACCGAGGGCCAGATTAAAGGTCTTGGAGAGCCGGATCTGGACCCTGGGCCATATGTTTGACACCCCTGTTCTAAACAAACATCAGCCATCGGTAACTCACCTTTTTATTAAAAACCATACCCCTAAACAGGTGTGTGATTACACATGCACACAGGAGACAAAACATAAAATGTCTTCTTTAAACAGGACTTCAGATTTGTCCCATTGACCACTGACAAGATGCAGTGTACATGAAGCTCAGAGTGTGAGGAAAAATGTGGGTGAGTATATGTGGCCTCCGCAGACACTGTGTGAGGATCAGTGCTTTAAAGAGGGGGTAAAATGTATTTATTTTTTGCTTTCTACTGTGTTATTACATTGTTCCTTCATCAAAAACATGATATCTACCTGCATGTTTGACTCATTTTGAACCCTCCTTACAGGTTCGCTCTGAGATTCTGTGCAATTCTCCACAAACAAGCTTACATCACCAATGTGTTGGGACAGCGCTCTGAAGGGGGAGTGAGTTAGTGTGGAGAGCAAAGGAAGATGACTAAAACCCAATTTATGGTCGTGTGTCAAATCGTCTGTAAATCTGCTGTTTAATATACAGTAGCAAAGTTTGAGCAAAGATCATTTCTTCATATTATTACACCAGAGTAAAGTCATGTTTTGGACAGATCAGTGTTGTAACATGTTAAGTCCACCTGTTCACCTTTGCACCAGCACAGAGCCCCACTCTTCCTCAGTCTGTTTGTGAGTGTGTGCACAGGGGAACACACTTTCTTTCTTTAATTTTTTGTTGCTCATTCCTCCGACTGACAGCAGAGGGCACTGATGTAGTTCTTATGTTAAACATGGAGTTTGTTTTCCAGATGTAGATGTCAATACTGAAATATTAATGCCCCCTTTTTTAAAAGCCAGTTAAAGCCACACTACAGGAATGTTCTGGCAGTTCATGGTTCTGACTCCATCCCTTCACAGCAGTAATGGGCACAAGGTTTTGTTTTTATCTGTGTAAAATTGTAACTCAACTTTAACATGTAACATCGACATGAATCACCAGTGACCTCACACAAAGCCTCAAACGCAGGAATATGCAGGACTACACAAAGTACATAAATGTGTCAAACAGTGTGAGTGAGGTAATGGTGAGGCCTGGCTGCAGGCTGCACACACCATGTGAACGATCCTGTATGTGAACCCTGCATCACAGCAGCTCATTCTGCAACACACAGCTGCCAGTCACCCTCACACAGCCTGCAAACAGCCTCTGCACTTTGAGCATGCCTCTATAATTAGATTAGCCAAGCTGAAAGGCACAGTTTAGCCCCAGGTAGCTTGTTAATGTGTACACATTTATATTTCTCACCAAATAACCAGTTTGAGGGTGTAATGTGGAGCAGGATTTGCATAATGTAAGCTCTGCACTGGTGGGCCTGATAAACAAGCCTCATAGCCTCATAACTGGCACTCAGAGTTAGTAACAGTGGGGCTGTGTACTTTAAACAGGCTTTTAGACAGTTTGGGTTGATGGGGAAAAAACAGAGAGCCCAAAGGACACCCAAACACAAGGACAACCATGCACACTCCACATGCCCACTCCTCACTTCACACGTGCACATACATGCACACTCCAAAGACCAGAAAGACCAGAGTGCTACGATTACTACTCCAGTAAAAGGAGTCAGTGTAATTAGGGGAAAAAAAACAAACATTCCTTACCAACTCATGCACAAAATCTTGCATTTTCAGAGGATAAAGCGCCTAAAGGAGAAAAACGACATCATATCTGAAGGAGCGCTGTAAGAAACAGAAACTATATAAACTTTGTCACTAATATGTACTCTCAGTGGAAGAGTACATACTGTTTTACTCACATAAGAGTGCTGTTCCTAGAGGCACAATTTGACTTTTGTGTTGGGGGAAATTCACATGTACTATACCACATCAACAGGCAGAGTGAATGAAATATTATTGAGTAAAATGGACAATCACTGTGTAATGTAGTTCAAATGAGAACTCCCAGCACTGCCTCACAGATGTGAGGAGGCACAGGTAGAGCACAGGTACAGGAGGAGGCACAGGTAGAGCACAGGTACAGGAGGAGGCACAGGTAGAGCACAGGTACAGGAGGAGGCACAGGTGGGAGAGGGTGCAGGTAGAGCATGTTAACTGATGCAGATGTAGCGAAAAGTCCACAGCACATCCTCCACACAGAACATACACAGACTTCAACCCAATCCCCAGGGTCTATGACCAAAGAATGTTAGTGTACCTATGTTCTCGTGGATCTATTTTCCCACAGCTCTGTTTTCTCACATTTAAAAGGTATTTGTTTAATTACATCCATAACCCCCAACATCACCCTGGCATTCATTTTAACCAGAAAGTCAAAGCCAGGTCCTAATCTTTACATCTTACAAGCCAACAAACCTGAGAGAGCAGAGCTGTGGAGAGCAGAGCTGTGGAGCAGCACAATGTCCTGAGCTCTTGGCAGGTGTATGTTAAGTGCACACAGTACACATAGTACACACAGTTCTGTGCAGATGTCACTGTGTGTTTTAGAGGCACATGCTTCATTGTGTGTGTCCACTCTGCAGTATACACGTTCATAGGTCCAGACACTGCCGTTTGACAGTTTGTGCTATTTCAATGAAAGTTTCTCATGGCTGGGCCCCAGACAGAAGTGTGAGGGCCCTGGACATAAGTGTGAGGGCCCTGGACATAAGTGTGAGAGCCAAACAGTGGTGAGCAGACTTGACTACAAGTGGAAAGTCTGGAAAAGATCTCCATATGCTCCAGGAACCCCAACAGGCAGCCACTATAAGCCCACAGGTGCTAAGCTAAATAAAAATATTCAAAAGAACCACTTTGTGCACAAGCTGTGGGAGTGCCCTGGTCAATGGTAAACTCTAAAAGTGTTGGAATAGAAACCTAAATCATGTAAATATATTTGAGTAAATGTTCCTGAGAACACAGACACAGACTCTCGGTCCCTCGTGTCCTCTCTGCTCGGCCCTCCCCTCAGTCGATATGTACTGGGCGCTCTCTGCCACTGCGCACATGGAAATGTCAAATCAATGGATCACACATTCACTGTGGGCGCTGCAAAGGGTTGGCCGCATCAAGGATTTCTAAAGATTTCTTCGCAAAAGAAAATCGACCAAGAGCTGAGTGTAAACTTCAACATCACCTGCAGAGCACCTGCTAATGATGCCTCTCTCAGGCTCCCTCTCTCATGTCTCCTCCCCCTCACTCTCACTCTTTCTATCTGTCCTTCTCTCTGTCTTCCCTTTCTCCCATCCTCCTTCTCTCCCAGTTTCCCTCTCTCTCTTCCTCCTCCTCTCTCTCTGGCACTCTCTGTTTCTTTTTTCTATTTCCCTCTGTCCTCTCTCTGTCTTCCTCTCTTTCACTATTGCAGCCTACACAAACACAACACAGGCCTACCTAATACCCTAACATATACATATAAACTAGGCTAATATTTAATACAGTTCATTATTTTCTAAATAAAAAACAGTGGCCACAACTAAGAGATAGAAATAGAAATAGCATCACCTCACCTGAATTCTATCAGTTAAACCAGACTCCCTCTTCTCCCTCCTTCACCTGTCTGCTCCTGTCTGTCCTGCTCCTATCACCTATGATTACTGAAAATCAACATTTTTTTCTTTCATCACTGACATAAACCATGCACAATAAACCACTTCTCCAGCTCAGGGAGTCCTGACCAAGCCCAGCTCAAGATCTGGAGATGGGTCCCTGGACGCTGCTCTGGCACTGCCCACTGCTCAGGTGGTCCAGTGGCTTTGAAGAACAGGTCAAATGCAGACTACAGGTAAGGGCCCCCTTAACCACATGTGTTTGTCTCTGTTCTTCATGCAGGTTTCCCTCATATATGTGAGATAGTGCTGCTCTCTGCTTGAGGGGCACAGTTTTGCTCAGTCCTCTCCCCACTGTCTGTCCAACAGTCTAAGAATAGGCCCACATGTGCATCGCAACCATTAAGTCTCATGAATATGCATGAGTTAGGTGCAAGCGCACCTGCCGCTCTCCACTGGCTGTAAATATGTTTTATTAACAAAGCGTGTCCTCATCACCCTGAACAGCAGAGACCTGCGTCTCCATAGTCCAGTTGCTGGTAGACATCACAGCGTCTTTTACACCTTTGTGTCCATACTTGTTGAGCAGCCAGGCGTGCTCATACAGCTGTGGCAATAGTATCCACTATGTTATATAAATCCAATACATTATACATTTAGATTTTTCATTTTTGATGAATGTGTCCAATTTATGCATGTACGTGCTTGGAAGAGATAGAAATCTGTGTTTTTACCCCTCAAAAAATTATGCCAAATCTGTCTTTTTACTTAAGTATAAAATACTTCATGTATGTAAAGAACTGAAGTGGGGTACTTTTGTATGGTCCTTTCTTACAAAACAGAGTTGATTAGGCTGATTACATTGACATTAGTCCTGGAGGACATGTACAGTTCAACAGCAAAATCCTGTGGTTGGTGTAAGGCCACATATGCTTTTTCTGATCTCTGTTCTAATGTCGTTTCCTCATCACAAACACACCCCGAGTTGTGTTTTGTTTCATTTACACATGTTTAACACACAAACCTGCACATTTAGGCTGAGTTCCTCTCTCCAACAGAAAACACTCTGTTCCACCTCGTGATGTCATGTGGTAATACTGGAAGTGATCCACTGTTTTTAATCTTCATCATTTTAACCCTGGAATTTCTAATCTCTACTGAACTAAAGGTAAAAGATAATTAAACATTACTTTCTTGTGACATCACAAGGTGGAACAGAGCATTTTGAGGTTCAGAGACTGCCAATAAATGGATACTCAAACGTGTGAACAAGACAAAACACAAATCCAGCTAGGTTGGTAATGAGGTAATATAACAATGTTCTACTGAATTATAAATTAATAATTGCATTTATATAGCACCTTTCCAGACATTCAAATCTCTTTATGAAGCATTATTCATTCACTCCATAGCCGGTGGTGGTAAGATACTATTGTGGCCACAGCTGCCCTGGGACAGACTGACAGAAACGAGACTGTAAATCACCACCATCACACTCCACTTTCTTACTAGATGATGTGGGTGAAGTGTCTTGCCTAAGGAAACAGCATTTTTGCTACTGGGGCCCCACTGTGGCACCTGGAGTTCACAGCCATCCCACATCCAAGTACTTACTAGGCCCAACCCTGCTGAGCTTCTGAGACCAAAAGGTATTACAGTTACTTTGTTGAAATAAATGGATTACACGTTTTCACATTTGGGGCTATATCCCCCTTTTTTTTTCTTTTTCTCAGTAATTCCACTCATTGCCGGAAACTAAACCAGGTGTAAACTAGGTCTAAACCAGGACTAAAGCAGGACTAAAACCAGATCTAAACCAGGACTAAAGCAGGACTAAAGCAGGACTAAAACCAGGTCTAAACTAGGTCTAAACCAGGACTAAATCAGGACTCAACCAGTTCTAAACCATGTCTAAATCAGGATTTAACAGGACTAAACCAGGACTAAACCAGGTCTAAACCAGGTCTAAAGCAAGACTAAAGCAGGACTAAAGCAGGACTAAAGCAGGACTAAAACCAGGTCTAAATCAGGTCTAAACAAGGACTAAACCAGTCAACAAGGTAAATACACTTTACTGCATTGTCTTTAAAAAGAACCTAAGAAGTTTAAGGACTAAACCAGTTCTAAACCAGGTCTAAAACAGGATTTAACAGGACTAAATCATGCTGTGCAGTCCGTGTCTCCTCATCTTCTATCAATAATATTTTTAATTTGGTTAAGTAAAGATTCTACCTTTTTATTTTCTTTTAGCAGACAAAACATATTCTGTGAAGATTTCCTTGTCTTTGCTTCTCTACAGCAAATCAAGTAATCCAAAGTATTCAGATTACATTACTCATTTTAAGTAACTTAATGGATTCCGTTACAAACTACATTTTGGGGTGTGTAATGTGTAATCTGTAGTGGAATACATTTGAAAAGTAACCTTCCCAACACTGATCACAGAGTGCTTTCAGTTTGGGAAGCAGAAATTATTCTAAATATGCAGGATCATTGTGTGACTGAATAAAACACAACTCCAGGTTTGTGAAGAGGAAACAGCACTAGAACAGAAATTCACATTATATAGGCCCTTTAAATCAATCTTATATTTTCCGTGTTCTGACTTCTCTTGTCATGTAGTAAGTCACTTCATTTGGCACTATGAGCCACTGTAGCTTCTCAGACAGAAGACCTGCCTCTGCAATACCTGTGTGTGCTGTGCTCTGTGTCTCCAGGGGCCGACTGCAGTGCCATGTGGGCCCCAGGCTGCTATCTGTCCCACTGTTCTGCGTCTTGGTTATATACGAGAGTGGGGCCTCGCTGTGTTCTCAGGGGCCAGTCCAACACAAACACCAGGGGCCACTGCGCACCCGATAGCCTCACCGTCACTGGACACATGGCTTCACAGAGGGGCCCCGGCGACCCATGGCCCGCTGACACACACTCACACAGCTGGGGTAATGGAGCGTACTACAGCAGCCTGTTCAACGCTCCAGTCGCCTACATTCACTCCAGGTATTCACACAAAACCAGTCCCTCTTTATTCCATTGTGTTTTGTTTTATTTACTTAGACTCATCAAAATCAGTCCTTACAGTACATAAAGTACAAGTACATATTTTAGTGCAGTAAAAAGGTCCGTAGGTTTACCACATAACATATTTAGGTCACCATGTTACCATTTACTGGTAATTGAAAATGCTATAATCAAAAACGATGTATTAACATGTTTCATAAATTTCATGTTTGTTTTTGACGCTCTTTGCTCTCCATGCTAAGTCGCTCCCCCTTCAGAGCACTATCACAACACAATTCATCCAGCATTCATCCCGCTAATCAAAGTAATGCACACTGCATCAGATCTGTGAAGTTGCTGTGCGTTTTGTGTCATGTTTTTGTATATTTATGGAGTATTATGTGTATCTGTTCATAACTGTTTGTGTACGTGTGTGTATGTGTGTGCATGTACATGTGTGTATGTTTGTGCATGTGTGTGTATATGTGTGCATGTGTGTGTACATGTGTGTATATGTGTGCATGTGTGTGTGCATGTATGTATATGTGTGCATGTGTATATATGTGAGCATGTACATGTGTGTATATGTGTGCATGTGTGTATGTGTGTGCATGTACATGTGTGTATGTGTGCATGTATGGAGTAAGAAAGCTGTCAAAAATATTCATGCGCATAAAATAGAAATCTGCATATTTGGCTGTAGTTGTGCATAAAATAAATATTTCTAAACTCTCAAATGAGTCCAGTCGTACATAAAATATATTGTGTATATTTTATCCATCAGAATACGAATTGAACAATTACGACATCATGAATTACAATCACAAAATGAAAATTTACGATTACACTTTCATCAGTACGAATACGAATTCACAGACGGAACTTTACTGTCAAAAATACATCATCACTTCACAGACATTATCCATCGAGCAGAAGAAACATCGATCAAGATCAAGACTGTGCAGCTCAAGTTTGTAGCAGAGGGTAAAAAGAGTAACAGCACAAGAAGCTACAACAGCGACCAAGAAGTGGGTTAATTCAAATCTATTGTAAAAATGTCTTGAATTCGGGAACCAATGCTGTATAATATTGTGTAGAAACACCTCCTTTGAACGGGAAATTGCACCTATATGTTAGATAACATAGTGGAGCCAGTTGGCTAACATCCGACGTAACGTTATCCCAGGGCTAATTAGCAAATATCAGGTTCTCTGTATGTTTAGATTAAAACATTCACGGCTCCAGCCACAGCGAACATCAGTCCGTCTGAACCTTCAGCTGCATTTCTCGCATGAAATGCCACCAAAAGTTCCTCGGGACACTGAAATGTCCCAGTTTACACCAAACACTACCAAACTGTCCTGGTTACAGACGTCACAGCTAATGAAATGTTACACATTACAGTTTAATGCAGCTTCCAGCATCAATTAATGATTGTGTTGACAGGCAACACCTTGGTATGTTTACAGTATTTACCGGTAAGTGTAACGTCACCGTGACGTGGATGGATTTGCTCATTATAACCCATTATAACTCATGTATAACCCATTATAACTCATGTATAACCCATTGTCTGAAATGCAGCTGAAGTGAAGACTGACTGATGCTCGCTGTGGCTGGAGCCGTGAATGTTTTAATCTAAACATACAGAGAACCTGATATTTGCTAATTAGCCCTGGGATAACGTTATGTCGGATGTTAACCAACTGGCTCCACTATGTTATCTAACATATAGGTGCAATTTCCCGTTCAAA